>NC_090449.1:640586820-640890362 GCF_031143425.1 Pleurodeles waltl
ACACCCTGGATGGCATTCACAATGGTAGACTGCCCAACAGTGAGTGACCTGAGGAGGTCAATGGCCTCCTCACTGAGGGCAACAGGGGTGACTGGGGCAGGGCCTGAGGTGCCTGGGGCGAAGGTGATGCCCACCCTCCTGGGTGAGCGGGCACGGGGCGAACGCTGAGGGGCTGCTGGGAGGGCGGTGCTGGTAGGGGGGTGGCGGCTGTACCTGTAGAAGTGGGGCGCACAGGTGGTGCCGCCACCACAGGGGAGCTCCCATCGGCGGACGAGTCCGTGTCGCTGGTTGGTGATCCGGTGGCCGACGTGAAGCTCCCCTCACCCTCCGTCCCACTGATGCATTCAGAGTCTGTGGTGTGGCCCTCCATGGCCGTGTGGGATGCAGCTCCCTCGTGCTCCGGTGCCACTGTACCTCCGCCTGATGATGCTGATGTACAAAAGGACAGGGAGAGCAGGAAAAGGGGGGGAGACAGAACAAAGAGAGTTTTAGTGCATGGCATGCCGCTACCGTTGGCGGACAAGACAGACGCAGCAGCCCCCTGCATTACGCCGTGCGCCTGACCTCTGCACATGCAATTTCTGGGACATGGCCTACATGGCAATGGTGGGAATCTACGCACATGGATGCCACAGGGGCAACTATACCTCAACTTGGCACTCTGCTGAGGTGGGGTTGAGTGCCACATGGCCTACATTACGGAGGGGCCTTGCCTACCTAACTCGCCCTGGCCTAGGGACACCCACAGCCCACCTGCCCCACCCAGACCCCTCCACTGCACGCAAAGTCCGCTGAATTAGGTTGTACTCACCCCCTTGTGTCTGCTGTGATGTCCTCAAGCGCCCATCCAACTCCGGGTAGGCCACTGCCAGGATCCGGAACATCAGGGGGGTCATGGTGCGACGGGCACCCCTCCCACGTTGGGAGGAGATCCCCAGCTGAGCCTCCGCCGTCTTTTTGCTGCAGCGGTGAATGTCCTCCCATCTCTTATGGCAGTGGGTGCCCCGTCTCTGGTGGGCACCCAGTTCCGGACCTCCTTGGCCCTCTTCTGGTGGGTGCTGACCTACATGACATGCACAAGGAAAGAGGAACAGTCATTACCAACTGCACCGGCAATGTGAGTGGCCCCCTCCCTACTCTGGCCATGTGGCCCATTCATTCCCATGCATAACTGTTCTATGTACTCTGCCCCCTTCCCTCTTCCACCCAGCCCTCTCCACCCAGGCCTAGCCCATACAACGTGCTCCCTGTGTACTAACCTGTTGGTCTGGAGGAAGGGGCCCTTTCCCCAGACACAGCAGCCATCGTCGCTTCCAGACCGAGGTCACAGCAGCACTAGCAGTGTAGGTCCTCTCCTGTCGAAGGTCAGGTATCTAGTGAGTGAACAGATAGAAAATGGCGGTGACGTCCGCGGCGGTGCGCATCATCACCGCGCACCTGTTCATTGGCTCCTGGGACCCATAGGGTCCAATGTTAACCAATGCAGCATTGCGCCGCGGTCTATGACCGCCTACAGCGACGGTGTGCAACGCCAGCGCAGTTACCCCACAATCCCATTGTCCCAGTTTAGAGGTCAGGCAGCAGCCATTTCAGGGGCCCACATGGCTTCATTTACTACTGCGTCACGCATAGCTAAGCCTATGCTCAACACACATACAGGAAGGCTTTTTTGTCTGGTGTAGTCTTGTGTGTAACTGTGGGTACATACCTGGAGGAATAGTGACTGGTTCTTCGCTGTTGTCCTTCTTAGGCACCGTCAGCTGGGACATATGAGAAGATGGTGGAATCCTCTGTTGTACCGACCGCTGGTGGACCTGTTGACAATGGAAGAAAGACATATCATCCTCACCTACCGGTTTGACCGTGCCACAATCCAGGAACTACGTACCCAGTTGGAGCTAGACCTGATGTCACCAATCCGCCATCCGACTGGAATCCCCCCTCTAGTGCAGGTGCTGTCAGTGCTCCATTTCCTTGCAAGTGGGTCATTTCAGACAACAGTGGCCATGGCATCAGGGATGTCCCAGCCTATGTTTTCCAACGTGCTGTCCAGAGTGTTGTCTGCCCTGCTGAAACATGTAAGGAGATACATCATTTTCCCTGAGGTGGAGGATTTGCCTACAGTGAAAGGTGACTTCTATGCCCTTGGACATATCCCCAACGTCATAGGTGCCATTGATGGGACCCATGTAGCTCTGGTCCCCCCCGCAGGAGTGAACAGGTGTACAGAAACCGGAAGAGTTATCATTCCATGAATGTCCAGATGGTCTGTTTGGCAGACCAGTACATCTTGCAGGTAAATGCAATGTTCCCTGGCTCTGTGCATGATGTCTACATCCTGCGGAATAGCAGCATCCCTGATATGATGGGTCAACTCCAGAGGCACTGTGTATGGCTATTGGGGGACTCTGGTTACCCCAACCTTTCCTGGCTATTGACCCCAGTGAGGAATCCCAGGACCAGGGCAGAGGAACGGTACAATGATGCCCATGGGCGGACTAGGAGGGTAATCGAACGCACCTTCGGCCTTCTTAAGGCCAGGTTCAGGTGCCTCCATATGACAGGTGGATCCCTATTCTACTCACCGAAGAAGGTGTGCAACATCATCATCGCCTGCTCCATGCTCCATAATTTGGCATTGTGACGCCAGGTGCCTTTTCTGCAGGAGGATGATCCAGATGACGGTGTTGTGGCAGCTGTGGAGCCTGTGGAGCCAGTGGACAGTGATGAGGATGAAGCTGAGGATGAAGATAACGACAACAGGGAGTCAGTCAAACAGCAATATTTCCAGTGACACACAGGTGAGAACATTTTCTGGTTTAACATTACATTAACTTTCACACGTCTACCTCTATCCTGTACCTACATTTCACTCACTATTTGTTAATTGAGTTGTACCCCTCCATTTCAGTTTCACAAGTGTGGTAACCTACGTGTCAACTGCTTGCATCCTTCAAGGGCTTGTGATGTGTGACATTGGTATGTTAGCCTTACAATGGGTAACCCATTATGACACTGTAATTGATAATACAAAGTTCCAAATCATAGACTGACTCAAGATTTTTTTGGCTTTCAAGGGTGTTTATTTAAGTGCTAAAAAAATCAAGGAAGGTTGTAAAATGGGGATGGATGATGGTGGAGGAATGTCCATGGTAGAGTCCAGTCTATTCGTCTCACAGGTGCACTGCCCATCTGGGCATTGGAAGTGGAGCTGGGGCAGTTCCAATCTGGACAGGGTGACAAAGTGGGACAGTGGTGGGACAATCAGGGTGGTCTTATTTCCTGGCGGGGGTCTTGCCATCTTGCTCTGTCCTGTTCCTGGATCTCAGGGACCGCTTGCGTGGTGGTTGTCCGTCTGCAGGGGATGGGGTGCTGGTGCGTTGGTCCTGTGGTGGGGCGTTCTGTCCACTAGCGCCGGCGGAGGTGGTGGGCAGTTCGTCGTCCTGGCTAGTGTCAGGGGCCCCTTGGAGTGCCACGGTGTCCCTCAAGGTCTTTTGAATGTCCGTCAGCACCCCTACGATGGTGCCCAGGGCGGAGCTGATGGTCCTGAGCTCCTCCCTGAACCCCAAATACAGTTCGTCCTGCAGATGCAGGGTCTCCTGCAACTTGTCCATGACCGTGGCCATCGTCTCCTGGGAGTGGTGGTATGCACCCATGATGGAGGATAGGGCCTCGTGGAGAGTTGGTTCCCTTGGCCTGTCCTCCCTCTGTCGCACAGCAGCCCTCCCAGTTCCCCGGTGTTCCTGTGCCTCCATCCCCTGGACCGTGTGCCCACTACCACTGCCCCCAGGTCCCTGTTGTTGTTGGGGTGGTGGGTTAGCCTGGGTGCCCTGTAGTGGTGGACACACCGCTGATTTACCTGTCCTGGGTAGGGAGGTTTGGGCCCGCTGGGTGGTGCTGTGCTGGTGTTACCAGAGGGTGGCAGCTCGGTCTTGGGCTGTGGCTGGGCAAGGGGAACCGACTGTCCTGAGGCCCACGTTGGTCCGGGCTGGTCATCAGGATCCAGTGGGGCAGAGCTGCTATCGTCACTGTGGGCCTCTTCTGGGGGTGGAGTGGTGTTGTCTGGACCCTCTGGTGTGGTGACGTTCCTTCGGGTTCCTGCAGGGGTATAAGAACATGATTATTGCATCTGTGTGTGTAATGGTGTGCAATGGTTGGGTGTGCGTGATCCCCAGTGCAGGCATTCCTGTGTGGGGGCTTGTGTGGTGATGGTTGGGGGGTGTTCTGGGTATGTGCAGTGGGCATGCTTTAGTGAGGGGTGCCCATGCTTAGTTGTGTCAAACAGGGCTTGGTGTTGGGATGGGTGCTTGGTGTCATGGGTAGATTAGTGAGGATTTGAGGTGATAGGGGAGGGTGTGAGGGTGGGGGTGTGTGATAGCATGCAGGTAGGGTGGGGGATGTGATAGTTAAGATTTTACTTACCAGTGTCCCATCCTCCACCGACTCCTCCGAGGCCCTCAGGATGCAAGATGGTCAGGACTTGCTCCTCCCATGTTGTTAGTTGTGGGGGAGGAGGTGGGGGTCCGCCGCCAGTCCGCTGCACCGCGATGTTGTGCCTGGAGACCGTTGAACGCACCTTTCCCCATAGGTCGTTCCACCTCTTCCTGATGTCCTCCCTATTTCTTGGGTGCTGTCCCACGGCATTGACCCTGTCCACTATTCTGCGCCATAGCTCCATCTTCCTGGCTACTGATGTGTGCTGTACCTGTGAGCCAAATAGCTGTGGCTCTAACCGTACGATTTCCTCCACCATGGCCCTGAGCTCCTCCTCGGAGAAGCGGGGGTGTCTTTGGCGTGACATGGGGTGTTATGTGTGATGTGTGGGGTGGTGTATGTGTTGATGAGTGTGGTGAGTGTAGTGGTATGTGGTGTTTTGTGCGTGGATGTTGTGTGGGTGATGGTGTTGTGTGCCTCTGTGTGATGGGGTTGTCAATAGCTGTCCTGTCTCTCTGGCCTTCTCTCAGAATTTCTGGTTGTAGGGGTTTGTGTGTGATGTGGGTGTGTATTTTATATTGTGTTGGGTGTTTGGGAGTGGTGTGTGTATGTGTATCAGGTGTGTGTATTTATAATTGTCCAATGTGGCGGTGTTTTGGAGATGTGTGTGTATTTTGAGCGCGGCGGTGTGTACCGCCAATGGAATACCGCGGTTGAAAGACCGCCGCGTGGATTCGTGGGTCGTAATAGCATGGGCGTGCTTCTGTTGACGTGGAGGATTTGTTTCCGCCAGTTTATCGCTGACCTTTGGTGTGGCGGTGTTGTGTGGGTGTCTGAATTTCGGCGGATTCCGTGATGTGTGTCATAATAGCTGTGGCGGTCTACCGCGGCCGCGCCGGTGTATTGGCGGTCTTCTGCACGGCGGTATGCGCCTTATACCGCCAATGTTGTAATGACCCCCTATATGTCATCATTGGGTACAATGTGACACTTGGTTACTGCTCTACAATTTTACAGGGCATATATTCCTCATTTGTCTGAATCGCTATTCCTTTAGGTGTGCAGCTAATCAAACAGTCCAGCGTACACAACAGGTCACATCCCAGCAAACTAACCAGACTTGAATAACAGAGCACACATTGGTGCTCATCTTCAAAAGAACCTATGTTGAAAGAAACATACTATAACAGGATTTGTCAAGTGTTTATTAACAACTCCTACCACCTCGACTCCCTTGCCTAAAAGGGACAAATTTGATACTTCAGCTGTTCTGACAGTGGAACATGTAGGTCCAGTGTTGAGTAAGAATGATACATCATGGCCCATGATGTTTGCATTTACATAGGGACCAGGTTAATCCACCTCTAAGGATGCACATAGCATACAGTCCTCATCATCGGAACTATCACTGTGAAACATTTCCATGAATTCCTCATCACTCAAATCAATTAATGGAAATTGTGATACTATCTGATTCACATTTGCATTCACCATCATATTCATGTTTGCTGAGCAACAATCACCAGCTGCTGTGTCATTAGGGCTTGTGGATCTATTGTCCTGGGGACACATGTACATTCTGAGTTCAAGGTCCTTGAACTCTTTGAATTTTAACCTGATTATTACCTTGAGTCTGAGCAACTCCAGCATTCTGCACTTGAACACTCACATTATTATATGGAAATTTCCGTTGCCAATGACCCACATTTCGGCAGATTAATCTTCTTAAAAGACTGGGCATTAAGAAGACCTCCACTCTAATCAATCTTAACAACACATCCTCTACCTCTAGACTGGATAGCATTTGTCACCTGCTGCGGTACTCCTTGCATTGCACTAGTATTCATCATCATCTGTAGAGTGCGATTTGCTGTCTGTGTTGCTTTCAATTGCACAACCGTGACTTTTTCTTTCAGCTTTTTCTGTTTAGACTCTCTCATGACTACAGTATTTTGCATAATGCAGGATCTCATCAATCGGTTTATACCAACAACTAATTAGGTGCTGCTGAATCAGCTCACTTATGTCTAGCCTCAATCCCTGTACAAATGACCCCTATCTTTAGCTTCCATGATCTCAGTACCACTGTGGTGCTTGGATGCTTGTAACAATCTCTCATAATAAGCATGAATCGATTCTTTCTTCTCCTGGGCTGTTCTGTAATTTTTTTGCCAATCAATATCTTTCGGGGACACTTTATTTTTCAGGCACTCAATCAACTCATAATACTTTTTAATTATCTCTTCAGATGGTGGACCTGTTATCAGGTTTCTTCGAGGTTCAAATTCAGGCCAATCAACATGCACTTTAGACGTGGTCCACAAGTCAGTTGGAATCACAATGTTGGAACCACAATGTCAAACAATGTATTCAAATCTCCCCACATGCATTTTGCAAGTTTCACAAATCTCTTTGTCTGCTTACACTACTTCACAGGCTTTTCTCTCAATCTTGGGTAATCATTGATGAAAGACAGTATATCACTCCTGCTCCAAGGTACATGAAAATAACCTCCACCTGGTATTTCTCTCATGGGCATCATTTTCACTTTGTGCTTGGCTTGAGTTGCTCCTGTTGGAGGCACATTTGACTTTGCTTTCCTTTGATCTCTTTTATTTGCCCATCTGCCTTCCCACTTATCTAACGCTCACCATGCCTGTGAAGAAGTGATCAATTTCTTAATGTGCAATTTCATTCCATAAGATCTCATGTTAACTATGTCTTTTGAACTGAACTTTAATCTGTAACTTCTCTTCAAGGGTTTTGATTTTTCTAACACCACATCTTATCTCTCGGCTAATTCGGCTAAGTCTGTCCTGTATGTTGCACATCCTTACACATGAACCACAGTTCATCTTCTGTGCAAGTTTCAAATGAGCTATGCCCAATGTTCCTTAAATCAATTAATTCAATTCTAATTTCAGTCTGGGCACATTCACTGATCTATCTCTCTCTGGTGCCTCTTCTGTTCTAGCATTGCCATTTGTAAATCAAGTTACACCTTATGGACTTGTGAACTTAAATTGACCAGTCTGTCAATTGCTGCGCTGTGAAACCTTGAAAAACTAATACTATTTATCTGGGGTATGTCTTGCGGGGTACTGCCATGTAAATCCTGAATCTGATCTAGCCTGAGCATGGAATATGGTGGGGTTCCCAGAGGAAACATCGCATCAAGAACTGGTCCTGTCTGCTTTAACATCTTGTTAGATTCTGCAACTCGTGTAGGGGTAAAAGGTACAATAAGAGAAGCTGCTCTATCCATCTCCGAATTGTTTGAATATACTAATCTCTGCATACCAATTGGTGATATCCCAGCATATGTAACTGGTGTTTCAGGACCAGTCAGGACATTTATTGAATGGGTATTACTTTCAGTACTACCTGAAGCATACAAGGGAACAACTGGACCTATAGTCATGGGAACTGTTAGTGCATTGGGACCCATACGATTTGTCTGATTCTGAGGAACTTGCATTCCTGCACTCTGTCCTGTTAAGAAAGTATGGTAAGTTTGTCCTGTTTAACTCAGAGTAACATTTGACATTGCCTACACTGACCACAACATAGGCATAGGCTTATTCCTATTACAATTCTGCACAGGTGTAGTCAAACTAGGTCTCAGCACTGTCTGATTCACATTAGGATCTGGAACAATATGATTTACAACTGGACTTAGAATGGGCTGAACTGTATTAACAGTCAGAATTGGTGAATAAACCAAGGACACATGTCTCTAAATGTACAGGTGTACCTGGAACAATCTGATTCAGGATCTGCACAACTGGAGCAGCTGTCACATTCTGGACTACATTCTATACTGCTTCACTTCTCATTCCTGTCTCAACTGAATAATGCGGTGGTGGACAGTTAATTAATAACTGATTTATAAACTCATCATCTGAATCACTACCATACGTGATTGTCTTTTTACTATCCTTTTACTTTTGACGTCTGCTGTCTGTCCTGCTTTTTCTACCTGTTTGTTTCTAGGCTTAGATTGTGTACTCCCTTCACCTTCCTCTGAAATAGCTGGAAACATTCTGACTCCATCGAATATATCTGCTCTCCGCATCTTCTGTACTGCATCCCATCTAACTTCTGAAAGTGTCTTAATTGCTTTTTGCATTCTTTTCTCATATTTAGTGTGAGAAAAGGCCTCTTTTTGACATGGTTAACCCCCACTTTTTGCCTGATGTTTGATGTAGCCTAGAAATAGTAGTGTCTAGTGCCCCTGCTAACCAGGTTCCGTGGGCCAAAGCTCTTTTCCTAAAACTGTTGCGATGCATTGGCACAATTGGATACACCCTTAGCTACCACTATAAGTCCCTAGTAAAAGGATACCTAGGTACCCAGGGCATGAGGTACTTAGAGTAGGCTGCTCAGGGCAGCAGCATTGATTGTGCCACCCTCTAGGGCTATGCATCCAGATACACCCAGCACTACCATTGCAGACTGAGCGTCCTGGTGCAAACCTAAAACACAAACTCAACATGAACACTGCCTGTGTGCCCTGTCTACCATACACTGCATTTACTATGGGTAAGACACCCCCTGGCAGGCCTTACAACCCTAAGGCAGGATGCACCATATTATACGTGAGGGCAGAACAGCATGAACAATATGCCCCCACTGTGTCCTTGCCAAACCTGGGACATAGTGAGTTAACAGAGCAGCCATTTTAATACATGTGCTGGACACTGGTCAACACGAGTTTCCCAACTACATGATGGCTACTCTGAACCCTGGGTTGTTTGGTATCAAACAACTCAGAATGATAAATCCAAACTGGTACGATTATTGAATTTATCTCTAAATGTAGCCAGGGGTCACTTTAGAGGTGCCCCTGCAAAACCTAAATACCCTTGCATAGTTGCTGACTGGTTCTATCCAGCTTGCCACCTCCAGACACCCAATCTACACACATTGGGGGAGGAGCCCTGTCTCTCTGATTTGTAAAACAATGCCCTTCCTGGGTGGAGGAGCCAACACCCCCTCCCTGAGGAATGTGCAGTGCCCTGGTGTTGAGCTTCAAAGTGCTTACAGCCTTTGAAACTCAACCCCTAGGCCTGTTGCTAGCAGCAGTTGGTCAGCTCTTTTGAACCCCCCCCATTTTTGGCAGGAGCAAAGGTGGGAAACCGCACAAAGGGTAGGAGGAGTGGACCCATTTGGCGTGCACCACTCCTAAGGTGTTGCGTGCGAGGTGGACACTCCATTTCATTTTCCTCCATCTTACATAGAAGGAAAATCATGAATCAGGTTAAGGGAAGTGACTCTTCCCACAGGAAATGGTCACTATAGTGGGTGTAACCACCCAAAGGTAAGTGTCCCATTGGACACTACCAGGTTCCCCCTAAAATACCCACTAAATTCAGTATATAGTGGGCATCCCTTGACCAAAAAACTAGATTAGAATGGCACAAAGAAGATCCAAGGCATGAGAACTGTGGACCTGCTGCATAAAGAAAAGGAGCCAAACCCTGCCTGCTGCACCCAGGAGCTGACATCGCCGCTGAGGAGCTGCTGGACAACTGGACAGACCTCAAGAAACCCAAAGGACCTCCAGGCTCTGCCTATCACCCAAGAACTCCCCGCAAACTGGAGGCACCACTATGCAACAAAGAAGGAACAAAGAAGGAACCAGCAACCCAGTGTGGGTCACTTCACTGACTGGCCACTAACTTCCGAACCGGAAGTCACAGCCAGACCCAACAAGACACCAACAACCACAAGGACAAACCCTGCAAGTGTGCCAAACTTGGTGGCACTGCACTCTCCAGCGGCCGAACTGTACCAATACCCTAAGTACTGGTCAGCTGGCATTGGACACCAGGAAAACCAGCCTGCCCAGGGCTGAAAAAGTACCAGGAGGAAGCCCCAGTCGAGGGACTTTAGGAACACCCTGGACCTCCCACCAGAGTTGCCCATTGTCCTGTAAGCGACCCTTGAAGTGACTTACCTCCAAATCCAGATGGTATCTTTGCGCTCAGCTCCTTGATCACCAATTTACTCTGCACCTGGCTGTCCTGTGCCCTGCAACAAAGAATCTGCTGTGCCTGAAGGGTCCCTCACCCGTTGCAACCTCAACACTCCAAGGGGCCCCCAAGGAACCACCTCTAAACTTACCTGCACAGTCCTTTTCCAAGTGATCCCTTGCAGTGGCCCTGCACCAGCTCCAGAGACTTTCCATCGCTGCTCCCGCCATTACCGGGAACCACCCAAATTTCTCCAGCTGGTACAGTGTGCCCACTGACGGCCTTGACCAACCTGCAAAAGAAGAACTTGGTAACCCAACTGTACGGTATTTATATGTATTTTTAAAGAGATGACTTTCCATTGATTCCTATAGTGTGTAAATATGCAGAATAAGACTACTTTTATTAAACTTCAAAAATCCATATCTCCAAAAGCACTCAACCAATTCTGATAATCTTGGTCTTAAAAGTTTTGTAAAACTCTGAAGTATTTTTATAAATTGGTCTCGAGTTATTCCTTTGGATGTGTGAGTTGCATGATTGATACCATGAGTACTACAAATGCTTGGCACTTCTCCAAGATTAGCCTAACTGCTCGAAGATACCATAAAAATTAGAGCATTAGGTGATCTAGGTTTTACCTCTCTAAACCAACGTGTGGTTGCCTGGACTCCCTGCACAGTGTTCCTAGCTTTGAAAACTACAAAGAGGGCCAGCCTCCTACATTTATCTGACATTGTTTCACAGGCAATGAATTCCCAAATACTAGGGGCCAGATTTACAAGGCCCTATTGCCACCAGAGTATCACTTTTTGCGACGCTCTGGTGGAGCTAACCACTGCTCCATATTTACAAGGAGGTGTAATGCCACTTTTTGTGGTGTTATGCCTTCAGTATATATGGGCCCCTCCAAGGCAGTTTTTTTCATCACAGGGGTGTGCAATCGGTGTTGCCGTGGGAATTCCATCACAACACCCATTGCTTTTGACACTGCCCCATATTTACGAGAAATCATAAATCTGTGGCAGTGCCAAAAACTAACACCATCCCACAGATGGCATTAGCATGGTAAAATGAGGGGGAATGCTTTTATTCCTCGTCGGTTTTTGCTTTTTCTATGTGTGCTGCCGAATGCATCACAAATAGAAGAAGCAAAATGCCATGAATGATTGTTTATGTGCAGGAAGGTGTTCCTTCCTGCACATAAACAATCATTCAAAAATGACGCTTTGGTATTTCTATGTGTGACACATTCTGCAGCACACATAAAAGTCCAAAATCGCCATTGTAGATTGTTTATGTACAGGAAAGGATACCTTCCTGCACATAAACAGTCACTCCCCTCAATGCAGACACCCTATGTTGCAAGGATGCCTGCATTGGTGCGGGCAGCTTAATTAAGCTCAGGGGGACACACAGGGCTGCTCTGTATTCTTGTGAATATGGCGCAGCCCTGCGCTTCAAAACTAGCACTGCACTGCTGATTTTGGCACAGCACCGCGCTGCATCAGTTTCTTGGAGGTGGTCTCATTTCATGCATTATTCGCCTCAAATTGTCTAAAATTTTTAAATTAAATGATCCATATAGGGGAAAAGCTAAAGCACCTTCTTTCTCAATAATTGTACACCACTGTTCAAGCCAAGAACATGCATAAAACCCTTTAATAGATGACGCAATATAACCTGGAGCTCCTTCTGGTGACATTTCTATACCTCCTCTAACTGGCTTAACGCACTGCTTTAAAAAATGAAATTTTTGGTCAAATTCAATTAATTCCACAACTTGCGATCGATTCAGAAAGTAATTTCAATGCCACAATCCTTTTCTCTCATGGTTCTCAACCAATAGCAATATGGCGCTATCCACCATTACCAGTGTGGCTTCACACTAATCAGCACAATATGACGTCACATTCACTTTGTTCAATGGCTGCAATCGCTTCACAATTGTCTCTCACACAATCACTCAGTCACACCTAATGCAAAATATTGCGAACAAACACCAACAACCTTTCTGCACACTATAGGTAGGAATTCAAACACTTCAAAGCTGTACAAGCTTACACTCCTACGACTGTGGCTTTTACAATTACACACCAAGTAAAACTTGACCATCAATTCTCACTCCGGTTGATATAGGTCCTCCATGTGTACTCTGGGTTCACTAAATGCAAACCAACAACTCACATTCATTCAAGGAAAACTATTAGCACACTCAATGACATCTCATGATAAGTACCTCATGGCAGACAATAAATTAACCAAGTGTCTTCTACACTTGTGCGTTATCCTGGGATCTTATTCCACAACAGTTGTAGTCAACAACAACTACAACCATGAATACTTTTGAGCAAAAAGTAGCACATAATCCCTTCGAGTGCGATGACTCCACAAAACACTTCACAACATCACACTTCATCGCAATCTTCAAGCCAAACACATCGCAAGCGCAAAACCCTATTTATACTCACAAAACAAGTCACTTGTAGGTACAACGCTGGAACTTCATCAATCTTCTAAACGAACCATGGGACAAGATTTGGGGGAAACAATCTTTAGATTGGGCAATCACATTGGGATAATCTTATCACCCTAGCACTAAACAAAAAATGTTCCCCCCCGGCCCCCCCTTTATGGCACAAAACCATAACTCTGCTACTAGAACTGCAGCAGCATTTTCATCCTTCACAGGAATCAATGCTGTTCGAGGTGGATGAATCTTTGGATCCTGTGAGTAGTGTAGTAGAACCATCAATAGAATTTCATTATCACCCCAAACAATTTACACACCATGACTAATGTGACCACAAAGGGAAAACTCCAATCAGGGAATAAAGTTAAAAATGTATTACAAATGCAAGCTCAAATTCATGTAGACAATGCACAAAACCAAGTTATAAAGATATCTAATCACCAAGGGTTGCCCATGGAGTCGAAATAGGTTTAGGCGAAATAAAAGTAGGCATCCAATAAGAATAATGCATAACATCAACAAGAATATCTGAAATACTGAAATAATGAGTTGCTTGGATTTAACAATCATTGTCAATTCCAATTAGCAGAGTCAATAATCTTTAGCTGGGCACAGGTCAACCCTACAACTTAATCAAGGAAATACATGTGTGGGGAGAAACACATGGGCAAAATTCAAAACATAAAAAGGGCAAAAATAATTAGGATAAAGATAATCTTGGACTGCAAGTCACTAAGTTAGACAAAAAATAAGAAAAAAAGGGAAAGTGTCAGCATATCAGAAGCTCGACCAAGAGTCCTCTTAAGGGAAAATAAAGTAATTTCTAAGTCTGAAAGGGCATTTCAAGAGGCAAATGGCAGAGAGGAAGATACCTCTCCAAAGGATATAGCATTCAGGAAATCTTCATCAGCAAAGCATCAGGACAGCATCTGGAGTCTGCAAGGGTTTACTCGAGACTGCTCAAAGTTCAAATGTCCATTGATATTTTAATTAATCGCATAACTCCAAATTGCAACAGTCCAATTTCTTTCCAGGTCTGTCAAGGAAACATCTTCCAACAGTGTGACTCCACGCACGTTTGAAACAATTATATATAATACCGGTCAATGTTTCACACTGTTCTTCTGTCAAGGACACCATGCTTCATTCTCTCTAGCCTTAAACAATAAAATCTATTACCAACTAGCTAAGATTCTCTTGAGAACATAACCTAGAAGAAAGTTCATGTTAGGAAATGAATCAGCATTTCTACTATGAGCACAAATTACAAGCTTCAACAGGCCTTACTCACGCTAACACAAGGAAATTATAATAATGCATTTAATGAATACATTTTAGTAAAACACATGTTATATGCCAACTTATAAGTTCAGCACTAATAATATTCCATGAACGGGGGTAGTACATTTAATTTCAAATGGGAAAGCTCTGCTACTGTATTTCATTAGGTACAACAGAGGTACAACATTTCGTTCACTTTTGCACATAATTTGTGACTCATTAATCATTTACAAATTATAAGAATTTTTTTCTATCTGCACTGTTAGCCTACAGTCTGAATTACAGTATAACATAAGTTTCATCCCTCTAACATGATTAAATTCAAATGCCACCTAAGTCGAACTCTGAAGTATAAGCAAGTGCACATTTAAAATGCGTGTCAGTGCTGCTTTCTATGTTTAGCCATTAAAACTATGATTAATATAAAATATAAACTGTTGCATTCAGATGACCTTTGTGACACAAGGGGCTCTAGTAAAGGTTAGACTGTATCCCCTTTGACCCACTGTCATGCTCACTGACCCTGTTACCATGGCAGTTAGGGTCACATTTACCATACTTTTTTTAATGCATTTCAACCGCTGCCTTCACAGTGATTGCCTGAGATCAAAAAATTGCCTGTAATTTCAGAAACTCAGCACTGTTTCCACCCAAGTGAAGACCTATTGGCTCAGAGGCAGTACCTCATATTAGAGGTTCAAACTGAAAAATAATGTCTGCCTCCTATATGAAGGCCTCAGCAACGGTCCTTAGTGTCAGAGGCTGTGCCTATAAAGCAGTACCTGCCTCTTCAGTGAAGGCCAAAGTTAGGGCCTGATTTAGATCTCAGGGAACGGGCTACTCCATCACGACGGTGACGGATATCCCATCCTCCGAAATATAATTCCCATGGGATATAATGGGATTTATATTTTGGCAGATGGGATATTTGCCACCGTTGTGATGGAGTAACCAATCCGCTGAGATCTAAATCAGGCCTTTAGTGTCAGAGGCTGGGCCTGTGCATTTATTTCTATACCATAGAAAAGAAAGAAACCCTTAATGGATATTAATCAACTTATTTGTCACTACACAAAACAGCAAATCAATCCTGTGGGTAAATATTCCCCAACATTTTCTATCTCGTCTTCTTTTTAAATCTTACTTACATTGCACACAGAAAAAGAACTTCAAAATGAAATGACTATTTACACAACCTTAGTAGAGACAATTACACAACATAAATGAAAAAATAATCACAGCGGTAAGGTCAACAAAAAAATAAATGAAGCATTAAAGTCACAATTAATTTTGCTAACAGCATACGAGAATCCAAACATAGGAAATACAAATATTTGAAAATTGTGTAATATAAATTGTCACAGGAAATGCTCAGATAACTGCCCCTGTATAGTAATTTCAGGGTTAGTGAAACATCGTGTATTTCTACACCCTCAGAGAAGGCCTCAAGGGTCAGTGGTTGCGTTAGCGTCAGAAGCTGGGTCTGCCGTGCACTGTCTTCTCCAAGTGAGGTCCTCATGATAGTCCTTAGGGTCAGTGGCTGGGTCTGTGTTTCATTGTCTGCCCTCCTAAGTGTATGTGTCAAGGATGTTCCTTAGTGTCAGAGACTGAACATGTGCCTCTCTGCCTGCCCCCTCATTGGAGGCCTCGACTGGAACAAGTCATAGTGCTACCTGACCTGTGCCATGCTCTAGCGCCCAGCGCCACAATGCCCACACATGAGTGATCAGGGAAGACTTTATACTTGGCTGTCGCAGTTGCAATGCCTTTTTAAGAGCTTCTCATTGCCGAAAAGAGGGACATTTCAGATATGTACCTCTTTACATGAAGTTCATTGCTTGATTTTACTCATGGTTCAAGTGTCACTGAAAGTGTCACGTCTGTCAATAGAATGCCACTTTTGCACACATTGAAACTATCAAAATGGCACTCATAAGGGTCCTAAAATATGACAGCTATGGTTTGGAGCGACTAAAGGTGCACCTGCACTGGATGTGGGGCAGGTCATGGAATAGTTCACTCACAACGCGCAACGTCGCTGTTATTAATATGTTTCATTATGTAATAGTTGTACTTAACACATTAGTTGGAAAAAATACCTTCAACACCCTGGCCTTGAACATATAAGTTTAAAATGAGGTGCTGAGCTGAGCAGAAAGTGTGGTCAGAGGACATAGCTTGATTTAATCTCAAATGAGAATCGCAAATACATCAAATATTTATAAAGCAGAAAACACCTTCTAGCTGTTGTGAAATACAAAACTTTGCATAAATATATTTTTGAAAGAACAAGCATATTGTGAAGGGAAGCAGTTATGCATCACTGCATAACAGTTCTCTCCAGTTCCTCTTTATATATTTTGCTTGGAAGGCACACAATGCTAACAATTTACATTCACCACATGGGGGCAGTGCTTAACACAGGAAAAAATATAGCAGAAAACATTTTACTTGAAAATGAATGACACCATTACATATATACACTGAAACTTCTGGACCAAGGAACCGCATAACGCATTGTCACACTAAGGAATAGTGTAGAAAATAAGCTATGCACATTCAGCAGTAAGGTAGGGTGTGGTGGTTAGGCAGTGGTGCATTTTGAAACAAACATTTGCATATTTATTACCATGGTGTAGTAGGATATTGTCATTTGCAGACAAAACATTTGCTATGAAATGGTCACTAAATTTGCACAGGCATGCAGTTTTACAGATTAAACTATATGGTAAACAAATTATAACGTTGGGAATAGGATTTCACAAATGTTTATTATTTGTGCAACATCATGAAAAAGTGACTTGATTTTTTTACAACATATTGTTTCCGTCATACTTCAGAATGAAAATTGTCCTATCTTTGGTAACGGAAAGATTAAATTAAGGTCACAAAGGTGAGGTTTATGCTTGTTTCTTCACTTTATTTTAACAAAAACATTACTTAAAGAACAAACTACCTTTCCCAGAAATCATAAAGAAAGTAGAACAGCAAAATATTAACCAATCGGGACAATTCCCACATTATAGTCCATCAATGCAGCTCAAGTCCCCTCTTTCCTCGTATGACAGACGCTGTCCAAGCAGTCAAAGGCATGTATACCATGATTAATCTTGTTTGGAGGCCTTATTGCCTGAAACGAGAAACAGTCCTGTAATACCCATCCCTAAACTGATGACACTCTCAGTAAAGCAAACAGAGACTTGAAATAAGATAAACACGATCCTATCCCTCAAACCTCTTGGAAACGAGCATCAGAATCTAGAAATCGCTGAGCAAACTTTATGCTGTCTGACAGAGAAGTAAATGATCACAATTAGAGAAAACGTATTGCTTAAAAAGGACCAAAGCTCCTTACAGTCTATCAACCCTGGAATTGGGAGGGTATAAGAGTTCACCTCTGTGTCCTTAATAGAATTCAATCTTTCCGTTATGACAGCTAGGACATTTTTCAATCAGTGTGAGGACGGGAGGCTCGGATAATGCTTATTCAAAGCTTTTTCACCACCAGTAAAGCCATATGAACTACTGGGTTGAAAATGAACGTCTTAAACATCAAGTCTGATGACCAATCAGCTGCATAGAAAATGTCCTTCATACACGCTCCCAGTGCATGCACCTTAGATGCCATAGCACCTCTCTCCAAATATGCTCCAAAAAATAGAAGTATCAATTCCTGCATCTTTTAGGATGCTCCTCACCCAGCCTGCTATGGTGGGAGATGAAACCAATTTAAACTGTTTATGCAAGGCAATCAGAAGTTGTGGTTTCCCAGCTGGGCGAAGCTCCTCCCTAACAGCCTCATATGCCTTCAGACATTTAACAACACCCAACTTAAGCTTCTGCACAAATAAAGGGTAAAAAAACACCCTGGAATAACATTTCGTTCTCCTGGAGACATGGAAAAAACAAAATATCCAGAGCCATTACAACAGAGACTCTGCTGCAAAAAATCAAACATAATAACATAGCCAAGTTACCTGATAATTGTTTTCTGTACAGATACTTATTCTGTGGCCAAGAGAAGAAAGGTCAATAACCTTGTTAACATTCCACAAAGCGGTGATCAGATCCATTAGAGGCTCCTTGCCCTTCTGGTGCTCGCTCCCACTCTCACCTATGGGCAGAGAGGCCATTGCTAAAATGATAATCCTTCCCCGACTCCTCTATTTTTTTATGGCTCTACCGTTGATACTGCCTGCCTCCTTCTTTAAACTTTTGAATAGCCTTCTAACAGCCTTAATTTGGGGCAACGGCAGGGGACGCGTAGCATTAACTAAAATACATCAACCACTAACCCTGGGTGGACTGGGTGCTCCCAGATTTGAACTGTATTACGCAGCAGCCCAGATACAATGGACATCCACCTGGCTTGGATGCCCCGATAATGCGGAATCACAACTGATCCTCTCCTCTCTGGGTAACACAGGAGTACTTCAGTACCTTATGAATCGCGAGCACCCCAAACACCCACACAATATATTACTGAAAACCCCGCACCGTATATGGGGCCGCTACGTTCTAATGGATGATCAAACACCACCGTACTCCCCCAAGATCCCACTACTAGCAAACTCAAAACTCGCTAATATAGCTCCCAAGGTGGGTCTGGGGGGATGGGTTGATAAAGGCATAAGCACAATCGGGGATTTATACAGTGAAGGCCACCTCCTCACGTTCAATGCTCTCTCCGTCAAATACAACTTGGGGCAAGGCGGCTCCATAACATTCGGAGCAGTGCGACAGGTGTTACGCTCCTGCTGGAACTCCGGCAACATCGAACCTAGCATCTCCCCTATGCTCCATGACATACTTAGTAGCATAACCACCCCACTAAATGTTTCCAGAATACACACGATCCTTGCCTCCCACCTAGAGCACAGTCAAGAACAAGCAAAAAACAGATGGGACAGTGTACTAGCTGAACCCCTGACACAGCGCACCTGGACCCAGGCTTTGAACATGGTAAAAGAAGTATCACGCAACCCACGTTTTCGATATACCCAGTTTAATTATATACACCAAACTTACCTCTCACCCCACCACATTACACGCATGTTTCCCCAATCGCCCCAGGCTTGCCCCAGATGCGCCACTCTCGATGTCAATTTTTTTCACATGACCTGGGACTGCCTCCCAATCCGCACAACATGGAATGATATTATAACTCAGTTGTCAGAATGGACGGCCATCATGCTCCCTCCCACACTGGAACTGCGCTTGCTGGGAATAGGTCCCTGCCCCAAAAACCAGAAGCACTCACTAAGATGCATAGCCTTTGCGCTGGTGATGTACAGGCGCCTTATAGCCATGCATTGGAAAGCTCCGTCCGCCCCTGGGATTGATATGTGGCGCTCAGAACTGCTGCGTTGGGCCAGAGCCGAGGCACGGACGTTGCAGCTCCTGTTGGCTAAGGGGATCCCGATCAAGGGCTTAAACACATGGAACTCCTTCGTTACAAAAATCGAAAACAAAGACGACGAACGCCCACCATGAATATTTCTCTAAAAGATAACCCCCGGGAACTAGAACAGACATACCCATTAACATTATCGAACACCTTCGGACACACCATAATGACATACCACAAAATGCACCAGACCACATAATCACAGGTGATAGGTCAAGCGTAACCTCGGTACAACCTAGCATAACATCTCCAAACAATAAAATAAAAAAACAAGACGCAACTGGTGGGCGGGTAATGAGAGAGTTGACAGGGTTACAGCTGGGCTTAGATACCTCCCAAGGTGACCTAGCCGCTCAACTGCATATGCATCACCGAGTGTCCCCCCCTCCCCGCCACCTTGACACCCGGGAGCTCGCTGCCACGCGGTGTTCTCTGATTGCACATGGCCGGCGAGACATGCGATGTGGTAGTCCCCCTCCCCGGGAACGCCGGTAGGAGGGGGAGCGCAGACTTGGGATCTACTGGCTCAGCGCTCCTCTGTGCGTCTCCCCCCCGCCTGGGGTCTGCGCTCACAGGGCTCCCTCCGACTCCCCCCATCGTGGCCCCCCTACACTCCCCCCCTAACCGTAGTATTTTTATCCTTTAAAGTTCTCCAGGCTAACGCTTCCCGCTGACTTTGCTCCACTGACCGCGCGCATACCAATGCCTGCTTGAGCACCCTGGGCCACCTGCGGGCACTGCTGCTCGTTCCTATCCGACCGGACTTACAGGAGTCGAGGGAAGTGTGCCTACAATTGCATTGTACTACGCTCACCTGTATATCTTCTCTAAGTTCATTTGTTGTGTTATACAAAATAAAAATATATAAAAAATAAAATAAAAAAAACATTCCACAAAGCAGAGTGCCTGGGCTCAGGAGGAACTGACAACCCCATATCCCTGA
Source organism: Pleurodeles waltl (assembly GCF_031143425.1). Taxonomy (NCBI): domain Eukaryota; kingdom Metazoa; phylum Chordata; class Amphibia; order Caudata; family Salamandridae; genus Pleurodeles; species Pleurodeles waltl. The sequence continues at coordinate 640,607,334 of NC_090449.1, forward strand.
TCAACTTCCTGACCCTGTGGTGCTCTCCCACTGGAAGACCCTTTAGGGGTAAGTGGCCCATCAAAATGGCAATACAGAAAGTGTTTACTGACCTGTATGCCATCCCCTCTGAAACCAAGGATGACAAAAAATTCAAAACATGAACAATTCCAGTTTCCATGGGAGTCTCATCTCTTTGTGAACACCAATGCAATCACCGTCCCCAAGTGGACTTGGATCTTTTATTTGTCCCTTCTGCTCAAGCCTTGGATAAGAGACCTGGATCCATTTCTGAAAGTCCTTGGATTTTCCACCTACTCCTGTAATCCTCCACGCCATGAGGCATAAATTCCCCTCCCGAGCTATGCAATGTGGATTCCCCTGGTGATTCTGAAGGATATCCTGTCTCCAGGGTGGATGGAAGGTACTCCGCTGTCACAGAAATCTCCCAATCCATGCAATACTGCCAGAACCCCTTTTCCAGAATCACCAAAGATTTGGATTGGGGACCTCCCAAGCGGTTGATGTACCTCACTGCCAAGATGTTGTTAATCTTCACCAGGACTGAACACTTGACCTTGTCTTTGGTCCAACAGCGGATTGCAATGGAGCCTGCTAAGAACTCCAGGCAGTTTATATGCATTGACTGTTTGTCCGAAGACCATTTTCCTCCTGTGAATACACCCCGCGGCTGACCCCCCAAACCTGTCAATTTGGCATCAGACATGATAACCAAATCTAGGCTGGAACCAAAGATGGCTGCCTGTTCCAGGCCTCCATGTGTTTCAACCACCATCTCATTTACTCTTTGACCTCATCTGTGAGTGGAATCAGTGTGGCATATAACAAACCTTTGCGCAGATGCTGAGCATTCAGCCTCTAAAGTGGCCTTTAGTTTGAGGGGGTGGGGAAAATGGCCTGAATGGATGAAGCCAACAGACCCACCAGCCTGGCCAATTGCCTGAGGGTCATGTGTGAATGGGCCACCATTTTGTGCAACTCGTGCCAAATTCTGTAGGGACCTGCAATGAGGAGGAAAGACCGGGACCGTGAAAAAGGCATCCTTGAGGTCCAACCAAACTAACCAATTCCCTGGCCTCAGAAGGTAACGAAGGAGAAGGATGCCCTACATCATGAAGGGGCGGTAAACCAGCCACTTGTTGAAGTCCCTGAGGTTGATCACCGGATGTTGACCTCCATCCCTCTCCTCACCAGGGAAGGATTGCTTTTAAAACTGTTTGGATTCATGACTGACTGCACAATCGTCCCTTTCCTTAGAGGTTCTTAGATATATTGTTCAATCAAGGTGGCCTGAGATTGGACAAATACAATAAGGTGTGGTTAGACTCTTTGGATGGGGTACCCACAACTGTTGCTCTGCCCAGTCTGAAGGACCCAGGCATCGGCCATCCCCTCCCCTCAAATGTTCTGGAACAGCGCCAATTGACATCTCACTTTTAGATGGGAAGAAAGGAGAGTATTTACCTTGGGAAGATCCTTGGGTTCGGTCTTTACTACCTCCTCTGCCTTCATGGGTACAGTGAAAACCATGGGAAGAATAGAACCCTTCTAAATCCTGCAGGGCCTTGCCACTGAATATGATGGGAGTCTTGGCCTTTCCAGGAGGCACTTGCGGTGAAGCAGCCAGAAAAGCAGCCCCTATCATGCCTGGCCCCTCCAAAAACCTTGAACGAAAACATTTTCCTAATGCAGGCTTGCGCACATTTGCCTAATTCATTAATAAAGGGGTGCCCCATCACCGCCCCTGTGCCGAAGGGCCAACCTCTGAGTTAGCTAAATCTCCCAACTTTGAGTCCACTTTGATAAAGAGGGAACATCTCCGTTTTGCTGACAGTACGCAATTGGTCTTTTCTGACTGCCCATTGGGCCCATACAAAAAAGGATGTTGAGCAAGAGAAGTGACCCTGATTGTTTGGCCTCCTCAACCATGTCAAGGAACCTTGGTGAGGGGAACCAGTCACATCTAACAACTTGTCTTGGGATGACCACCAGGGGTGGTCAATGCCCTTCTTAGGGTCCCTGATGTACTTTGCCAGGAAGGTGTTCATCCTCTCATCTATCTCAGGTGTTAGGGCCACCTTGCCTTCTAGCGGACTACAGGGGCACCCCTTCCAAAGGAAGTCTCGAACATCCTTATCTAAGGGCTTTTGTTGGCGACTTGCAATGTAAATTGCCACCTTTTCACTGGGGGAACACATTGAAGACCTGGGGCAGAACAAATCATCTGGATCCCACATATCTGCCACCAGGTTGTCCTGCGGAGGTGATACAGCCTCATCTGTAAAAGGGCATCACAGCCTAGAGGGGCTTGTATCACCGTTCAATTCACTCTGAGAGTCGTCCCCTTTAACTGGGTAAGGCGCTTGAGGGGTGAGACCGAAGGGGTCAGTATTAGGCAACTGAGGTTGCAACTGGAGGAAGGCCTTCTTGAGATGCTCAAAAGCATCCCTATTGATGCCCTGGTCCATAGGGTGCTTGACTGCCTGTCGGGGTGTCGCATAGGCTCTCATTATTCTAATGAGACTACTGGATTTGAGCGGCAGAATCACCTGCGGTGTGGGAGACTGAGTCTTAACCCACTACAGGTGACACCTGTCACCCCAATCCGGGTTATGCTCTGGCCAACTAGCAGTGCCTCATCTCTACCCAAGAGCAGGGATGATTGGGCAGCCAAGCGCATGACACGATTGATTCCTCAGGGAAATAGTGGTTACTTAGATTTCATCCATTTCTCTCAGTTACATTAGTCTCACATATACAATGACAAACAGAGGCAGTATGTATTCCAATAAGGTTTTAATGAAGCAACTGCACCTTAGAAGAGATAGCATGTACTGCAATACCCAGGATGACAAAGCATGACAGAATTAAAATTGTGACAAGGAGAGTAAAGCATAGAAATAACACTACCATATTGTCACTAGAGTCAATGGACTAATTCCTACCTAGGCTATATTAGAGCACAGCATGTTAAGCTCTAGTTCTGCCCTTCAAGTTCCCCTGGGAAGACATCAGCCCCCATACCCGAGCAAAGGCCTTAAGTCTGCATAAGCAGGTGTAGAGAAGCGTTCAGCAATCAGCATACAGTTGTGTTCCTCTGGCTGGAATCTCCCTCTACAGGTATGGGACAAGGAAGTGTTTTTATAATAAAACAACTGATGTTCTGCGAAAATGTCCCTACGTAAGGATGTGCGTGTTTCTACGAATACCAGAGACAAAACATTTACCACGTTCACCGGCAACCTATCTTACTGCAGCCTTGAAAGAAGCACAGAGTGAACAAGAATGTCTTGTTTGAGAACGTAGTGCTGGCCTAAGCAAGAACAGCTAGATAGGGAGAAATAAAACAAGACCACAATTGGGGCTATTGTTAAAATAATAAATGAAGCTGAATAAAATACATCTAGGTTAAAGTGCACAGTGGCAAGCCTAGTGTGCTAAAATAACGTGCATGGAGCTAAAACTAAAATGGCTACGCGTTGTGGGGTGTCAGGTGCTGGTTGAAGGTGGTTCAAAGCCTAAGTATATAAAGCTACTAAAACTCAATCTAAGATATATATATATATATAAAAATGTCAATAATGACAAGTTAAAAGAACAAGTGAGAATATATAAAAGGACAATTTAAAATGTTAACTTGTGGCGTAAAAAGGCCAAATTTTAAGAGACAGAGGGGGTCATTCTGACGGGCCAGGGTCGGCGGGAGCACCGCCGACAGGCCGGCGGTGCCCCGCAGGGCATTCTGACCGCGGCGGTTCGGCCGCGGTCAGAAGAGGCAAACCGGCGGTCTCCCGCCGGTTTACCGCTGCCCTTAGAATCCCCCATGGCGGCGCAGCTTGCTGCGCCGCCATGGGGGATTCTGACACCCCCTACCGCCATCCTGTTCCTGGCGGTTCACCCGCCAGGAACAGGATGGCGGTAGGGGGTGCCGCGGGGCCCCTGGGGGCCGCTGCCGTGCCCATGCCACTGGCATGGGCACGGCAGGGGCCCCCGTAAGAGGGCCCCACAAAGTATTTCAGTGTCTGCCTAGCAGACACTGAAATACGCGACGGGTGCAACTGCACCCGTCGCACCTTCCCACTCCGCCGGCTCAATTCTGAGCCGGCATCCTAGTGGGAAGGTTGATTTGCCCTGGGCTGGCGGGCGGCCTTTTGGCGGCCGCCCGCCAGCCCAGGGCAAATCTCAGAATCACCGCCGCGGTCTTTCGACCGCGGTGCGGTGTTCTGACGGCGGAACCTTGGCGGACGGCCTCCGCCGTCCGCCAAGGTTAGAATCAGCCCCAGAGTCATTTTGGAAATTGTCAATAGAACCTGGGACAACTGAAGACAGAAAACCTTCCACTTTGGCAGGTGTTAAAGATTGAAATGCATCGCCAAGAAGGACCAACGAGCATTCGTGTTTCATAGCCTGAGCCTTAGCCAAGGCAGCAGCATTCTGTGGTGTGCCCAGCAGTAAGTTCAGAGTCGCATCCTCCAAGAAGGGCAGCTCATAAGCAGCTTCCCATAGCAAATGCACCCTCAACGCGCATGTCCGGTAATGAACCCTGAGCAAGAACATCAACAGATCAGCGTCCAATGAAAGCAAGCGCTGCGTAGAAAGACAAACTTTCAGTGCATGTTCGAAGGAGCACCTGAGGCACCGAAACACATGCTGCACACAATGCAAAACCGGTCTGAATGACAGAGACCAGTCAGACTCCAATTGCTCCAGGAGTGATGCTCCAAATTACTACATCATGCGTTCACGGCACAGCTGCGCTGGTGGGAGCACTTTCATTCCTCCTTGTTGTGGTGGGACAGCCATTGCGTGGAAAAAGTAGCAATAGCAAGATGGCACCTATTATAGCCAAAGTTATTGGCAATCCAATATGGTATTAAACCGAATATGGAGGAGAAGGTGTGAACAAAACCAGAACCAACAGCCTTAAAAAAGTTTGTGATTCCAGTAGTACTGGATACATTAAATATTCATCCCACGAGCTCACCAAAGTGTCTCGGAAAGCTTGTACTTAAAAGGGACTGTATCTCTGCTGATGACCTTGCCACCTGAAGTGCATAGGTCTTGCGTGCAGATGTGAGCACTGCATGTTTTTGGAACAATAAAGCCTTGAGTCTGATCAACTTGTCAAAATTCACATTTGAAGTAGTACTATGGGGCCAAATGTCAGCTACCTCTTTTTGTCTAGTGGGAGGAAAAAGTATGTTTCCGCAGCATGTCTTCCCTATTGAGGAGAAAATAGCTGCCATTTGAAAGCACCTGGTCTAATCAAGGGGACTGGATCTCCCTTCAGATAATAAGCAAAGTTTGCTGCCGAAGCGTTACATGTCTCATGCAAGGACAGCTGTTTACAAACCATTGAATGGCTGACAGAAGTCTTGCATTCACTACTGCTAAGAAAGACTTCTTTAATGCCACAGAGTCATTTGTAAGAGAAGGGCAGCTCCCACACCTCATGGATTTAACTATATCCCAGTCTTTCATATCTGCCTACTGGAATGTGTTTTAAACAGGTCGTGAATTGGAGTGTTGAAAGAGGCAGATTAATGACCCTGTGTATTAACCACTCAGCAGATGATATTTCAGCCACAGTAAAAGGCAACTTTTCAAACTTTTTAATGTTTAACATAACATAAGTCGCTTCTTTCTTAGCCATTAGTTGTTGTTGTCGCGTTAAGTTAAATGTAGAAAATATGCCCCTTCCACTAATGTGTTGCCAGGAACCCAACTGCATAATGGACTGTAGTTGACTTTGTCCATGGTGTAAAAAAGACACATCACTTTGTATTATGTCTATGGCAGAGGAGACAATGTTATTTAGGGTGTATTTCCTGTCCGACAGGGTATTAATCCCATTATCTACAACAGCCAATGCCTTCTGTAAGTTTTCCTGGTCTATTCGCCTCAACTGGGCAGTGGCTTCTTGTTGGGAAAGCTTCCAAATGTCATTATATACTTCATATACAAATCTCATTCTGCGTTGTTTTCTGTGTTCTACCAGGAAATCCTGTAAATCAGTGTTATTAGATGGGAGACTGAGGTGTTCTCTAACCGCATCTAGTGAGGAACTCTTCAATCATTGCTGGCATAGCTTCCCTACACTGTATGTTGTTACTATACCCGTGTGTTCGGATGATATATAGCGAGGGTCCGGCCTACTAGTTCTAAACCCCCCCGTGAAGTTTATAAAACGTTTATGACACCCATTGGCATCTATTGGCCACAATAACCACCTTCCAGGACATGACAGTGAAGCATTAAACGTGCCATTCTGGACCCATTCATCGAGCTGATCTTCATTTGCATTTATATATTTTGGCCATTTGTGAATTTTTGCAGGGGCAGGAATACTGGGTGCATTCAATTCCTTAATCATTGCTAAGCCTAAACAACTTGTTTGTTGTACAGTTTCATTTAAAAATATCATTTGAACAGGCATGCTCTAAATATGGCTTCCTTCCCATTTATTTGCCAATTTCTAGTTCCCTATACACTTTTTAAGTTAATCAACTTCACCCAATATTCATAGCCTTCCATAGCCAACCGGGAAACAAAGGAATCCGAATAAATACATTTCATATCTGTTAATAATATGTGTACATTTTCTATTGATGGCAATTTAAAATAATATGACTCAGCATTATTAACATCGTGCCCAGAAAAATATGCAAACTTTGCAGAGTATATTTTAGAACTCCTCTGTGGTGGAGTTGCACAATGTTCCTATTGTGTGTAATTAAAAACAGTCTTTGGGGTACTTGCTCTGTGAATGAAATGGTGCCCATAATAATTACAGCAAAACATATCACCATAATTCTCTTCAGACTGGTAAATATCTTCTTTTTCAAATACAATATAATACTGCCAATCAGTCATCATAGAATCAACTGTTTTCACATCCCAATCATCAGAAACAACTCCGGGTATTATTACATCGTTCATTGAAAGTTTAAACACATATGGTATTTGAATGACCTCTGTGGGGCCGCATATATCAAATGTTACTTTATCCTAAACAATCCCACCAGGAATTGGCATAGCGGAAATGTTCACAAAAGACAAGTCTCTGCGGACCTTATGAGAAGAAAAATGTGGTTTTAGGACCTCATCCACCAATTCAACTGTTGATGTTTCAGGAAGAAAGTGACCATGTATTAATAAAAAGGATGTTATAACAAAACCAATCCGAAGTAGGAAAGCCAATATAGTTAAGGAAAGCCAGAGATAGTTCTATGGGAGAATAAAGTAAGTTATTTAAGCTAGTTTATCAGCTTACTTATTTCTGACATTTCATGTGTAGAAGAGGTGAATGAGTCCGAAACAGTGTTGTTGATGTCGGCAAAGCTGGAGACGTGTTTGTAGGTGGAGAACTGGTGGGTGTTTCCCGTGGTGGTTCAGAATAAATGACGCCATCCATCTGTGTTGAAGTTGTGTCAAATCAATCAATTATTTATGTATTCTTTGTTGAAACAGATGTCAGTGGAACTAATGCAAGATCATTTTCCACCCTCCCCATGCTCGAAGAGGTTCAGTGTTGCTGCTTACAACTTAGAGAGGAACGTCTTGACCAGTAGTGAGAGGGATTCGGAAACTACTGGCTGTTCCTCTTGGTCTGCTGTGCAGGATCGGCCACATGATGTAATTTGATATGGTCGATAGATACAAAGCGGTTTTCTTTAGCACCAGCCAACTGTGGTAGAATGACAGTTCTGGTACTGTGTATTCCCAGGACTGGGACCTGTGTACGATAAGAAAGGACTAAACTCCTTTTTCACAGCAACCTTTTCACATACTAGATCCCCAACTTCAGGAATCCAGCCGGTAGGCGTTACTTGTACATCCTTAATTCCTGTGGAGTGAGCAATGGCAGAAGCGTTGTCATCACAGAACTATTGTAATTCCTGTAAGACAGTGACACAGTCATTTTGTCAAAGGGTGTTTCTGCCACCTCCACGCTAGGACCATCAAGATTTGGAACATACATTTGAGTTCCAAACAGAGACTCAGATAAACTACGACCCCTCCAGGGACCTTGTAGGCAGATTGTTAAGTGCTCTCTGGACTCCATGCAGGTGGTTAAGCCAACTACGACCTGTACCTAAGACTCTGGCTGTTAATGAATGATTTAAGTCACGGTTTAGTTGCTCCACAACACTATTTCCCTCGGGATGAAATGGAGACGAGTAATGGAGTTGGGACCCTAACAAAGCCATGGCGTTCCTGAATGTCCTTGAGGTGAAAGTGGGGCCCTAGTTCGAGTGGAAAGCCGCAACTGCATATGTACCGATAAAGACTTGCAAATCTTTAATAACAGTCTGAACGTCAGCCGAGCGTTGTGGCCACACCCATAGAAATCTGGAGCAGGAGTCAACAGCGACTAAAATGTATTTGTATGCACTGTCCGGTGTTAAGGGGCCACAACGGCTCAAGTACACACATTGTAATGGTTTGTTGGAAATTAGGAGGGGTGTCTGAGGTGGAAGTTTAGTAGTGGAAACCTTAATTTGTTGGCAGATGTCACAGCAAAGGACATACTGCTTGGCATGTTAGTCATACTTCACTACCAATTACATGCTTGAAACAATGATATTGTAGCCGCTACACCAGCATGGGCAGATGCAGCCCCCTCATGCGCTGCTTTAATCAACTCTGATCTTATATCTTTGTTGGGAATGGATTGAACCCCTACGCCTGGTATTTTTACCTCAGCGTTTAGGCAGCCTCCCATTTGGTAGGAATATTTAGCAGGAAATGCTTTTGGGTAGGCCATACCTTCAACCGTAGCTTTCACAGCAGCCCATATGTCATTTTCTGGTTTCACACCTAAGCGGGTTACTGCAGCAACAGTGGCCGTAGCTACTGCTGACTTTGCGGCTTCATCAGCCAGTGTATTTCCAGCAATGTGTATTCCAACGCGCTGGGGTCCAAGTGTATGTACAACATGGACATTTGGTAGCGATTAATTCAGATCCGCCACTTTCCCCCACAGAAGTCTGTGTTTAATGGTGTTGCCTTTAGAATCTCTGAACCCATTCTGGCGCCAGTAATGCAGGTATTCATTCAAGGACTGGACACAGTAGTACAAAACACAAACAATCAGTGTTAATTGTGCAGGATTCGTGTGTTCCAGTGCCATGACCAGAGCCTTTAGCTCTGTTAGTTGTGCTGTGCAATACCCTAGGGTTTGCATGAACATATGTTGGGGACAAAATGTATTAACCTCCATATAGCATTTTACGACTGCGCAAGCAGCAGAGTGCTGATGTTTTGTGCCAATTGCAGGTTGTGCTGAGCCATCAGTGTACATGACTCTTTGATACTGATCAATAGGCAGTGTGTTTGCTGGAACTGGGTATTCTAGTTCATATTGCAAAAATTCTTGAGTTTGTAATTTTGGGTCAAAAGTGTACATCCGTGGCTATCAAAGACATTGCCCATTGAATCCAGCATGGATGAAATGCTTTAGCGTTTGGAATGCTGTCTTTGGTGACAGCCTCAAGGGCCGGAATTGGGGAAATTACAATAATGCGTTTGCCCTGGGCTAGAGGTCTTTCTTTAATGACAGCCATCTGAAAAGCAGTGAGAATTTTCTCAGTGGGAGCAGAGCGTTGATGTGGTGCTGAGTGCAAATGTGATTTGTATGCTATTGGGACTGTCTCACCCTCATTGAAAGTTACATAGGTGAAACCAATGACACCAGCAATTACTCTGATGACCAGATGTGTTTTGTTGCCCTTCGTGTGTAAATGGTGTGCTGCAAGCATGTCTGTTTGCAAAGCTCTGAGAATGCGTGTGTGTTTGACTGTCCAAAATTTACTTGAAAAGTAAGGACATATTAAGTCATATAAAGGTTTTATGTGTGATTCATAATCAGGAATGTAAGTTCTGCCAACATTTAGGAAACCCAATAGAGATTGGAGTTTTTTAATGGTATTTGGAGGTTGTAACTAGGCGCATTTTTCCAAGAATTGTGACACTAGGCTTTCCTTCACTTGCTAGCTCATATCCCAAAAACAGGATTCTAAGAAAGTCTATTTTTGTTTTTTTAAAATTGAATTTGTAGCCGACTTCGGCAAATCCTACAACAATGCGGGCTACCCGTCTTAAATGCTGCAGCAGTTCATCATCCGTGAGACAGATATCATCTACATAGGAAAATGCTTCAGGGTCAATGTCGTGGAGTATTGAAGTCACACGAGCCAGGAACAGTCCTGGGCTGTTCTTGTTCCCCTGGGGTAAACAACAGAATTTCTTATGGGAGCCTAGTGCGCTGAAACTTGTTAAGTCTCTACTCTCAGGCGTTTTATTTTGGCAGAAGAAGCCATTGGAAATGTCCAGTTTTGTTTTGTATTTTTTATGCACTATGTTGTTCATAAGTGCTGTGCTATGTGAGTTTTGTATAGCATATGTGCGTGTAGGACTGTTTAAATGTCTGTAGTCTAAGACTATTCTGTATGGATGGTCCGGTTTAGCTACTGGGAATAAAGGATTATTCATAGGTGATACACAGGGTTCAATTGTGTGAGGATTCCCCTCATGGGTGCTTTAACATCATGTTTGATTGGATATTGGGGTTGCGGTTGGGGTTGATTTTTAATAGGAATTACATGGTAGGGGTAATCATTATCCCATCCTACGTGGTTGCAATATAACGTGGGTGCCTGCGCCAATGCCCAATCAATGGTTTAGGATTCTGTGAGCTCCTCAGGAACAAAGGGTGAGAAAGAAGGTTTAATAACATCTTTCCCATATGGGCATGTACGACAAATTCAGGAGGCCAATCCCTTTCGGCCAGCAAAATATCATATATGTTGACAGTTCTTGGCTCTGACAGCCTACCTCTCTCACTGCATTTTTCTGATGATTCCTGAAAGGAACGAGATTGGCATGTATCAGTATATTGATATCTGTCAGACATTTTTATATTATCTCTATTTCTGAGATTATATCTATTCTGTGGGGTCTCTGTGTGCGGAGATTCTCCCCTTTCTTTTTTAGGAGTTTGTTGTTTTTTATCCCAGCAGTTCTTATTGCTCTCAGGAGCTTGCTTAGTAGAATCTTTATTAGATTTACCCTGGTTTGTTGGTCTGGCCCCCAGACTATCTCGACCAATACTAGAGTAGGTCTCTGCGATAATCTTTGGCAGCTCGCGTTCTTGATCCTTTGGAGGAACGTCCCGGACCGCTAATGCAACCGCTTCCTCCTTAGGTTACTTAATATAATTAAGGATACCGTGGTGAAGTTGCCCATTAATTGCATCCCCAAGCTCAGGGCTGGGGCAGCCCTGTATTCCTCTTCAATTTGTTTCAACACTTCCTGTAAACTGGCAAGTGTTGGTGTACCGTGTGCGGTAGTATAGAGCATGGCAAATACAGTGCCCCATGTATTACAGTTGTCTACTGTGGGAACCATCCCAAATGGTAAGCACATAGTTAGTATTCTGTGTTGATCCTGAGATCCCGTATGGGGAAATACTGCTTCCAGCGCATTTATTTTTTGAGCTAACCAAAACGGAATTTCTTCTCGTTTGGCGGGTACCTTACCCATGATCGAATGTACAGTTGCAGGATTAATGCCTGGCGTCACTGCATGTGGTTGAGCTGGTGCAGCACGTGCTGGGTTTGTGTTTAATATTTGCATTACAAATTGTACTAATCGTCTGTATATTGCAGTTAGCTCAGCATATAAGCGACGGACTTCAGCTGCTGTTAGGTTTGCTGCAGCAGGGTGAGGTGCATACATGGCCAACAAACGCCAGGTAGGACTATCATTACTTAGAGGACCTAAGCTAATGTGTAAAACTGTTTGGGGTAGGGTGCCATCAAGCCAATTATTATGTTATTATGTTCTTGATAAGATAGAGGTATTTCTAAATATGCATATGTTCTGTATTGAGCAGGTACGTTTGCAGGTGTATAGTGATGAAATGTATTTGTGTTCCCATCAACTGTTGGAAATGTTAGCCAAGAATAAAAAAGTTCTATTCTATAAGCTGTGTGTGCATCAACAACAAATGTGACTGGACCCCCGGGGGTGTTATGGCCATGTGCCAGTAAATGTGCAGTAAGGGGCGGTTTCAAATTGACTGCAATCGCTACCTGTTGTGGATTCACCATAATCAATGGTAAATGGTAAATTTGTTCAGAGATAAGCACACCAAATGGGGATTATCCTTTTAGAGTTTAAGCTTGAACAACCTTCAGCTTTAGTTAGGTGGTCCCTACTTAGCTGAGGAGGAAATCCTCAATACCACAGATGTCTCTGTATATATTACTGAGGTGTATTTGTATATAGTGAGACAGAGATACTCAGGAGGACTCGAAAAGTAGACCCTGACCAAACGTTGGCGGCACCATGTCGCGTAGGTTCTCATTATTCTATTGAGACTACTGGATTTGAGCGGCAGAATCGCCTGCGGTGTGGTTGACTGAGTCTTAACCCACTACAGGTGACACCTGTCACCCCAATCCGGGTTTTGCTCCGGCTAACTAGCAGTGCCTCATCCCTACCCAAGAGCAGGGATGATTGGGCAGCCAAGCGCATGACACAATTGATTCCTCAAGGAAATCTTGGTTACTCAGATCTCATCAGCTTCTTTCGGTTACCTTAGTCTCACATACACAATGACAAACAGAGGCAGTATGTGTTCCAATAAGGTGTTAATGAAGCAACTGCATCTTAGATAAGAAAGCATGTCCTGCAATAACCAGGATAACATAGCATGACAGGATTAAAATTGTGACAAGGAGAGTAAAGCATAGACATAACACTACCATATTATCACTAGAGTCAATAGACTAATTCAAACCTTGAGCACAGCATGTTAAGCTCTAGTTCTGCCCTTCAGGTTCCCCTCGGAAGACATCATTCCCCATACCTGAGCAAAGGCCTGAAGTCTGCATAAGCAGCTGTAGCGAAGCATTGAGCAATCAGCATACAGTCGTGGTCCTCTGGCTGGAATCTCCCTCTAACGTGTATGGGACAAGGAAGTGTTTTTATAATAAAACAACTGATGTTCTGAGAAAATGTCCCTACGTAAGGATGTGTTTGTTTCTAAGAATACCAGAGACAAAAGGTTTACCACGTTAACCGGCAACCTATCTTACTGCAGCCTTGAAAGAAGCACAGAGTGAACAAGAATGTCTTGTTTGAGAACATAGTGCTGGCCTAAGCAAGAACAGCTAGATAGAGAGAAATAAAACAAGACCACAAAAGTGGCTGTTGCTAAAATAATAAACAAAGCTGACTAAAATATATCTAGGTTAAAGTGCACACCGGCAGGCAAAGTGTGCTAAAATACCATGCATGGAGCTAAAACTAAAATGGCTACACAACGGGGTGTTATTGGGTGTTCAGGTGCCCTTAGGAGTCATGCTTGTGCGCTTGAGTCAGCCTCTCTACTTTCTCTTCCAGGGGTGCCAGCGACTTGGACACTACATACTGAACTGAGGCATCCACCACTTCATAGAATTAATCATCAAGAGCCATAAAGAAGGCTGATTCCACCTCACAAAAAGTGACCTCGGAGTCCTACATGTTAGGACCTGATGTGGTGCTAGGAAGCCTAGCAGAATAAAAGAGTCAAGGACTGAGTTACTGGGAACATCACCCAACTAATTTCCTAGGGTACACATCCTGGGATGGTCCCTGTGGTGCTGAGATGACTTACAGCTGTAGAAGGGGGAGAAAACTGACGGCCATGCTATGGCCTCTCAAACACTAGATTTGCAGGGGAAGCAAGCTTATTGTCCCTCAGGGGACAGCTGTGCAGCTCAGACTGCCGGACTATTTTTGTACTGGGATACTGTCTGTTGCACAACCCTGCATGCACTCTCTGGGGGTTAATTTTATGTACTGTCTTCCCCGGCAGGCGTGGTGGTCACCACATTAAAATCAACAGGGACGGGCTGACCTCCCATTAATACCTACCTGATTCATGGGCCTCAATGCTTCCACCCTGCTTGGGCAAAAGACTGGTGGCCAAGGCTCCGTGATGCGCTGGGCAGCGCCCTCGTATATGACGTATGAAGCACACAATGACCATAGAGCCGGAGGTGTTTCTCGCTGACTTGTGAGCACCCTCTAGCAGCCGACGGTCACCACTGCTGACACAAGGCCCAGAAGCCAAAAGGCAAAAGCCACGGGCGGAGTGCTGACTGGAGCTCCTGCAGGCTCATCTAAAAAGAAAACAAAGACAAAACAATTAGACCAAGCATATTAATGCGGTACACATTGAAGAATATCAACTTGCGCACCACAAATAGGTCGCAATTAGCCACAATCTCTCTCAACAAATAGTACAAATGCACAAGAGACAAGACACTTCATTGGAGGCTACTGGATCAATGAAGAAAGATGGGGCATAAACACTATTGATGGACTATAATATGAGGACTGTTCTCTGATTGATTGATATTTTGTTGTTCTGATTTCCCTTAAAATTTCTGGGAAAGATAGTTTGTAACGCTGCTGTTAAAATAAAGTGAAGAATGAAGAGCATAATCCTAGCCTCTGATCCTGACATAGAATTACAAAAAAAAGTGCTTCATATGTGCTTTCCTACCTGCTGATATATTTTGAATAATCTGAACAGTTCATTTATCTGTATTTGTTAAGACAAAAATTGACACCTTACAGCCTTTCATTCCACACTCCTTGTACCTTAGGAAAAGCGTCACATAGTTCACATTACAAAGTCCTCTCTCCTCCTGTGCAGTCAGAAAATGCAAAGTAAACACCAGTATCCATGTTAAAAGAATAGGCAACAATTTGAGAGAAATTGTAGCTTGGCATTTGACCTCTGTTTTTTAATAGCAAATGTGACATGATAAAAGTAAAATTTAAAGGCATCCTTATTGCTCATTCACCTTCTGCATTCCAGCATGGTTATTCTGAAGGTACTACAGCACCTTTTGCACCCCTACTTTATGATTGCCACAGCTGTCTTCACCCTCATCCCGAATGAATGAGATGTAGAACTTCCCGACTCGACTCCTAGCTGCTACAAGGCACATTTACACAATGTTGTAAGTTGTGAGCGTGTGAGCAGCTGAAGATGTTCAAGAGCTACTGCTAAATGCACCCAGACACCAGGGTCCGTTTTGTACTTCCTAACTCTTAATGTCAAGGGATGATGATGAAGAAAACATCAGATTGGTTAATCCCTAAGCACTGATCAGTCTCAGAGGACGCCACCAACTCAGAAATCCTAAAGACACCAAAGAATGTCAGTCAATATATGTGCATAAAGAATAAGGCATCATGCTGAGAGAAGCATATGGTTCTTGGGGCCCCCCATAGATCTGTAAACCTGAATTTGTCGATTGGGCATTTGGTTTCTTTCTCACCTGGGGAAAGGCAATCCCACCCGTTGAGGCCTCTTCTGACTCAAAATCCTTTGTGGGATCTCTTACCCCTCCATGACCCACAAAAAAGGTGTTTTTTCACAGCTGCCTCGTTCCCTAAGATAACTATAACTCGCGCCCCTGCCATGTAGTTTTCTCATCAAAATCTTTACAGCAAATGTTGCACTAATATTATCAATTATGTCATAGAAGATGTCATGGGTGATGTAATATGTGAGGAATAAGCAGTGCATGGAAAGGGCACAAGTTATAGTTACCTTAGGGCATGAGTTATATTTACTTGAGATAACTCTAACTATAACTGCTGAGTTTGTATGGTCTTGTGCATGTAAAATGTGAACCTAACTATAACCTTCCTGTAACTTCTGTGTTTTTAGTACATTTCTAAGGGTTTTTACAATTTATTTTCTAACTTTAGCATCCCTGAAACCTTTATTTTTTCAGTGACTTCCTATGTTTTTCTTAACACAAAGTGATATTTAATTACCATATGTTAATCCAACCTCCACAGTGTGGGGTTGGCCGCAGGCTAGGTCAGACCCTACTGCCGACCCCATGTATGAAGCCAACCCTAGCCTGCCCACAGCCTTCCCTCATATTGTTTGTTGCTTTATATTTCTTCTGCTCCAGTAAAACAAAACCCTCTCATTGAACTGGTGCACCTAGCTTGTGTTCACATGGCCTTTTAATGCTATTCAGCAGTGCTCCAACTTCACAAGACACTTGTGTTTATTTTTTAGAGACAATTTGTGTATGCACTTTGAAGCACCCATTACCAGATTAAGAGGGGGTAACCACCACACTCCTCGACACACAGGTGTGCAAAGCACTCACTCACTGGGAGAGCCCTGCACCCTTTAGCTCTACACTCCCACATAACCATTAACACTTAATTATACATTTTGTTGAGAACTGGCAATTATTTTCCGGTACTGAGAGAACAGGCAGGTACTTAGGCCCATATTTATACTTTTTGACGCTAAACTGCGCTAACGCAGTTTAGCGTCAAAAAGTTTTGCGCCGTCTAACGCCATTCTGAAGCGCCATGCGGGCGCCGTATTTATGGAATGGCGTTAGACGGCGCAATCAGACCGGCGCTGCCTGGTTTGCGTGGGAAGAAACCACGTAGACCAGACAGCGCCGGCGTAGGGGGAAAATGGCGCATGGGCGTCTTAAAATGGGGCAAGTCAGGTTACGTCGAAAAAATCGTCTTAACCCGACTTGCGCCATTTTTTAACGACGCCCATCCCCCATCAACATGACTCCTATCATTGGAAAGATAGGAGTCATGCCCCCTTGCCCAATGGCCATGCCCAGGGGACTTCTGTCCCCTGGGCATGGTCATTGGGCATAGTGGCATGTAGGGGGGCACAAATAAGGCCCCCCTATGCCACCAAAATAAAATATAAAAAATAAAAAATAAAACTTACCTGAACTTACCTGAATGTCCCTGGGGTGGGTCCCTCCATCCTTGGGGGTCCTCCTGGGGTGTGCAAGGGTGGCAGGGGGGGTCCCTGGGGGCATGGGAGGGCACCTGTGGGCTCATTTTGAGCCCACAGGCCCCTTAACGCCTGCCCTGAGCAGGCGTTAAAAAGTGGCGCAAATGTGCCGTTTTTAGCCACGCCAACTCCCGGGCGTCTCTTTTGCCCGGGAGTATAAATACCACGTAAAGTCCTGGGAGTCATTTTTTAGACGGGAACGCCTCCCTTGCATATCATTAACGCAAGGAAGGGGTTCACGCTAAAAAATGACGCACATTCCGGGAACTTTGGCGCTATTCGCCTCTAACGCCATAGTATAAATATGGCGTTAGTTGGCGTTAGTTTTGCGTCGAAATTGCGTCAAAAAAAACGACGCAATTTCGGCGCAAACGGAGTATAAATATGGCCCTTAGACTTTCAGTCCTAATGGGAGAAAACATGCTAAACACCATAATGTAGAGTTTACCCTTTGAGGAATGTTGATGAACGAGATAACTAAATCTATATATACATTTTTCTGTTTCCTGACGCATTTCCATAACATTGTCATTTTATGGTTGCTCCTTTGTACATCATGTACAGATTTGAAGAAGATAGTGGAAAATGTATTTGCATCTGATCCAGCCATTCTGTACATGTAGGCATTTCACCTCCAAATGACAGCTTCAAACAATAATTAGAATGCTTTGAAAACAAACACTTGCAGTGAAATATTTCTCGCATTTGTGAGAGTTAGAGCTATTGGCATTGTAATGTTTTTTACCTACGTGTTTTGGTTTGGAGTGTAGTGAATGTATGTGATGTAGAGTGGAATTCTGTGTGTTGTATTGGAATTGTTATTTATTTATTTGTGTGGTGTGGATTTGTGTGTTGTGTAGTGTTTTGTTTAGTAGAATTATGTGGCATGGTGAATAGATAGTGGTGAGAGCTGCAGCGAATAGAGAGAAAGGAAGTTAGAGACAGGTAGTCTGTGCAGGTAGTGCTGATTGACATTGAGATAGAGGAGCATAAATAGTGTGTGAGGAAGAGAGAAAGAAGAGGAGAGCAGGCCACAGATACATGAAGAGGGACCTTCTGTTTATGCAGACGACACCCTAAGATGAGGAGGAGAGTGTGTGTTTGAGGGATGTAAACATTGAAAAGGCACAGGAAATAAACTGTGCGTGAAGCTCTGAAGTTAACTGTATCGGTGAGCCGGGGTTAGTGCGTGAGAGAGCGAGATCGATGGTTATGGCATTGGTAAATGCATTAGGTTTTGCCTATGTGAATAATAATAAGCAGTTTTTTGTAAGTTGTGTTGATAAGCAGTTGTGCAATTTCAGCAAATAGCTTAAAAAGCACTGGTAAAGCCAATAGGTCTTACCTATGTGACATGTATTGGTTTTGCTCATGTTTTAGCTATGTTGCAAATGGCTGAAAGTAATGACACATCCACCGTTGTTGGCATTATAGCGCTTTTTTGTTTTTAGCAATGCTGCAGTGAAGCTAGCGCTGCTGTATTGAATGGCTAACAAAACATTGCCAAAGCCGAAAGGCCTTGCATATGTGAGACCTATTTAGGGGTGGGCGGAGCTCACGGAGCTGTAGTTTGTGGAATTCTGTGGAGTTGGTAAACAAGTCGGTGGAATTCCGCAGAGTTCCACAAGCCATGGAATGCCACCTACCCTGGCCTGAAGGTGCCTGATCTCGAAAGCGCTAAGCAAAGTGAGCTGTGCTTAGTGCTTCCAAGATCGGGCGCATTCAGGCAAGGGCAGGTAGCAGAGAATGTTGCCATTTTCAGAGCTCTTGTGCAACGGCCTGCCCCGCATGCAGTCAGTGCATACAGGGCAAGCCGGTGCACAAGAGGCCTGAAATGGCAGCTTTTGCTGCCTACTGCCCTGGTCTGAATTCAGGCCCTTGCCTTAGGCAGCAAAAGCTGCAGTTTCAGGCCTCTTGGGCAGCAGTGTGCACATTAACAAAGAAATAAGAGGACTTACCTGGGTTCTCCCAGGGGGCTCTCATTGCCAGTGGCCTTGCTCTCTGTCGCCCTCTGCCCCCTGCGCCCAGACTGTCGCTGGCGGTCACTGTCGGAGGGAGGCCTGGAATCTGGAGCTGCCGGCGAGCAGTTCCGCTGACTTTCGGTGAGTGAATGTGCACTGTAATATCAGTTATGGGCCACACAGCGCAAGCGCAGGCTATCTGCACCTGTCCTGCATGGCCCATTAATGGGCTGCAGCACATATGTGGTGAGCTCTGCTCCACTGTCAGGGCTAGCAGAACTTTTGGTCAGACTCCACACTTCAAGCAGAGCATGGAGTGCCAAAAACTCTGTTAGCTCTGCCAGAGCGGAGGTCCCTGCCCACCCCTAGACCTATGGCTTTGCCAATGCTTGCCAATGATTGATATGGAATGCCGTATGGTAAGTTATAAGTATTTATATAGTGTTTAGAATGGCTGAAATGCTAATGTTATAGAATGGAGAATGACTGTCCCAAGGTGTTAGTGTATCCAGGTTCAGAAGCATTTTAGGACCATACAAAAACTGTGAAAATGTGCCATATAAACTTGCAGAATGTAACATAAGATGTAGGGAGACAGAAAGGTACAATAGACTAAAGCTTTTATAACAGTGATCCTTTAGGCTATGTGTTACTTTGGGAGCAATAGTTACAAAAGAACCAAAAAAGCACCCCTCACTGCTTGCCAGTAGTAAAATATAGCAATAATCGGTGTTCAGATGGTTTACTAGAGCTTTTAGCCCTTGTGCCACTGCACCTGCTGCACCATTCATATCATAGCCCTGGTGCCTGCAAGGTAACTGCGATGGTAACTGCTTGTTTAGTAGCAACATACAGCAATAATCAGTGTTCAGTGGGGTTTCTGGAGCTTTTAGCTCCTGTGCCACTGCGCCTGCTGCACCATTCAAATCATGGCCCTGGAGCCTGCTAGGTAACTGTGCTTAATAATGTTTGTTTAGTAGCAACATGCAGCTATAATCGGTGTTCAGTTGGTTTCCTGGAGCTTTCGGCCCCTGTGCCACTGCACCTGCTGCGAGATTCAAATCCTGGCCCTGGTGCCTGCAAGGTAACTGCGCTTGTGACTGCTTGCTTAATAGCAACATATATCTATAATCGGTGTTCACTGGGTTTTCCGGAGCTTTTGTCCTCTGTGCCACTGCACCTGCTTCACCATGCAACAGGGTCATCCAGATGGCTGTGTTGGCGACTGTTCATGCAGATGAAACCGAAGTTAAACCACTTGCAATGACCTGTGTCCCGCAGCATGGGTCCCAGGTCCTGCACCTTTGGCTGGCTGTACCTCTGACAAGGAGAACGAGAGACCTCCTGCAGCCATAGACTGAGAGAGGGCCACTTTGAGGGGGGTTTGCGAGGAGCAGCGGTGAAGTGACCCAGCTGTGATTGCTGAAGGAAGGGGGGCCGAACTGATTGAGGTTTCTGCAGTTCGGCTAGCTGTACCGCCTCTGAGGCGATACGATGAGCTTTAATATTTATTTGTGTATATATTTCTATGTCAGGACCAAAGGCGAGGATTATGCTATTCTTTCTTCCTTTATTCATACTCCAGTAGACCTCATCATATATGTAAACTACCTTTCCTAGAAACGCTCAGGAAAGGAACTATAAAAAAAAATCAGCCAATAAACAGTCCTCCTTGGCCTTATAGCAAGCATCTCAGTCTGTCCCACATCCCCATGGTTTTATCAATCTCCTTTAATGGCATTTGTTCCTCGAACACAAACAGAATGCGTGAGAATTAACTCCTGAACTATATTACGAAGCAAAGGGCTATGCTCGATAAATAAACTATACTGTGGTAGGCTGTGGTGGTGCACGAGCGCAGAAAGACTGAGTCGGATAAGTATGGTTCGTGGGTATTATCGTATGCTTTTATTATTTGTTAAATGTCTATACAGAAAGTATAGTGTTCCGTATTTCTGCCGTGGATGTAATTGATTCTTCCTTTCCCTCTTTGTTAATATTCTTCTTTCTTTCTTCTTATGCCCTTTCGTAGGGTTGGCTGTGACGGTGTCGGATGGTGGACCACTCGGGCAGTTTCGGGGACCATAGAAGAGCAGGGAGAGAAAGAGCAGGTAAGTCTTTCTGTGGGATCTGGGTATTGCTGTGTCTATTCAAAGGGGAAGGGAGCAAGCAGGGTGGGTTGGTGAGGATATTCCACTGTGAAGGGTTTTATTGCTGGTGCCCGTTCGGTTTCTCCCCCCCCCTTAGTGGTTTAGTGCACCTCTCCTTCCCCTCTCCCTCCTCCCTGGTTCCCTTCCCCGGTGCCCGTGTTTCCCTGTGATCCCCTTGCCCCTAGGAGGGACCGTACCTTCGAGAGCCACGACCCTCCGGGGTCGTGGCGGGCGTCTCGCGTCCTCGTCGTTTCCTTGTCCGCTGTAATCGGCGTCTTCTCGTTAGATCCGCGGGAGGACTCGCCCGTATTCAGCACCGCTGTCTCCGACACTGCAACTCCACCGGCTGGGTTCTTCTCCGTGGCGTTCGACTCCCCAGGTCTGTCTTCTCTTATACTTCCGGAACCAGGAAGTTGTTGCTGGTGACGCGACGTAGCGTTCTCTCGTTGTCATGAGAACGCAAAACCGTATCGAGGGAACTTGTGGAATGATGTCGGCTACGAGGGAGAGAAGACGCGGTCGCGGAGACCCGTATACAGTCCCCTTTCCTTGATCGGGACTGCTCGAGAACCGAGGAGGAGGAAGGAGGAAACCGAGACAGGTAATCGGCGGGACCCTGTTGTGTGCCAGGAATGTGGCGGATCTGGAAAGTAAAAGGTTGTAGTTCTAGGAACCAGCGCAACACTCTAGAGTTAGAGTCCTTGTGAGAGGCGAGCCATGTAAGAGGGGCATGGTCAGTGTACAGGATAAAGGACCTGCCCAAAAGGTAATATTGCAGAGATTCAATCACCCATTTAATGGCTAAACACTCTTTTTCAATAGTAGGGTAGTGGGTTTCCCTTGGAAGAAGTTTCCTGCTTATAAAGACAACCGGGTGATCGAATCCTTCATCATCGGGTTGGGTGAGGACGGCACCGAGACCGACGCTAGAAGCATCAGTATACAGGTGGAAAGGTCTGGAAAAATCAGGACATTTCAGTATCGGATCAGTGGTCAAGGAATATTTTAACTGTTCAAAACTACGATTCTGGGTTTCTGAAAATGGTGCGAGTATCGTGGGACGGTGTTTAGTCAGCAGGTCAGTCAGAGGGGCAGCGATGGCCGAATAGTTGGGGATAAACAGTCGATAGTACCCTACCAACCCTAAGAATGATCGTAAATCCCTCTTAGTTTTAGGTTTAGTAGCTTGTAGTATGGCCTCGATTTTGTTTTTTTGTGGTTGAAGGACGCCATTACCTATCACATAGCCTAGGTATGAAATTTCTGTGTTCCCCAATACACATTTCTTGGGATTGGCTGTTAGTCCGGCCTCTGTTAGAGCAGTAAAGACCTCATTAAGATGTAGTAAGTGATTGTGCCAAGTGTCACTATAAATGACAATGTCGTCTAGATAAGCTGCGGTAAAGTCCTGAAATGGTTTTAGCACTTGATCCATCAGGCGCTGGAATGTAGCAGGGGCGCCGTGAAGACCGAAGGGTAAAACCGTGAACTGATAGAGGCCGGACGGCGTTGAAAACGCTGTCTTTTCCTTGGTGTCCAGGGCGAGGGGGATTTGCCAATACCCCTTTGTCAAATCAAGGGTGGAGAAGTAGTTTGCTTTCCCTAATTTTTCTAAGATGTCATCGACTCGAGGAATGGGGTACGTATCAAACAGGGAGATATCATTAAGTTTGCGAAAATCGATACAAAACCTAATAGATCCGTCGGGTTTCAGAACAAGCACTACGGGGGAATTCCATGGACTATTAGAGGGTTCAATTACACCCGGGGCTAACATTTTCTTAATTTCCTCCTCAATTACAGGTTTCCGTGCCTCGGGTATACGATAAGGGCGAAGGAGGACAATCTGTCCTGCGGGTGTTTTTATATTATGGTAGATTAAAGGAGTTTTACCCGGCTTCTCTGAAAAGAAATTCGGATGTTGTTTTAAGAGTGTGTACAGCTGGTGTTTCTCAGTTTCAGTTAGAGCCATATTGATACAGGGGTTCCCTTCTGGGTTTGTTTTTATTAAAGGACATAATTCTACATCTAGCTCTTTGAATGGCGAGATAAAGTAGCCAGTGGCTATTTGATTCTCTGTCTCTTCTACTGGTCTCCATTGTTTTAGTAAGTTGATATGGTAGATCTGGGTTCTTCTTGGGTGAGTATTTAATTCTATGAGGTAGGTAACGGGAGTGACTGCTCTAATGACTCTATAGGGCCCTTGCCATTTAGCGATTAATTTATGTTCAGACGTGGGCCTCATTATGAGGACCTGTTCATTCGGGAGAAAAGAGCGTAATTTGCTTCCTCTATCATAATAGGTTTTTTGATTAGTTTGGGCTGTCTCTAAATGTCTATGAACGTCCTCCCATAAGTTCTGTAACTGAGTTTTTAGTTGATGGACATAGTCAAGCAAGGGTTTCCCCTCTTCTTCTTCCTCTTCCCATGTTTCTGCTGCCATATCCAGGAGACAACGGGGTTGTCTCCCAAATACCAATTCAAACGGACTGTGACCCGTAGAGGACTGTTTGTGTGTTCGTATGGCATAAAGGACCAAGGGTAACTTCTGATCCCAATCTCGACCGGAGTCGTCCACGGTTTTTCTTAACAATGTCTTTATAGTGCGATTATAGCGCTCCACCAACCCGTCTGTTTGGGGGTGGTATACAGAGGTCTTTAATTGTGTAATTCCTAATATCTGACATATCTGCTTCATAAGTTTTGACATAAAAGGTGTACCCTGATCTGTCAGTATCTCCTGTGGAAAGCCTGTTTGAGAGAAAACTGTTATCATGGCTTGGGCCACTGTTTTTGTCGTCATACTGGACAAGGGGATTGCTTTGGGGTATCTGGTCGCGTAGTCCACTATAACCAAGATATAGGTGTGTCCTTTGGAGGAGGGGAGTAGAGGACCGACCAGGTCCATACCCACCCGGCTAAAGGGGACCTCAATAATGGGTAAAGGGTATAAGGGTGCTTTCCTAGGTATTCCTGGTTCGGTAAGCTGGCATCTAGGACATTGCGAGCAATATCTCCTGATCTGGGCATAGATCCCTGGCCAATAGAATCTACGCATGAGATATTCTTCTGTTTTTTCTCTGCCGTAATGGCCCCCTCCTGGTTGGTTATGGGCTAAGAACAATACTTGGGTTCGATATGGTTCAGGAACAACTAGCTGTTGTTTAGTTTCCCCTGTGGCAGTCGTGGTTATTCTATAGAGGAGATTTTTCTGAATCAGAAAAAAAGGACCCACCTCATTCGTGACCTCTGTTTTGGCCGAGTTCCAGGCGTGTGCTAGAGTAGGGTCTTCCCTCTGGCTGGTTCGGAAGGATATGGGTGCGTTGCTAATTTCCGCCACTATCTTATTGTCCCCCATATTTTCTCGGGCTTCCTGATATCGTAATTTCCCTCGTCTTTTTTCCTTTCGAGTGAGTTTCTTGCGGTTGGGAGGGCATTCAATACTACAATTGGAAAATGGTGCTTCCGTCCACCACTCTGGAACCGCTGTTTGGAGACGGGTGTGATCTAAGAGATTATAGAACCGGACATAGTCAGTTCCTATAATACAGTCCTCTATCAATCGATCCATAACCCCTATTAGGATAAGGTCTTGAAATTGTCCCCATTCAACCTTAACCAGTGCTAGTGGGTAATTTCCTTTATCTCCATGTATACAACAGATAGAGACCCATTGATCTGTGGCCAGGTTATTAAGGTCTATTAGGTCTTTCCGGATTACGGACTGACTGCAACCCGAGTCTATTAATGCAGAGATGGGCTGTCCGTTTATTTTGACAACATGTTTAAATTTCGCATTTCCTTTTCCGGTACATAGGACTCTACGATGAGTGACCCCGATCTCCATGGGTTCAACCCCATCTGTTTTCCTAGGACATACCCTTGCAATATGACCCAATTCTCCACAGTTGAAACATTGTGGTGATTGCATAGGGTGAGGTTCCCCTGGTTTAGGGGACCGAGATTCTTCCGGAAGGTATCTGGGAATTGGTTTTGGCGGAGGCGTTGTGGTCTTTAGGACCGTTCTTGGTTGTAGTAGTTTGAAATCCGTAGATCGATGGTACGCACAGGCCAAATCTATAGCGACCTCAGTGTCTACCTTTGGGTGTTGTCTAATCCAATTCTTGGTGCTAGGAGGTAAGGAATCCAAGTATTGTTCGAGAATAATAGTTTTTATCACGTCTTCTCTGGTTGTTCCTATAGGACCCAACCACTTCAAGGCTAAGTCCTTCACCCGGAAGTAGAAAGTGCGAGGGTCTTCGTTCGTACCCCACTTTACTTTCCGGAACTTCAATCGATAATATTCCGTATCATGACCTACTCGTTGAAGGATACTCCTTTTTATGTCTTTGTAGGGAGTGGTGCCGTCAGGGTTGGCGGCTTGGTATGCTGTTTGTAGGAAACCGGTGAGTAAGGGCGCAATGTACTGTCCCCACCGATCTTCCGGCCATCGAGCGGAGGAGGCTACCCGCTCAAAGTTTGTGAAAAAGGAGTCTGGGTCCTCGCCTTCCTGGAATTTTTGTAAGACCGAGCTAGGGACGTTGGGATGAACTTTACTGGCTGCTATGGTGTCTGTTAATTTTTGTAATGCTGTTTCATGCACAAGTTGGTTATTGGCCAAAATCGTAGCTTGACTCTTTAAGGCAGATTGTAAAGCCTCCCTGTCCTCCTTGGCCTCTCTTTGATGTGCTTCCCACACTAGTTGCAAATGTCGTTGGCCTTCCGCTAGCTGTTTAATCATGTCCTCAAGGGTCGGGGTTTCGCTCATGATGTATACCGCCCGTTAGCCTACAAGAGAGTACAATATCCCACTTCTGACACCACTGTGGTAGGCTGTGGTGGTGCACAAGCGCAGAAAGACTGAGTCGGATAAGTATGGTTCGTGGGTATTATCGTATGTTTTTATTATTTGTTAAATGTCTATACAGAAAGTATAGTGTTCCGTATTTCTGCCGTGGATGTAATTGATTCTTCCTTTCCCTCTTTGTTAATATTCTTCTTTCTTTCTTCTTATGCCCTTTCGTAGGGTTGGCTGTGACGGTGTCGGATGATGGACCACTCAGGCAGTTTCCGGGACCATAGAAGAGCAGGGAGAGAAAGAGCAGGTAAGTCTTTCTGTGGGATCTGGGTATTGCTGTGTCTATTCAAAGGGGAAGGGAGCAAGCAGGGTGGGTTGGTGAGGATATTCCACTGTGAAGGGTTTTATTGCTGGTGCCCGTTCGGTTTCTCCCCCCCCTTAGTGTTTTAGTGCACCTCTCCTTCCCCTCTCCCTCCTCGCTGGTTCCCTTCCCCAGTGCCCGTGTTTCCCTGTGATCCCCTTGCCCCTAGGAGGGACCGTACCTTCGAGAGCCACGACCCTCTGGGGTCGTGGCGGGCGTCTCGCGTCCTCGTTGTTTCCTTGTCCGCTGTAATCGGCGTCTTCTCGTTAGCTCCGCGGGAGGACTCGTCCGTATTCAGCACCGCTGTCTCCGACACTGCAACTCCACCGGCTGGGTTCTTCTCCGTGGCGTTCGACTCCCCAGGAATGTAGTCTGTCTTCTCTTGTACTTCCGGAACCAGGAAGTTGTTGCTGGTGACGCGACGTAGCGTTCTCTCGTTGTCATGAGAATGCAAAACCGTATCGAGGGAACTTGTGGAATGATGTCGGCTACGAGGGAGAGAAGACGCGGTCGCGGAGACCCGTCTACATATACGTACACAATTAATACCGTATGCAGAATACTCAACATCATCACCATGAGAAGGAGAAAACATGTACGACTTTTTTTTTAATCTGTTTATTAAATTTATCAAATTATTACACTACAGTTCAAATATGCGGCCGGTTTTAATGCCAGCATCCAGATCAATAGAACATCATGTCATAAACTACTGCACATAAACAGAGCAATTATTGACTGAAAACTTACAAGTAGAAGAAAGAAAAAATTATAAAAACAACCAATGTGAGAAGAACAGAACTGCTCGCTAGGAACCCAGAGACTGTTCATGGGATCGAGGAGGAGAGAGGGAGGCGAGAGGAGCGCGGCAGAGGTAGAAACGGCCATACATAGAGGAAAGGAAGCGGGGAAGAAGCTCCCGGGGACAGCCCAGAGGAAACCCCCAGACACAGAGCATCTCAGCAGGTGCATCCCCCATGTTCACATGGTTAGGGCCAGCTCTGGGGTACGGATCACCTTTGCTGTGCTTCCACATCAGTGACACTGTTTCCATCGCGCAGTGTGTGGGGGCAGACCAGCGCAGCATCAGAACAACAATCTAGACATTCCAACCCGAACTCGGTAATCCCATGTCCCCTTCCACGTGTGGATTTGTGTATATATGAAGAATGAGGATACAGTTCAGGGCGGGTGGGTGTAATTTTTGTTCTCCAGTTGAGCAATAAAGGAATCCCATGTGTCCGCCCCTTTGACCATTACCCCTCTATCGCGGAGGGAGCGAAGTACACATGCTTCTGCTCTGGCCCAATGTAGCAATTTGTTTGAACAACAATGTGTGTCTGGTGCGCTCAGTGACTTCCACTGTGTCGTTAAGAGGTGTTTAAATAAAATGAACACTAGGTCCACACACAGGTGTGCCTGCCTCCCCCCACTGCATCGCAAGCGAATCCCCAATATGCAGGATTCGGGAGTAGGGGATGAAGAGAGTCCTGACCAGGCTGCTGCCTGTGAGGTGATATCATGCCACACACGCAGCACCAGGGGACATTCCCACGTCATGTGGAAGAAGTTAGCATCTGGGTCCCCACATCTAGGGCACTCCGGGGTGGACTGCGGGAACATGCGCTTGAGCCGACTTGGGGATAAGTAAGTCTGGCGTAGGTAGTTAAATTGTGTGTACCGAAAGCGAGAGTTACGTGAAACCTCCCGTGTTGAGGTAAGTGCTGTGTTCCATGCACACTGGGTCAATGGCTCGGTGCAGAACTGCATCCCATCTAGGCAGGCAAGTAGCGTTTTCTATATCCATGATATGTCAGATTGCATGCCTGCTCCTGTTAGCAATTCGTGTAATATAGGGGCTGTCTGTGGTTCACTGTTCCTGTTTCCCCATGTACCACGCACCAGCTGATGCAGCGCCCCGCACGCGATGAACCAGCCGTGTCCCAAATCATGCGCATTTGCCAGTGATTCGTATGTCAGAAAAAGTCCCTCCTTAAAGATATCCCCTACTGTCTGTATACCTTTCATGGACCAGGCAGCTAGTCCGGTTATCCCGCTAACCTCCCCATGCCCGGAGTGGCAAGCAGGGGGATCCTGGGTGAGTAGGGTGGGGACCAATTCCCCCTATTACATACCGCTGCCAGGCCCAGCCGGCCACATTTATCAAAATATTATGCAGGTGTGGCGGACCGTCCCGACCCAGAAGCCAACGCAACATATTTGATTGGACCAAGAGTGCCCCCACCATCCGACCTTCCGGACTGAGAGGGTCCCTCAGCCAGCGCATGATCCATTGTATCTGCGCAGCTGCGTAGTACAGCTCATACTGTGGAGCTCCCAGTCCCCCCACTCCAAAGGTAGCTAAATCCTGTTCAGGGCCACCCGTCGACGCCCACCACCCCACACTAGGTCGGTCAGCAGGCCAGTTATAGGCCCAAAAAAGGCCCGAGGTAGTGTTAGTGGCAGGGCGGAGAAATTATATAGTAGTTGTAAGAAGTTGGCTCTGTATGCACTATTTCAAAGTAAGGAATAGTATGCACAGAGTCCAAGGGTTCCCCTTAGAGGTAAGATAGTGGCAAAAAGAGATAATACTAATGCTCTATTTTGTGGTAGTGTGGTCGAGCAGTAGGCTTATCAAAGGAGTAGTGTTAAGCATTTGTTGTACATACACACAGGCAATAAATGAGGAACACACACTCAGAGACAATTCCAGGCCAATAGGTTTTTGTATAGAAAAATACATTTTCTTAGTTTATTTTAAGAACCACAGGTTCAAATTCTACATGTAATACTTTGCATGAAAGGTATTGCAGGTAAGTACTTTAGGAACTTTGAATAATCACAATAGCATATATATACTTTTCAAATAAAACACATATAGCTATTTTAAAACTAGACACAGTGCAATTTTCACAGTTCCTAGGGGAGGTAAGTAATTGTTAGTTCTTGCAGGTAAGTAAACCACCTACGGGGTTCAAGTTTGGGTCCAAGGTAGCCCACCGTTGGGGGTTCAGAGCAACCCCAAAGTTACCACACCAGCAGCTCAGGGGCGGTCAGGTGCAGAGTTCAAAGTGGTGCCCAAAACACATAGGCTTCAATGGAGAAGGGGATGCCCCGGTTCCAGTCTGCCAGCAGGTAAGTACCCTCGTCTTCGGAGGGCAGCCCAGGGGGGTTTTGTAGGGCACCGGGGGGGACACAAGTTAGCACAGAAAGTACACCCTCAGCAGCACGGGGGCGGCCGGGTGTAGTGTGCAAACACACGTCGGGTTTTCAATTGGAATCAATGGGAGACCAAGGGGTCTCTTCAGCGATGCAGGCAGGCAAGGGGGGGGGCTCCTCGGGGTAGCCACCACCTGGGCAAGGGAGAGGGCCTCCTGGGGGTCACTCCTGCACTGGAGTTCCGATCCTTCAGTTCCTGGGGGCTGCGGGTGCAGGGTCTTTTCCAGGCGTCGGGATCTGAGAGTCAGGCAGTCGCGGTCAGGGGGAGCCTTGGGATTCCCTCTGCAGGCGTTGCTGTGGGGGCTCAGGGGGGACAACTTTGGTTACTCACAGTCTCGGAGTCGCCGGGGAGTCCTCCCTGAAGTGTTGTTTCTCCACAAGTCGAGCCGGGGGCGTCGGGTGCAGAGTAGCAAGTCTCACGCTTCCGGCGGGAAACGCAGTTGTCTTGAAGTTGCTTCTTTGGAAACAAAGTTGCAGTCTTGGGTGAACAGAGCCGCTGTCCTCGGGAATTTCTTGGTCCTTCTAGAGCAGGGCAGTCCTCTGAGGATTCAGAGGTCGCTGGTCCTGGGGAAAGCGTCGCTGGAGCAGTGTCTTTAGAAGTGGGGAGACAGGCCGGTAGAGCTGGGGCCAAAGCAGTTGGTGTCTCCGTCTTCTCTGCAGGGTTTTTCAGCTCAGCAGTCCTCTTCTTCTTAGGTTGCAGGAATCTGAGTTCCTAGGTTCTGGGGAGCCCCTAAATACAGAATTTAGGGGTGTGTTTAGGTCAGGGAGGGCAGCAGCCAATGGCTACTAGCCCTGAGGCTGGCTACACCCTCTTTGTGCCTCCTCCCAAGGGGAGGGGGTCACATTCCTATCCCTATTGGGGGGATCCTCCATCTGCAAGATGGAGGATTCCTAAAAGTCAGAGTCACTTCAGCTCAGGTTGCCTTAGGGGCTGTCCTGACTGGCCAGTGACTCCTCCTTGTTTTTCTCATTATCTCCTCCGGCCTTGCCGCCAAAAGTGGGGCCGTGGCCGGAGGGGGCGGGCAACTCCACTAGCTGGAATGCCCTGTGGTGCTGTAACAAAGGGGGTGAGCCTTTGAGGCTCACCGCCAGGTGTTACAGCTCCTGCAAGGGGGAGGTGATAAGCATCTCCACCCAGTGCAGGCTTTGTTACTAGCCACAGAGTGACAAAGGCACTCTCCCCATGTGGCCAGCAACATGTCTCGAGTGTGGCAGGCTGCTAAAACCAGTCGGCCTACACAGGTAGTTGGTTAAGGTTTCAGGGGGCACCTCTAAGGTGCCCTCTGGGGTGTATTTTACAATAAAATGTACACTGGCATCAGTGTGCTTTTATTGTGCTGAGAGGTTTGATACCAAACTTCCCAGTTTTCAGTGTAGCCATTATGGTGCTGTGGAGTACGTGTTTGACAGACTCCCAGACCATATACTCTTATTGCTACCCTGCACTTACAATGTCTAAGGTTTTGCTTAGACACTGTAGGGGCACAGTGCTCATGCACTGGTGCCCTCACCTATGGTATAGTGCACCCTGCCTTAGGGCTGTAAGGCCTGCTAGAGGGGTGACTTATCTATACTGCATAGGCAGTGTGAGGTTGGCATGGCACCCTGAGGGGAGTGCCATGTCGACTTACTCGTTTTGTCCTCACCAGCACACACAAGCTGGCAAGCAGTGTGTCTGTGCTGAGTGAGGGGTCCCCAGGGTGGCATAAGATATGCTGCAGCCCTTAGAGACCTTCCCGGGCATCAGGGCCCTTAGTACCAGGGGTACCAGTTACAAGGGACTTACCTGGATGCCAGGGTGTGCCAATTGTGTAAACAAAAGTACAGGTTAGGGAAAGAACACTGGTGCTGGGGCCTGGTTAGCAGGCCTCAGCACACTTTCAAATCAAAACATAGCATCAGCAAAGGCAAAAAGTCAGGGGGTAACCATGCCAAGGAGGCATTTCCTTACAGTAGTCTTGGGAGAACAATCATTTTTGCAAACGCCAGTCTCCCCAGAGGAGACACCTGGAGTGAACGCCAGAATGGTAAGGAGCCTCTAATTGATCTGATCGCCCATCCTAAGTTCCCCTCCTTGAGATCTGTGGCGTCATGATATATATGTATCCCTAGATATTTGAAAGTGGTGTAGCACCACGGTAAGGTATAAGCAGGGGGCCATGGTTTGCTGTGGTTCCGGTACTAATCGCATTGGGAACAGGCAGGACTTTGATCAATTTACTTGCAGACCAGAGAGATCACCAAACGAGTCCAGCAAGCTCAGTAGATCCGGGAGGGATTCGGAGTAATTACGTAGATATATCATTGCATCATCTGCATTTAAGGAGATGATCCGATACTCGTCTCCGTCCAAAATGCCCCAATGTGGAGCTATGCTTCGCAGTCGCGCCGCTAGTGGCTCAATTGCCAATGTAAACAGGATTGTTGACAAAGGACAACCCTGTCACGTGCCCCTGGCAATGTCAAACCCCTTTGAAATAATCCCGCCTGTCTTGACTCTCACTCTCGGGTCTGAGTATAATACAGATTTCCAGCGAAAGAATGCGTTGCCGAAACCCATGCGCTTCAATGCTTCCATTAAAAAAGGCCAGCCTAGGGTATCAAACGCCTTTTCCATATCCAGGGAGACCCAAATTTGTGCATAATCTAGCTCCAGACTCTTCGCCATGAGCCTCAGCAGACATCGGATGTTAATGAAGGTGTTGTGGCCTGGTATAAAGCCAGATTGATCCCAGTGGACCAAGATCGGCATTACGGAAGAAGGTGGTTTGCTAGCACCTTCCCCAGTAGTTTACAATCTGAATTTAGCAACGATAAGGGGCGATATGACCGAACTCGAAGGGGATCACGGCCCCTCTTATGGAGGACCACTATCACCGCCTCGCATTGTGATTCCGGGAGCCGACCCACACCAAACGCTTCCGTAAGCATTTCCAAATATGGTTTAAGAGTCTGTGCAGAGAAAGCCTGGTAGTAGTCGGCTGGAAGGCCATCACCTCCCGGGCTTTATTATGGGCCAGTTGCCGCAGAGCCTGTTGAATCTCCTCCATTTCTATAGGGTTCTCCAGATCTAGCAACTGTGGGGCAGTCAGGCGAGTCAAATGAAGTGTCTGGAAGAAATTCTCTAACCGCTCTGGTGGTGGAGTGGGTGTGCCATATACAGAGTGCTATAATATTGTTGGAAGGCCTCAATGATTTCTAACTGTGTGTTGACTATGACTCCTGAGTCCAATTGAATGGCACTTTTGGGAACATGTCGTTGTTTGCCTTTCACTAGCCAGGCCAATAACCTACTAGAGCGGTCCCCCTCAGAGTGTAACTGAGCTACATGATGCCGGTAATCAAACTGCCTTAGTCGCGAATCAGCCTCGGCCCAATTCCCCTTCAACCCTGCCAATCTGCCCTGGTCCTCCACGCCCAACGCCACCCCGTGCTCCACTTTCAGCAGTTCAGCCTAAATTTTTTTGTAAATCATGTGTTTACGTGTGACTGACCCCCCCGCCATTGACATACACATACCCCTTACCACCACCTTGTGACCATCTCACTCAATTGCCCGTGAGGACACCGTCTGGGCATTGATAGTATAGTAGGAATCTATGCGCTCCGCCAGCTCCATACGGAAAGGGGGATCAAGCAAAAAAGTTGGTTGCAAGCGCCAGGTGGGGATGCGCGTGGGCGCCCTACCCCATTGAACAATGGCGATCAGGGGGCAGTGGCCGGATAAGGTTTTGGCTAGATAGGAAGCCACATTGAAGTTGTGAGTCAGCTCATGAGAGCTTAGTATTAAATCGAGTATGAAGGCGGTGGACTGGAGAGAAGAAGGAGTATTAACTGTCTAGTGGGTTAAAGCCCCTCCAAACATCATTGAGTCTTCTTCCCGACATCCAAGATTGCAACACCTGAGACAGTCTCCTACTGGGGACGTTCACGAGTGGTGGGTGAGATCTGTCCATATCCACATCGGGGACACAATTAAAGTCTCCACCCCAGATGCTGGGCAGCTAGGGATCTCGTACCAAGTACCCAGAGGTGGCTGACAGAACATCTACTTGTTTAGTGTTAGATGCGTAAAGTCCCATTATAGCTAGCTATTTCCCATCTAGTGTTCTCACTAAGTGAACATATCTACCTTCCTCATCTATTTGATTGTGCATCACTGTATTAGGGACTCCGGGGGCAATCCATATTAGCACTCCTCTTGCGAATGCTGATGTCCTAGTGCCGTATACCGATCCAGACCACTTCCTGCTGAGATTACCCAAGTCTTGAGCAGTGAGGTGTGACTCCTGAGTATAGCTAGGTGTATCCCTTGGTGTTTGAGGTAAGTGTGTATTCTACAGCTTTTGGAAATGTTATCCATGCCTCTCACATTCCATGTTAAAATATTATATGTGAGCATGATAGTATGAATGTGAAGTACCATAGTGCACTCCGCGCAGCTGTGAATCAGCCGCTCCACAGGAGTCACCTACCATCTATCCTGCCCACCCCCTGCCCACTCCCAGCCCCCTCCACCCCTCCACCATTCTGCGAGCATAAAGGAACTTGTGTATAGAAAGGAAATAAGAAGAGATAGAGAACTTACAGAACCCAAAACAACAATTAACCTCTTAGCACAACCGGTGCGTATAGAGCCATGTTTCCTAACTAGTTCCTTTCGGAGACCCATACGGGTGTGGGGGCACAGCAGAAGAAAAGGGTGCAAATCAGCCACCTCTCGCAGCCCAGTGCGGATAGTCTAACTTCCTGCACGATCCCGGACACTCCACCTCCTGCATGTATCTTCCTTATCAGGTCAAGGACAGACACGGCAGCCTCTCCTGCTCACCACAATAGTCCGGGAAACACTTGCTCCCAGGGTTGAGATCTCCGATCACCAATGTCGAAGGTAGGTCTGAGTCAGTCTGCCTGCATATCTTGGTGCCCCTCCATGTTTTGCAAATCTCAGTTATTCCAACCCATGTACACTATAGTACATTGTCTTAAATGTCATCAGCTGCGCATGGAGAGAGATCAGGGCCAAATATTAACGGGGATTAGGGGGGCTTGAATGACTCTGCAGCGAGCCTGAATCCGAGTTTCTGACCTCACTTCTGGCCGGTGCCTGTGCTGCCATGAACATGTTAGCCTCTCTTAAGGCTTGCGCCTGGCCCACCACCGCCTGCGACCTGGACAGTCTTGTCTTGACCCCAGTTCCTGCCCTTTTTTTCCTGCGGGGACGTGGGGAGAGCCAATCCTCCCTTCCAGTGTCTGCTTTGCTTGGATCCACCAGGCCTTTTGCATTCAGCCGCGTCCAAGCATCCTCTGGGGTTGGGAAAATGAGGGTCCTCCCCCCACCACCAATCTCAGTCGGGTTGGAAACATAAGGGAATAAGTGATATGTTTGTCACGCAGCAGTTGCTTCACTTTCGTAAACGAGGCTTGCTTACGCTGTACCTCCCCAGTATAGTCCGGGTAAGCCATGATGACAGCGTTTTCCATTCAGATAGAGTTCAAAGTTCTAAAGCACTGGAGGACCTGATTTCTGTCCTGATAATTCAGAAACCGTGCAATCAGCAGTCGTGGGGTAGACCCCAGACGCGGTGGCCCATCCGGAATCCTATGGGCTCACTCCACCACCAACATAGGGGGCACATTCTGTAACAGCACTGTGTGTTTCAGCCATCGTTCCAGGAACGCTTCAGCGTTGGGTAGCTCAATTTTCTCAGGAATGTCTGACATTGTTCCTATGTGAACGACCTTCGGCGTCCTCAGCCCTGCGTTGCAGCTGTGTTATCTCAGCCTCCATGCGTTGAATTTGTGCTTTCATGTCAGAGATGTCAGGTTGGGCTGTGTTAAGTGCTGTTTCAGTGAGGGTGACTCGGTGCACCAATTAACGATGGTCCATTCTTAGGAGTTTGACTTCTAGCACCACAGAATCAATTTTCCCCTCCAACGAGGTTTTAGTGTCCAACACAGCCTACAACAACTTGTCGAACTGGGCCGAATTAGTGTGTAACATTTCAGACATCCGTTGTAGGGTGTCAGTTTGGTCATCCGTGGCCCCCACTGGGAATAAGGCATCAGCCTCAGGGCTGAGCTGTGTCTCAGATGATTTTGGCTTGATCATGTTGATGTGCAGTGATTCCATGTGTCTCCCACGATGTCACCCTGGATAGCGGTTTCTTGGTTGGGACTGCGGCACTCTGCGCGCCGGTTAGAGATGCCAAAAACCGGTCCGACCAACCCAACCGATTGGCCGCAGAGGGCCCAAGATTCTCCGTCACTGTGGCTGCGTTGATTACCCCTGTAAGCAGACCCTTGTCCGCATTAGCGCCGGATAGGACTATAACAGCTATGCGCTAAAGTTATTTATTATCTCGACTTAAGTGATGTGTAGCACTGCACTCAGCCGGGCACTTGCGCTGCTCCGACCGTTTCTCAGCAGGTGTCCTTGATCTTCATCCGCTTTGTATTTTTTTATTGTGGTCGTAGGTCATTCGTCTCGCATTGCGAGCCCTGCCTCCAAGCAGAGACAAGAGGCAGAAGGCAGAGAGCGGGAGCCAGGTCCGCTTGCTCGGCGCAAAGTTTCACTTGGATCTCTGGAGGAGGGAGGATGTACTGCTATGAGCCACCAGGGAAGGCCACCCGACCACGATTTGCATGTGCGCTCCGGCTGCGCATTTGGGGAGCTGTCCCGCTGCATCGTTTGTTCGTTGTTGTTTCTTTTTTTTTTTTTTCAGTTTTGTCCCTATTTTTTCCTTGTATTTTTATTTTTTATTTGATTGCTTGTGCTCCGATCGGGCACCCACCTCTGTCTGATGGGCCTCCAGCAAGCCCTGCATCCGGGAGCACAGGGTCAATATCCTCCTGCCAGTGCTTTCCCAAAGGCCGGCGCCCAGAGAGCCCGCCGTACGCCCCTCCACCGAGGCGTGGCCGTTGCATGTTCTCCCGGGCCATTTAGCCCCTGGTTCAGGCACCAGTTCCTGGCCTACCACGTTGGCACGTGGAGGTCACCTCCGTATCCGCCGGGCCCCTCACGGTGCGATGAGGCTCTGTCAACCCTCTATTATCTCCAGCCCCAGTGGCCATTTTCCCTGCACGGCAGAGTCCTTCTGTTGTGTTGGGAGCCGCATGGCGAGCACGCCGATGCGCAGCTCCAATTGCGAAGAACTTCTCCTTGCAAGAGTGACAGCCTAGTTGCGGGCGTATTCTGATCCCCAACCGCTACAGGAGGGATTCGCTTTACCGTAGCGGGCGCCTGGGACCCGCAGGAACGGATAAATGCCGAGTATGTGGTGGGCTGCGAGCCGAGCTCTTTACGAAGCGTCCGCTCCGGACACCATCTTGGCCACGCCCCCTGAAAACATGTTAGACTTAGGCTATTAGAAATGGGGTCTTTGATTGGCAGTCAGGTTACCCCCTGTCCATGCAAAGACCCTCGCTTTAGTCAGGGTAAAAGAGAATCCCCCTCAGCTTACCCCCGCTCGCCCCCTTGGTAGCTTGGCACAAGCAGGCAGGCTTAACTTCAGAGGCTAGGTGTAAAGTATTTGTACCAACACACACAGTAACTTATTAAAAACACTAC
This sequence comes from Pleurodeles waltl, assembly GCF_031143425.1. Classification (NCBI taxonomy): domain Eukaryota; kingdom Metazoa; phylum Chordata; class Amphibia; order Caudata; family Salamandridae; genus Pleurodeles; species Pleurodeles waltl. The sequence continues at coordinate 640,644,254 of NC_090449.1, forward strand.
AAAATGACACAACACAGGTTTAGAAAAATAGAGAATATTTATCTAAACAAAACAAGACCAAAACAACAAAAATCCACCATACACGGCAAGTTATTAATTAACGCGGTTAGTGTGAAAAAGTACCTGGGTTGCGTCAAAATAACCCCCACGGGTGAGTGTGCATCAAAAAAGGTAAGCGGTGCATCAATTTCTCACCTGCAAGCGAGGTTGTGTGTCGTTTCTTTCCCCGCAGGAGAGAGATGCGTCAATCCGGACAAAGCACCTCGGGTCCGGGCAGGCTTGGGTTGTTTTTCTGCGCCCAGTGATGTTGGGTCGTTGCAGCCTCCGTCAGTGATGCCGAGCGTCATTTCTTCAGGTGCGTGCGTCAATTTCACAGCCATGCTGTAAGCGATGCATCGATTTCAGCCCAGAGTCGACAGCATGTGGTTTCTTTAGCCACTCTCGGAGGTTGCATCGGAAATTTACCCGCACGGCGATCTGTGCGTGGATTTCCAACCTTGGTCCACCAGCTTCACCTGTCAAGGCCCCATGAACTGGATAGGGCACCACCTGGCAGGGCAGGAGTCTCAGAAGAGGCTCCAGGTGCTGGCAGAGAGAAGTTTTGCTGTCCTTGAGATTTCAACACCAGGAGGCAAGCTCAGTTTCAAGCCCTTGGAGAGTTCATCACATGCAGGAAGGCACACAAAGTCTAGTCTTTGTCCTCTTGCCCAGGCAGAAGTAGCAACTGCAGGATAGCTCCATAAAGCACAGTCACAGGCAGGGCAGCTCTTCTTCCTCAGCTCTTCAGCTCTTCTCCAGGCAGAGGTTCCTCTTGGTTTCCAGAAGTGATCTAAAGTCTGTGGTTTTTGGTGCCCTTCTTATACCCATTTTGCCCTTTGAAGTAGGCTTACTTCAAAGAAATGTCTCTCTTGTTTGTGAAATTCTGCCTTCCCCAGGCCAGGCCCCAGACACACATCAGAGGGTTGGAGCCTGCATTGTGTGATGGCAGACACAGCCCTTTCAGGTGTGAGTGACCACTCCTCCCCTCCCTTCTAGCACAGATGGCTCATCTGGCTATGCAGGCCACACCCCTGCTCCCTTTATGCCACTGTCTAGAGAGAGGTGCAAACAGCACAGCTGTCAAACTGACCCAGACAGGGAATCCACAAACAGGCAGAGTCACAGAATTGTTTAAGCAAGAAAATGCCCACTTTCTAAAAGTGGCATTTTCAAACGCACAATCTTAAAATCAACTTTACTAAAAGATGTATTTTTAAATTGTGTGTTCAGAGACCCCAAACTCCACATGTCTATCAACTCCCAAAGGGAATCTACACTTAAATCACATTTAAAGGCAGCCCCCATGTTAACCTATGAGAGTGATAGGCCTTGGAACAGTGAAAAACAAATTTAGCAGTATTTCACTGTTAGGACATATACAACACATTAGTATATGTCATACCTTAAACATACTCTGCACCCTGCCCATGGGACTACCTAGGCCTATCTTAGGGGTGTCTTCCATGTAAGAAAAGCAAAGGTTTAGGCCTAGCAAGTGGGTACACTTGCCAAGTCGAATTGGCAGTTTAAAACTGCAAACACAGACAATGCAGTGTCTGAGACATGATTACAGGGCTACTAAAGTGGGGGGCACAACCAGTGCTGCAGGCCCACTAGTAGCATTTGGTTTACAGGCCCTGGGCACCTCTAGTGCACTGTACTAGGGACTTACCAGTAAATCAAATATGGCAATCGTGGATGAACCAATTATTTACACATTTGGTATAGGAGCACTTGCACTTTAGCACTGGATAGCAGTGGTAAAGTGCCCAGAGTAACAGAGTGACAGAAACAGCAAAAACAGAGTCAAGCACACATCAACAACCTGGGAAACAGAGGCAAAAAGTTAAGAGAGACCACGCCATGGATGAAAAGTCTAACATAGGCCATACAATGAAACCAAGATCTCTCTTAATCCCGGAGATGACTCTAAGGAGGGTCGAATTCTCAATTACGAAGGGAGGGAATAATCCTTCCCTCCGTGGCCTTTAATAGATTTGAAACTTTTCTTCATGAATGCTAGGACATTTTTTATTCTATGTCAGGACAGGAGGCAAGGATTATGCTTGTTCAAAGTTTGTCTCCCATCAAAGACGCCATACCCACGACTGCACCAAAGGTAAAAGCTTTTGAGGCCATTGCTCCCTTGACAGAGTAAGCACCACATTGTGGCACATCAATTCCGGCCTTCTACATGATCCAACGGACCCAATGTGCAAATGTAGGGGAAGATACTGCTTTAAGAGGTTTCTTCATAGAGATCAATAACTGCCTCTCCCCGGAGGCGAGTCATAATCGCATACACAGTCAATCAGCAAACTACACACAACTTCAGAGACCTGTCATAAGCTGGATAGGAAATCAGTCTGGGGTTTGTTTTTGTCATCTGTGAGATATGGAAGGTAGCCCCTCCAGGGTGAAGGCTCTACCTGTCAGATACAAAGCTCTGACACCAGAAACTCTGTGACAAGAAATGAGGCATTAAATGATGGCTAATTTCCCTGAAATTTGTTTAGTAGGATAGTCATTTCTGGGCCAAGACTGAAAGAGATGCAGAACTTGGTTTACATCGCATAGAGCAGAATAGCGGGGTTCCGAAGGGAGAGCCAACCGCATCTCTCTCATGAGCTTGCATACCGATGGGTGCTTGCTCACCAGATAATCCTGAATCGGCATATGGCCCGCTGAGATTGCTGACCTGAAGGTATTGACCATTCGGTAGGCTAGACCCTGAGGGACCAAAGAGGCCCTAAAATTCAAGATTGGGACAGTGTCGTACCCCAGGAGATCACAACCCCTTTGTACATACCAAAGGACCCATCTCAACCAAGCAGATCTGTAAAGTTTGGTATTACTCTCTGCCCAGGCTGCAGCCAGCATTCTTTCAGCCTCTTCTAAAAGTCCAGGTTCTCTCCAGCATTCCCTGTAATCCACCACACTATGAGGGGTAGCCAGACTTGGAGAATTGATGGGTGAGTATTTCCTGGTGGATACCGAAGCAGATCAGGTGCGTGTGGAAGTTGAATTGGAAAATCCCAAGAAAGGTTGAGAATAACTGGAAACCAAACTTGCAACCTGAAACACAGCTTTCTGACGATTATTCAAGCACTTTGGTGCCTCACTTGAGTGGACCATGGTCATCACAAATGGTGGGAAGGAATATTCCCACTCCCCTGCCCAGTTGTGTAGGAAGGCATCCCTCACCACATCAGATCCACGGAGAAGGGACCCCATTGGGTGTCGATCAGATGGAAAATCTAAGGATCCAATTGCCAGAGACTCATATCTGACCATTCTCTTGAATATCTATCTGCTACCTTATTGGAAATCCCCAGGAGATATTCTGCTGTGAGGAGATGCAGCTGGAAAGGCAAAATGTCCAAATTAGCTTAGCTAGGTCCACCAGCATTTTGGTTCTTGGGCCTTCTCAGTGGTTGATCTACTGGACCGCCGCTATAGTGTCCATCTTCAGGAGAACACAGCTCTCTCAAGTTTTTCAAAGTTCCAGCTGATAGTTTTTGTAATTGGGCTTTCAGCAAACCGTTCATTCTCTCAATCAGTCCTGCAGCTTGTGGATATACGGAATGTGATAAATCCACTCAATATTGTGTTGTAAACAATAGTCTTGTACCAATTTTCCTTTGAAATGTGACCCGTTGTTGGACTTGGAGTGGGCCTCTGTAGTATAACATTAACAAGTCCGGAGTCTTGGTAGTGTTGTACTAGAAGGCACCTTTTCAAGGGACGGCAATCAGTTAACCAGAATAAGTGTCCACTACTGTGCAAGCGTATTCACACCTGAGACTAATTGGTAGTGGCCCAATGTAATCAATTTTCCATATCTGCCCTGGCAATTTTCCTCTCCCCAGCTGACCTTTGACTGTTTGCGGGACAGATCTCTGTTGTGTATGTTGACAAATAGGACATTGCATGATCACAGTTTTTATCAAGTCTACAGGAATGTGCATACCTCTAATCTCTGCCCATCTGTAAGTGGCTTTCTCTCCCAGATGTCTACATTTTTGGTGCGTCCACTTAGCCATCCCCACCAAGTCAGAATCTGGTGTCGCCACTTCTGCCTCTGAGATTTTGGCTTTGTCTTCTGCAAGGGAATTGAACCAGCATTCTAGTGAGTCAGTGGGACAGTGGACATCTACATGATACACAGGAATTGTAATTTGCTCTACCATTCCCCAAATTTCTTGCCACAACTCTTTGCCCCCACACCTTCTTAGAATGTATTTGCCAGTTATGTGCATGCCCTGTGGGAAGCCATGTGACTAACCCATTGGCAGTAGACCAAGAATCAGTATAAATGTGACAAGTCCCAGGTAATTCTTGTTTCAGTGCCCGATACACAGCGTACAATTCTGCATATTGACTTCTCTTCCCTTCTCCTGTAGTAGAAAACAACTTCTTGGTGGCTGGGTTATATGACACTGCTTTCCAATGTCTTTTGGCCCCCACATACTTGGCTGAACCATTGGTAAAACATACATGCTTCCTATCCTCAGGGGACAAGGATTCAAATGGCTCACTGGGGACTCTTTTATCTGTGGTACCTCTACACCCTCTCATCATCCTGCACGGGGGCTTGTGACACCTGTTCATGTAGAGCGGCTATCTCTGCTGGTCCCACTCTGGCCCTACCCTGTATGTACTATTTTGACCCTATGATAATAGCTTCTTGTGCATGTGCGATGTAGTGAGTTTTAGGTGAACTCATCCCCACAGCATTATTGGAATCTTAGGTCTCAAAATCACATTATGACCCAGGGTCATTTACTCAGTATCCACTAGAGCCCAGTAACAATCAAGTAACTGTTTATTAAAGGGAGTATATTGCTCTCCAGCATTAGGTAACTATTTAGTCCAGAAACCCAGGGACACCCTTGTTCTTCCCTCTTTTTGCCACATGCTCCAATTTCCATATTGCCCCTGAACGGTTACATGCAATTCAATGTCTCCTTCCTGTACTGGCTATAAGTCTAAAGCCTATTGAATTGCGCCTGTTCACCCCATTCAAACTCATGTTTATTTTGTGTCACTTTCTACAAAGGGGCCAAAATCTGACTCAAGTGAGGGAATTGCTGTCTCCAAGAACCAAACAATCCAATGAAATGCTAAGTCTCCTGCTTAGTGCGGGGAGTGGCAAATTCTAAGATCTTTTGTATTGCCTGCGGCAACACCTCTCTATCTCCCTGATTTCCCTGAATGCCTGGAAATGCCACATTTTGAGAGGGTCCCTGGGTCTTATCTAGATTAATCATCCACCCTTTACCCTGCAAGAAATCCACAACCTGCTCCAATTGAGTCTGCACCTGGTCTTGTGTCTCTCTCTGAATAAGGACATCATCAATGTAATGGGTCAGTTGCACCCCTGGAATGACAGGTACTTCATCCAGGTGGTCTGTCACCAGCCGGTGATAGATGGTGGTGCTATACCCCATAGGCAAAGATAACATCTTAAATTGTCTGCCACAATGTGAGAAACTGAATTGCTCTTGACACTCAAGGGTCAATGGTATAGAGAAGAAAGCATTAGCAATATCCATATCAATATCAACATCAATTGTATACCAGGTCCCTTTATGTTTCTGCATTCTTTCAATCAAAGTGATGGTGTCTGGGACTGTGGCCGTCAAAGGGTGTGTATGTTTATTCAGCTCAGAGTAATCAACTGTCATTGTATAGCGCCCATCAGGTTTACGTATGGGCCACAGAGAATCATTCAATTCAGTGGTGGTTGGAGCTATGACACCAGCCTCAATCAATTCTAGTATAGTTTTACTTATTTCCTCATGCCCTCCTAGTATTGCTTTAAGCGGATTACCTTGGTTGCTAGGAGCACCTTCACTGGGGGTATCTTCAGATGGCCCACCCTCGTGGCTGCCACTGAAATGTATCTCTTTGAACCAAATTGATAACCACCATGATCCAAGTACAAAGTCATCCTCTTTAGAATGTAAATTTCCAATATAGATATTCCAGGAGGGGCACAATCAAAACAGTATATTCTCTTTTTGGTGTTCTTCCTATTTTCATTTGAACAGTAGTCTGCACTGTAGGGGTTTGTATTCCACCCAACCCTGTGATGGTGTAGTGCTGACCGGTAAACTTTTTTGGATTTCCATAAATTAAAGAGGCCTCCACTCCGGTGTCAACTAATGCCCGGACTCTTTGAACATTTTTGTGTTTCCAGTGGATTTCTAAATCAACATGGGGTCTGTCATCTTTACAAGCCCATCCCTGTACCAGAGCTTGGCCTGTTTCCTTATCCGTTTTAAACTTGTCAACGCTTGCCCAAGTGACGTCTGGATATATGATTTGATATCTGCAAGCAGATTCCTCTCTTTCATTGCTCTTTGCAGTTAACCACTCGCTCTCCAAATCTTGCTCTTCTTCCCCTTGTGAACAAACATTTTTTTCCCCTTCATTTCCATCCTCCTGAGTCTGTGGCTGGCCCTGATTCACTTGTTTATTATTTTGCTCGTTCACTTTTCTGCTGCCCTCCTTTCGGTCCAGCCTTCTCTTGTGGTACATCTCCCACAAGCTTTGAGTATCTATTCCTTCAATCTGCTCCTTGTTGACACCATCCTTCAGTAATGCCATAAACATGTCTCTCCTATATACTCTGTTATTATACGTGCGACCCTCAGATCTCGAGGCTCTCTTGGGTTTATTTCAGTATCCCAGCTCTCCGAACTCGTAAACTGCCTCCAGTACATCTTTAATTGCCTGCCTGTCTGATTAATTAAGAGAGTCATTATTACTTGCTTTTAAGCTGGAGGAGCAAGGCAAATTATTTTATTTCGCACTGATACAGAGAGTGGTCCATCTAACAGATGGTGAGCATCACTCAGGAAAATAGCAGTTTTTATTCCCTCCTCCTTAATTCTCTGCATTGCATCTCTTAAGGTATACCAAGACTTGTCATTTGGTGGCCAATGTGGTGCTGTAGGATACTTATGGTTCCCCCCAGGACTGCTAGCTGCAGTAGGGTAATCTGTTGGTTACCCTGAGAACTCCTGAACTCGTCCTGTACTATGGGGTCAGTGCTAAGAGTGCAAAACTTAGGAGCATCTCCTATATTTAACATTACTCCAGAGTCTCCTTTGTCAAATAATCGCACCATCCATGTGAGTAATGTTTCCCTAGATCTCTGCTTGAATCTGTCCATAATATCATGAACTTCTTGCTGGGTGCAATCTTCTAGTGAGTGCATCTCAATTCCTGCTGGGTTCTGTGGAGTGCCCTGTATTTTTCATCTAAATATTGGCTGTGCGTGAGCCACTTTCAGCTCATCTGGCTCAAACTGGCCCCCACCTTTTTTAACCTCTTCATCACTGGAATTTAAAAAATCGCTAGACTCTCAAAAATTCATATCCCATTTTTCGGGGTCCCAGTCTAATCCTGCTTTAGCAATTGCTAAATGAAATTTCTTTTGATTGATTTGACCACTTAGTTTCTGATACCTGTGTTGAACGTCTTTGACAGCTGCCTTTTCTGCAACTGATTGATATACGTATCGGCCCTATCTTGCAGTAGCTTATTCTGACAAGACAGCATGGTTACATTATTTTTAGCTTCAACCAGCTGCCTTTCTGGTTTCTGGTTTTCTTGTTCCGACTGCTTACATTTTTCATGCATTTTTCTATAAGCAGATAAGAGAATCCAGCCTCTTTGGCCTAAAATAGATAAATCACAACCCTGTTCGAGAGGTACTTTCTGTAAACACATTAAAACATTTTTGGTTAAGCATGGCTAAGACATCTGTCCCAGCTCTTGCATGAGCCTGTACCCGCAGACCACTTGTTCGCAAAATCATTATAAGGTTCTTTCTCCCATCCGGAAATCTCATGTGTAACCTGGGGAACTGCTTGTGAAGCTGCTTTTGACTTCTTACCAAACATTTTTTACTATTAAATCTTACACTTTTCAACCTTTGCCTCTTTGTACTGCCTGACTACGCCAGTTTGTTCTGCTTTACTTCGGACAGAGAGGGAACAAAGTGAAAGGAATGAAAAGAATGCAGCACTCTTATTTTGAGTATTAATTTATTAAGGCACTTCTCATCCCAAATTTAATAAACGAAAAGCATAATGTGAGCTTTTATTTCAAATGCAACAACATACAAGCAATTCTCAAAATAATCACAGCAACAGAATAATAATGATCAAAGAAACAAAGAAAAGGCAACACTTCAACAATTAATATAATATATATTTGGTGACTATGTATTCATGCATGCATACAGCAAAGCTAAAAATAAGAATTAAAAATGAATCACAATGGGGCTTGACTCCGACATCATCCCTTGTCTGTCAACTTCAGGTTGTGGAACACTGGACAACTGAAACAAGAGGGAGACCACCGTCAATGGGATTATTCTCTGGGCAATGCGTCCATTCCAAGATGAGTTCCTTCTTCTCCGAATTGTCAAGCTTCCCCACCTTATATACTTTAAACAAACTTAAGAGGAAAGTTCTAGAAACCCCTCTCCCATCGAGTAAGTTGTTATTAAAACGCTGGCCGTACCAGGTCAGTGTTTAAAGCACATTCTCCAGGCTGGCCAGATCCTAATGTGTACTTCCAAGACTGAGCTGTACCGTGTTCTACCATAAACATTCTCAGCCTTATACATCCTTAACTCTAATCCTCCCCCATGTTATGTTCCCGTCCTTGGTGAGACATATCAAACACATGTTAAGCTGTGAGCAGAAAAATACCTGTGCCACCAATGTGACTGCATTTGAAGCCAAGCTTAAAATGGAGTTCAACACTGCATGGTGCTATTTTTGTTTCATGTATGCACCATATATATTCACTGACAAATCGTGAACAATATCATGCCCATCCATTGACATTTTTGCTAAAAATGAGAAATAAAATGAATCACAATGGGGCTTGACTCCAACATAATCCCTTGTCTGTCAACTTCAGGCTCATCCTTACCTCTATTACTTCCCCATGCTATGTTCCAATCCTTGGTGAGACACAGCGAACACACGTTAACAAGATGTGCGCAGAAAAATACCTGCGCCACCAATGTGACAGCGTTTGAAGCTAAGCACAAAATAGAGTTCAACACTGCATGGTGCTATTTTTGTTTTATGTATGCACCATATATATTCACTGGGAAGTCGTGAACAATATCATGCCCATCCATTGACATTTTTGCATACCCTGACTAGTGCTGTACTTAAAAACAGTTGTTCATTTTTTTGTACAGTATCTACCCTATGTTTTATTAATTAAGTGCTACTTGCGAAACTCACTTGTAATAGCTGATTTCAAAACAGCTTAACTCCCTTGTGGCTATCAAATTTGGCCTTGCCTGTTTCATTTTTTGCTAACAAAATTGGCTGTGCCTGAAACCTTGGTTGTTCATCATCTAAACTTGTTTTAAGTAGGCCTGGGTGGAGTTCATGTAGCAGCACTTCACAAAACTATGCTCAGTCAAGAAAAAGCGTAATCGTGCTACATGTAGTTCCGCTATTGGGTGGAGTTTCTTGTCACGCCTGTTTGCGTGATGTTTAACGTCACTGGCAATGCGAAGTTGTACCTCACATTGGAATTCTCACGTGAACTGCACCTTGCAGTTTGCATGAGTGCGCCCATCTTGTTTTTTTTGCTTGTGGTGCTGGGGCCTACTTTCTATCCGTCTATATCGCTTCCATCCCTCTGTTTTAAAACCTATATTCCCCTAGTTTATTTTTTATTAATTACCTTTTCACTTTCTCTTTTTATATTTTAATTTTTCTCCTAATTTTATTGTGTTTTTTGTGACTTTTTAATTTTTCTTTTTTTTTACTTTCTTTTCGCTTCCTTTTTCCTAATCCTTCCTTCCTTATCTCTCCCCAGTGAGTCCACAGCACCATGGCACAGCAGGGGAGCGGCAGCGCCAGGCCCCGCTCCATATTTTCTGAGGTGTAGGTGCTGCCTTGGTGTACCATGTGCAGTACCGCCTCCCTCCACCTTGGCAACAGGCGGCAGGCCTGCGTCTGGGTACGGCCTCCAGGAGTGCCAGCAGCACTGGGAGAGGGTGTGTTGGGCAATGCGCTGCAGCTCTGGGGTCTGGCGCACCTAGCAACAGCTGACGCACCGGTGGGCCGACATTCTCGATTGGAAGACACACCTGCTCAACCTGTTAGCTGTGGAGGTTGCATGGCTCGGTGAGTAAAAATTAATGATTAGTTGTGCTCTATGCTTATAGTTTCTTCCCAAATAGGAAGCATGGTGCTCACTCGCAGGTAAGTTAACTTTATATTACAAATATAATATCATGTGGTCGTCATCCAGACAGATGCTCAGCGCTACCTATATTTACTTCTTTTTGGCGCCTGCGTGGGCTGATTAAGAAGTAATGCAGAGACTTCTCCTGTGTCCTGTCAAAGATAGTCATCGTTAATGTATTAGTATTAGTAATTTTGCATGTTCTCTCACTTTTCTGTGCCTTTATTCTTTGTAGCTTGTACAGTGCCCATTGCCAAACAATTTCCCAGTGATGTGTAGTATTTTGCATGCATCCAATCTATGCATTGATACACTGAGAATGAGATGAGAACTGTAGAAATCATTCATTGCAAGTTATTAGTAATTCCAAAATGTAGTTTAGGAAATCAGGAATATGGTTGGGAACTTTGAAATTGGATGGTCCTTGATAGTAATATTATTATTATACAGGCCCCATGAACCTCTGATGTAGAAATGTTTCTGTGTTTGGCCTTTCCTTAAAAAAATTATATTTTTGGAGAAGTATTTATGAACAGTACTACTAATCTTTTGTAAAAAAAAGTTCTTACATCATCCCGCACCTAGAGGCAGGAGAAGGGCTGTTGTTGAGGCGGGCTAGGCAGCTGAAGGTGGCCTCTCCACAAATGCCGGGGCAGATGGCTCTGCTGGCCCCAGTAAGTCCTCCTGTTGTTAATATTAATATTTATTTCCCTAACTTTTACCCCTCCACACTTTTTTTACTGTGTCTGTCTTCTAATTTTTTTCCAACTCCACTTCACTTTATCTGTTTTGTAGAATCTTCTCATCCCTGCATTATACTATTTACTTATTTTCTATACCTCAAGTTTCTTTACTTCGAACTGTCTGGCTATGATATTCTGTCTGTAGCTTCTTTTCTTCTGCTTTATCAGTGAGCTTTCCCTCTCCCCTAATGTATCTTATCTTGTGGAGTGGTGAAAAGGCTCTGAGAATACATGTACTACAGATTGCATGCACATGTAAAGTATTGTACACGTTTCGTGAGAAGCGTTTCTTTTTATTGCTCCAGCTCAATTATTAAATAAAGGGTAAAAGGGTGTTTTTGAACATGGTCATGTAATCGTTTGTACCCTCCAATGTTGTGTATGTATTATTAATATACTAGCAGTTGATGCCCGTGCACCATGGTTGGAAATATGAGGAGGGTGGCCCCATTGCACTAGCCAACCAAGACCATATGTTCTTCATTGACCAATTCTTGCACCTTTTTATTTCTCTAGAAAAACTCAGATTCATCAATAGCTAGTTCAGCCCCTCCATTAACATTTTTTTACTTGAGTACCTGGCTTTAAAAAAAATCCCAAATAACAAAATGCCCACCTGCTATTTTGATAGAAGAGAATCCATACTGGAAATATAGTGCTGTATTTTTGTTTGCTATTAGAAAAAAACCAACAGAGGGAGGCGTCTGTGAAGTCTATATATATATATATATTTTTTTTTTTCTAGCCACACTGACCAGCAGTGCCGGGGCCAGCAGTGACAGGACTAGCATCGACGCGGCTGCAGGAGTGGATGAGGGGGGGTCTCAGTGGCGAGCAGTGGTAAGTCCTATTGCTTGCTCATTGGCAATTAGTAATGTAGTCACTACAAGGTGTTACTAGTATTGTTGACTCACTCATCAACACCCTGCTGTTGCAGATGCAGTGGGAGTTAAGTAAGTGTAGGTTCTTCTATCTGCAACTCAGCAGACTAAGGTTTATAAAATGAACTTGAGCTATGATGTGTTTTGGAAAATTGAAAAAAGGATGGAAGTAAAACAGATGAGTGAAATACAATATGAGTGAAAGGATGTGTGTGTGAATGAAACAGTGCATAATAATAATCATATAGGTGGGTGATGAAGAGGATGATAGAACGCATGTGTGGGTGAAGGATGGACAAAAGGGTATATGGATGAAGGATACAAGCACATGTGGGCAAAACAATATGGGTGAAAGGATTCTATGCTTGGGTGGGTGAACGGACTCCTCTGGTGGGTTAGATTTCTTGGACGGGTGAATGTGTGAAGGGATGCATAGGCGAATATTGAGTAAATGTATGTTGGTGAAAGGTTAGTAGAGAGCCATGTTTGGAATTTGGTTGATTTTAAATGGCAAAGGGATGGATGAGAGAATGTAAAGCTTAGCTTAAATGGTGTGCATCAAAGCCAAGGGTGAAGAAGAATAAGAGTACTAGAAGAACACATTTGCCATGATGCATAGATAAATGCTTGGAATGAAGAAACAATGGAGCTCTTCTGGAAGGGGAGTTCTTCTCACCTTCTTTAATTACTTGGAATGGCTTTTATCAAAGGTTTGATGCAGAAGTTTGGATGGTATTTCAGAATATTCCCTTGACTCAGTATTTTTCAAGGCAAGTAATATGTATATCAGCATCCATTCACCATTGCCTCCGTCCCTCGCTTTGGCCTTTCCCCAGTGCCACCCATGATAACCTAACAGCTGCATGATTCAATTAAGCAGAATTGGCACTGCAATGTTGGCTGTGCAATGTGCATCTGTCAGCTTAAGTTAAGTTAATGTGTCAAACACTTTTCAATGCATGGCAATGCTAAAAAAGGTGTGCTTCCCTTTCATCACAGTGTCCACTGTGTCAGTCACTTCCTAGTACTTCACTCCTTTAATCTTTCTTAAATTCTGTCCCAGACTTCTGAAATATTGGAAAAATTAAATCTTTGGTTGCGCCACATTTTTTAAGCCAAGTGATAAATATAATTCATTATGGCTTCCATAACGGATTTACTTCTGTTCTAATTTTTCCCTTTCAACATTTGCCATCCATAGTGAATCACACTACTAGCCAAACCTTAGGCACATGATGATGAGGAATTGATTGATCTGTAAAGTGTGTACTCTACCTAACCCTGCAGTTACGTACGATAAGAAGATTATTTGCCTAACTTCAAAGCAAATGTATTTTTTTGAAAAAAGTAGGTATTACTATGGGGGATGGAGGAGGGGCATGAGGACAGTGAGTAAAGTGGTCCATAAGTAAGTGCCTTGATTTTCCTGAATGGGATAGTCTGTGACAGTGCAAATGCGCCACATACAATGTAAATCCCCTTTCTTAATTCTTTCCATGTACCTCAGTGCATCACCTCTCCCACCGCCTACTTATGGCAGACAGGATGTTTGCATGATTGATTATATTATGTGGCGTGTTTCATTCTTAGTATTCATTGGCCTTGTAGTCCAGGTACAAAGAAGAACAGGGCCATTGGAATAAAATAGTTTTCTAGTACAGGTACCCCAGCGGCACACAGTAACGAGTACGACTATGGGGCCAGCTGAGCTAGCAATGCCACTATTAATTTAGCACAACCATAGAGAGAAAAATACTTGTACTTCATAGTGCATATTATGGCTGTGATAGGTATTACCCTGAAATTGAACGTCCTGAGGTGACCACCAAATGTACTGCTACTGTGCCACTACACTACATGATTTAAACAAGTGCTTTGCTCAGAGCGCTGTTTACAATTTCTCTTTTTTCTTTCTTGGTGTAGCTATCCCTGCTGTTCCACCCTCACAGCAGGAAATAGCTGCCCAGATGTGGCGGTAGAAGCTGGAGGCCATACAGGCTGAGTAGCAGCGGCTAGTGGTCCTTGAAGAAGAGGAGAAGAAGGTGGCAGCTGATGGTTCTCAGGGCCCCAGCCAGGCCCCAATGCCTCCAGCCCAGCAACAACTACTCCGCAGCACCAGGGCAGCCACCTGCTATTGCACTAGCTCTGCTGCCCCCGCCCGAGACTGTCTTCCAACGCTGCATCCTTCGGAGACTGGTACATTAGAGGCCCATTAGGTACGTGTGGAGGGGCTCCTTTTTTAACCTTTTATTTTGGTGGATAGGATTTGCTGTGGGTGGAGAGGGTAGTAATGGGTTTTGTGAAGGACTTTCATTTTAATTTTTTCTCCTTTCGCAACATTAGACAATTGGACATTTTCTGTTTTGAACATTGTTTGGGGAAAGGGACATTTATATGGGAATAGGGGTTGGCTGGATGTGGGTGGAAGGGGTGGGTATTTATTTATTATTTTTGTTAGGGACAGGGTTAAATAAATAGTTATTTACTATTCTTTATGCCTAAAATCTTTTTTTGGGGTGTATTGTACCTAGCACTGCTGCCTTTATGCAGCATGTTTTACAAATCTGCTAAGAGTGTATAACAATTATTTATGCAGTTAAGTAACCTTGTCCCAATACTCTTCTAGTCTCTGCAGTCCATTCTGCAAAATTTGACCCATAGGAGTGGGGCGGAGTAATTTGCCATTGACAATTATATTGTCTAAACTAAATGTACAACAAAGATCCATAATTCTCTTACCTGAATGGATGAAGCGAGGCTGCATGGTTTCTCAAGGTACCATGGTGGTGTTGTAGTAGCATGCTAGGGCACTACCAGTGAAGGCATTGGAAGCAAAGTCCCACTCCACCTAGGTGAACTCAAATGAAGATCCTACAAACTGACTTGAGGTTGCTTCCACCACATCCGCCCCACCAAGTGTGAGAATAATCAATGGCATAAATTATGAAGTAACACTTCAATCATTCACACAGCACTGGGGAAGATAGTTAGGGATTTGATGAATGGATGGGTTAGAATTTTTGGGAACGGTGTGACAAAAAGACAAACACAACACAAACACAATATTCATCTGGGAAGTGATCAGCAGCCTGTTGTGGGAGGAATAGAAAAACATGAATATGTATGGCACAGATAACTTTGCATTCTGCCTGTCCCAGTGAGACCCAAGCTATATGTATCTAAAAATGTTTTGTCAGCTACGTTTGCAAAATAGCACATATAAATAATCTTGGGGTGAAGCTAACACACACAGGGCCAGATGTATCAGACATTTTTGTGATCGCAAAAATGCATTCTGGTATGTAACAAGTCCAATTTGCGATTTGGTAACTTGTTACCGAATTGCAAATTGGATTTGCGACTATATACCAATTCGGTATTAGTAAGGGGCGTGTCACGGGCATCTCTTCCTAATATCTAATTGCAGAGGTATGTATGATTGTTTTGTGACCGTGAATGCGGTTGCAAAACAATCACAGATACCACCAATTTCAAATTGGTGGTAACCCTTTTGCAAAGAGGAAGGGATCCCCTTCCCTTTTGTGAAAGCTTGCAAAAACGGACCACTGCCTACTCTTAAAAAATGAAAAGAAAAACGGGCTGCATTTAAAAAAAAAAAAGATTGCTTTATTGAAAAGCAATTACAGACATGGTGGTCTGCTGAGCCCAGCAGGCCACCATCCCTGTGATTGTAGCCATTCGCAATGGCTTGCAAATTGCGACCTACCTCATGAATATTAATGAGGTAGGTCCATTTGCGAGGCCTTGCAATTGCAGTATGAAACTCCTGGGTTTCATACATTCCAATAGCAATTACTTAATTGCGATTCTCAAAAAACGCAATTAGGCAATCGCTATTGGATAAAATGATACATCTGGCCCACAGTTCTTAAAAAAAGAATATTGAAAGAAAAGAGATACTAATCTGTATTTCCAAATTGGATGGTGCACCTGCAATCTTCTTGGATTGCCCCGTCATTCTTCTTGGTGCTTTCCTGAAGCGATTTGATAAGATAAGCATGAGTGTTATGGTGCAGGAGAATAGAAGGCCTGTGGATTGTAAAAAATAAATGATTATCATTATGATATTGTAGAATCAAGAAAGATGGAATGGAAGGTAAGTTCATGAGGGGAAGTGTACCAAGAAGACTCAGAGGTAGCAGAGGAAAAGCGAAGACCTTTGAGCTCATCCACCAACAATCACAGACAACTGTCAGCATGAATCGGGATGATCAAACTCACAACTGTCATGCTTATCATAACATTTAGCCCAGAGCACTGCATAATGTGACATTATCATCCATCACATGTCTGTCTCCTCCAGTTTCCTACAACAGGCCCCCCACCCAACCATATAGTTTCAAGTTTGAGCCAGCCAGCAGACACACACAGCAGCATTTCATTTCCCAATTCAAGTAATTGATGTACTTCTCACCACCAGTCCACAGATTGAAGTAGGCCTCTTAGGCTAATTCTCACATCATCCCTGTTGATTTCCATTAAGTTGATAACTTCCTTCTTCTGGCAGTTGTTTAAGTTGCCAAATCATACTCTGATTCTTTCCACCATACTCCAGACTCTGATTAAAGATTATTATGTCCAGCTCCTTACCAACTACTCCCGAGAGTCACAATCTCAAGACCCAATTGTGATAAAGCGACCTGTAACTGTTTAACAACAAGAGAAATATTGAGTATTTTTTTATTTTCTTGACTATAATTGTGTTTGTTAGCTAAATGAACTGGCCAGGTCTTCTTTGACAAATGTGAACCAGAAAGCAGAGCACCAGAAAACAAAGCAGTGCGAAAACGCTGACAAACAAATTTCGGTAAGTGTGAAAGGGGAAAAATTACTTTCAGGAAAAAAGTTATCACCCATTATTGTTTTTATGCCACCAACATTATAAATTGATTGCAAACAAACACAAGCCAGCGTAACATATTTAAACAAAATAAACACCCACTCTCACTATCTGCAACCAGTGAACATGATAAGTAAAAACAAACCATCTCAATTCTCAACATTGTTACATGTATCCCTCATGTCAATCGTTGAGGCATATGTAGCATTACTTACCTATTCCAATCAACCATAGTGGCACATTGTTGATCCTCTTTGATTCAGGAAACAAAATGCACATTGGTCAGTAAGTTGTGAATCAAATATCTGGGGCAGTCCTGTTAGGGGACAAAAGAAAGTATATGCACAGAATGGAGGCAGGCATTGTCTCCCAAATCTCCTTAAATGATTTTGGTGGGTTTGGGGGCTTCTTCAATGTACACTGGTCCAACTACAATTCAACCATACATGTGTCTGAAAAAGTTGCGGTTCATTAGTCGTTTAGACAGAAACAAACAATATACAATAATAAGGTTCCCACAGCTAGCTACGTTTTGTTCTCAAAGAAGTTCATAGTAGAAAGTAGAAAGCTCTATGGTGCCCCAGGTCTAGTCAGGGAAGTAGAGTTCATCCTCAAACTCAGGTGGTCCATCCAGAAGTTGGTCAGCTAGCACACTACCATGATCTGAGTCCGACCAATCATCCCCCTCATCCACCTCCTGTTGAACTTCAGGTGTGCTGTAATTTGGTAGTATAAAGTGCTGATTCATTTTGATCATGGTCAATCTTTCAAGATTTTGGGGCAAGAGACGGGTCCTTCTCACAGTCACAGCTGCACCAGCTGCATTGAACACAATGCTCAGCAGACACACTGGCTACAGGGCAAGCCAGATACTCCATTGCCGGCCTACTGAGCACTGTCCATTGGCTCCTCTTAGCATACCACTACACCAATGGGTTTTGATCCAGATAGACCTCCGTTGGGTCATCCAGGTAGGCCTGGACCATCTGCTCAATAGTCATTGGTGCTCTGCCTTGCTCAAGATCTTTTGCCTCTGCAGTGGACTTAAGCCCTGCCTCTAGAAACCAGTCAAACGCAAATTTGGGGGCTGCTGCTCCTGTTCCTGTTGTTGTTGCTAGTGTTGATTTTGGCTGCTGCAAGCCAATAGCACTGTCTGCAAGCTCTATGGAAGTTGTAGGCTGCACCCCAGATCTTCTGACAAAGAGTGGGCCTCTAATTTACAGCCGTTCTTTTTCTAGGTCTCTGGCTTGCTCAACAATCCATGTTTTGTAGGTTGAAACATTCCCATCTGAAAAATGAATGAAAGTGGCCAGTAATTGTTTGTACCGTGGGTCAAGAATTGTGGCACAGATGTAAGTTTTTAATGACACGATGTCTCTTTAAAGCCTTGTATTAACAGATAAGTGAAGGATTAAGCTCTCCACCAACTTCTGTGCATCTGTTTTTTCATCCATACCTGTGTACGTTTCAGACACCTCCTTTAGCTGTTTCTGCAGCATATGCACCAATGGAGTAGCTTGACACACGGTACAGTCCTGCTTGCTGACTTCCTGTGTAAAAATTTCAAAGGGAAGCAGCATTTCTGTCAGGCATTTGACCAGGCCCCATTGGCCCATCTCAATGATCACACCTTTCACAGTTGAATCCCCACTTTGCATGACATATTCATTGATTGGTCTGTAATGCTCAAACAGACGTTGCAGCATGTAATAAGTAGAATTCTAACGAGTTCGCACCTCCTGCATAAGGGCTTTAACTGGCATGTTATTATCATGCTGGATAATCCTCAACAGCTTGCAGGCTTTAAAAGAATGGCTAAAAGGAGTGCAGATTCTTCTATATGTGGACAGTAAGTTGACTCGAACTTCTTTTTTCAAGTACTCCTGTGCAATGATGTTTATGCAGTGCGTCAAAAACAGGACCCTGAAATAGCCACCATCTGACATTTTCCGTGGCAACAAATCCAATGTTAAGCCCTCTGGGGTGCAGCCATTTAAAGACCTTGTTGTTAAAGTCATACAAGATGTTTGCAGCTGCATGGGATTTCTCCATGGTGAACATAACTACTGTTACATGCTTCCGAGCACCATTAAAAGTTTTAGCTGTGTCAACACATGCAGATATAATTTCTCTAACCCCCACAAAAGAGATCCAGTGTGCAGTGATGCACATATAATCATTGGCTTGGCAACTGGTCCACATGTCTGTCATCAGGTGGATTGTCTGTACAGAACTCTGCTGTAAAGCTTGTCTAACCAATTCCAGCACATTGTGATGTAGCGCTGGAACAGTAACTCTGGCAAAATAGGTCAGTCTGGGAACCTTTTATTTCAGCCAAATAGCCACCACAAATTCTAGAAAACCCACTCCTTCCCAAACAGGGAGGAGGTGCCATTGGGTGGTTGCGTTCATACTGTCCCTCCTGCCTAAACATGACATTAATAGTAGCATGGATGTTTTTCTTTGTTGCTGCCACTGATGCAGGTGACTTAAAAGGTGGTTGTAGGCTCATTGTGCTTCTCAGGGAGGCAGTCACTGTATGTCCTTGCCTTGGTGTTTTGACCTGACTCAGTCTTCCCGTGCCATTGCGATGTTGCTGATGTGGGCGACAATACTACTGCACTGCTTGGGACAGGGCTGATTTGTGTAAAATAAATGCCACCCTCTTCTACACTTTTCACCACAATCGGATCCGATTCCCTGCTTTCAACACCTTCATAAACACCACTTGCAGGCTTTTCCTTTTGGCCGCTAAGGTGCTCCTCCCAGCGGATTGCGTGGTGTTTTCTCAAATGGGTTGTTTGGCCTCTGGTTCCATAGTTTGTACCAAGCTTACCCCAACTATCACTTGCTTGGCAAATGGAGCATATGGCAATGTTTGGCTCTTTTCCACTAATCGCAAAGAATTTCCATACTGGGGAGGTAAACTTTCTAACACTGGTGCTGTGGAATCTTATGTTCCTGGGACCCATTTTGGGCCTGTTGGGCCCTGTGATACCCAATGACAACTAGGCCTGTTTCTGTTGAACAACTTATAACCAACATGAACTGTGCTTACTGATATATTTTAATGTTGCTTCGAACACATTATATTGCATCCCTTGCTACTAGAATAACCACCATGAAATATCATTGCATGTTAGCTGAAGCAATCTTCTTTCTGGAAAGTACCATCCTGTGTACGTTTTGTTCTCAGTTCTGTCTCAAGATGTATTACGCAATATTAGACACGTAGGACATATTATGTAATTTCCTTGTCTGTGCTTTAATTTACTATACATGGTGCGTTATGAAGAATTAACGGTAACACCTTTAGCAGTGTTGAAAAAATTATCATACGTCAATGTCAAGGACCAATGAAATGTACAAATTTGTTTGTGGTTTGGCAGTATAAAAGATCATGTATTAATTTCTTCTTTAGACTGTTCGGGCTTGATCTCCCAGGCTGTTCAGTCTCTGTGTACACGTAATAAATTACTTTACTTTATCTAAGGATCAGGCTGGTCTTCGGTTTCAGAGCTGAAATGAGCTGAGCTGATTTCGCTTCCACATCTTGGTGAAGAATGCAGTGTTTGGACTGACGGTTTCCCCGGCCCAAAGCCCGGCTCTGTGTGGGAGGGGACTGGCACCTGTGGGTTTTCCCCGAGTGCTGGAGAGGCCCCTCCTGGACAGGGAGCTGGGGCTGTCACGAGTATCTGTTACTTCCTTGGTTGCCTCTTGTGCATTTTTCTCTTGCCACTACTGTGTGGGTTTTGGTGCCATAAATAAAAAGGGGGGTAGTGGTGGAGCACCATATGAGGATTTAATGGAGTTGGGGATTATTTTGCTATTTTCTGTTCCTCTGAGCCTGCTCTTCTCTGTTGTCATGTTCCTCCTTTGCCTTCGCTGGCATGCCGATCTTCGGTGGTTGCTCCGGACTTCCCATTGGTGGCCATTCGCCACTCGTTGAATTCTGGGATTTTGTATTAATATTATTGTTTCTGTCTCATTGCAGCATTTCTTTCCCCCTTTTCTTTTAAGTGCAAAGTTCCTTTCCTCTCCCTAATTAAGTATTTGGTATGGATGTCCTTTGTGGTTAATGCAAGCCGGTGGGGCTGTGTGTGGTAGACAGCTGGAGGAGTTGTCTAGGGTCACAGCTGGAGGACCAACGGGCTGGTGGTAAAAAAAATGGAATCACGACCATGGCGGAAACTGCGAACATAGAGAGGCACTTTAACACTCTGACCGCCACACCGGTTGAAACAAACACTGCAGTGGTCACCGCCAACAGACAGGCGGAAGACAATGTGCCGCCCACACTATTATGAGAGGCCAATCCACCACCTTTTCCAGGGCGGAACCAACGTGAACAAAAACACGGCGGAAACAGGACTTGGAAGGGAAAACACTCACCTCTAAACAGTCCACGAGGAACCAGGACGCCATGGAGCCAGAACTCCAAATACTCCCTGCGATGGTATTGCTGCTCCTCTACCAGGAGCACGAAAGATGGCGGCGACGACCACAGAGAGTACTGCACCTACAACACAGGGGAGGGCGGAGGGAAAAGAGAGTGACTCACACGCAACACCCCCACCCCCATTCTCACCCGCAACAACATACACATAAATACATGCTGCAACATTACATTTAAACCCCCCTACCCCTCCTTCAAGAACGCAAGGACAAAAGGAAATGAGTTGAAATCCATTAGTCAAAACTTGAAATACAGTATAAACAATTATGTACACCAACTACACAAGTCCGGATAGTGCACCATTCATAGTCCGTGGACCAGTGAGCCCAAAAATGGGCGAGGCCCACACTCGATACCAGACTCCAAACAGAGAGAACACTGCAGGGGCATCAGATCAAAATGAAACAGGCACCTCAGGGGGAAGGGAAGGAGGGGCACCTCAGCCGGATGAGTGCACGACGCCAGCCCCACCTGGGGAGTGCAAAGCCACAGTCTCACAAGTCTCTCAAGTGGGTGGGTTGCCCACTGCTGTATCCTGGGGAGTGCAAAGCCACAGTCTCACAAGTCTCTCAAGTGGGTGGGTTGCCCACTGCTCTAACCTGGGGAGTGCGAAGCCACAGTCTCTCAAGTGGATTACAGTCTCCACGGGTTCTGGAGGGGGCTTTGTGCCCACAGTGCTTCATCCTGCCAAGGACTGAGGTAGTGGTTGTGAATCTCCACTGGTTCTGGAGGGGCTTTGTGCCCAGGGTTCTTCATCCTGCCAAGGACAGAGGTAGTGGATGCCTTTCTCCACTGGTTCTGGAGGGGGCTTCGTGCCCAGAGTGCTTCATCCTTCCAAGGACTGAGGTAATGGATGTGAATCTCCACTGGTTCTTGAGGGGGCTTTGTGCCGAGAGTGCTTCATCCTGCCAAGGACTGAGGTAGTGGATGCCTTTCTCCACTGGTTCTGGAGGGGGCTTTGTGCCCAGAGTGCTTCATCCTGCCAAGGACTGAGGTAGTGGATGTGATACTCCACTGACGGTGGTGCAACATGTAAGCTGCACAGGCTCCTGGAACCGACCACCAGCCTCGTACGACTCACCACTGGGGATGGCAGCCATGTCTGCGGTGGTGCCACTGGCTGAGGATGTCACGGGCCGCTGGCGGCAGTGTCAGTGGCATCGGTGCTGGCGGCGGTGTCAGTGTCATCGGTGCTTGCGGTGGACTCTGTGGCATCTGTGCTGCCGGCGGGCTCTGCAGCATTGGTGCTGGTGGCGGGCTCTGTGGCATCGATGCTGGTGGTGGGCTCTGTGGCGTCGGTGCTGGTGGCAGGCTCAGTGACTGCGGTGCTGGTGGCGGGCTCAGTGACTGCAGTGCTGGTGGCGGTGCAGGAGGCAGTGCAGGTGGCAGTGCAGGTGGCAGTGCTGGTGGCAGTATTGTCCGCCGTGCAGGTTGGCATCGACGTGGACCTGCCCTTGATTTTCTGGCCCTTCCCCACCTTGGATGGTGGCGCAGCTGTCTTGTTACTATCCACTTTTGTTTTGCCTGAGCCCTTGGTGGCAGGTGTTTTCGCCTTCGCCCTCTGGGATGTGGGCACATTTTTTACTTTTGGAGGTGGCAGAATGTCCTTGCCCTCGCTCCGTGGAACACTGGCAGCCCTGATGCTTGGCGCACTCCAAAAGCCCGCAGTTGCTGGCACCAATGTGCCCGGTGATGTGGTGGCTGAGGTGCTGGGTTGGGACCTGGAAAGGCGGGCCCTAGGGGACGGACAGGGGGGAGGTGTAGGGAAGAGGTCAATATTAGACAGGAAAAGCTTTTTAGTCACACTGGGACGGGTAGATGGAGGGAGTTTGGGAGTGGAGGAGGAGGTAGTGGTTGTACGTTTGCTGACTTTGGGTGAAGGTGCATGGGCTGGAGGCTGTTGTGAGGTGGATGGCTGTTGGGTGGGTGGGTGGCTGCATTTGTGTACTTTGGGAGGAGGGCTCACAGACACATTGGTAGAGGACACAGGGGATGTGTGAATGGTAGTGGGGGTGGTGAGTGCACATGAGCGCTGTGTGGTGATGGGCGTGCTGGTGATGGAGGTAGTGGTTGAAGATCTAGTGCATGCAGGTGTGAGTGGATACGAGACAGGGAGGGAGGAGGGGGACTTGGAGGAGGGGGGCAAAGTGGCGGCAGTGGATGTTGGTATGTGTGCATGGGTATGATGCTTGTGTGAGTGCCTGTGGGATGTGTGGTGCTTATGTTTGCCAGAGCCACCCTTGTGTGTTGAGGTGTGTGCATGCCGGTCTGATGGTGTGCTTGGGATAGGCTGAGGTACAGGGGATTGGGTCTGGGTGGAGGAGGTTGGAGGGGGGAGGCTGGACACAGGGACAATGGCTGCCATCAGTGCTTAGGCCAGAGCCTGAAATGCTCTCTGTTGGGCTGCCTGGCCAGAATGAATTCTCTCCAGGTAGGCATTTGTTTGTTGCAACTGCCTCTCTACACCCTGGATGGCATTCAGAATGGTAGACTGCCCACCAGTGAGGGATCTCAGGAGGTCAATAGCCTCCTCACTGAGGGCAGCAGGGCTGACTGGGGCAGGGCCTGAGGTTCCTGGGGCGAAGGAGATGCCCATCGTCCTGGGTGAGCGGCCACGGGACACACGCTGAGGGGCTGCTGGGAGGGCAGTGCTGGTAGGGGGGGTGGCAGCTGTACCTGTTGATGCGGGGGGCACAGAGGGGCCCGCCACCGCAACGGAGCTCCCATCAGAGGAAGAGTCGCTGTCGCTGATGTCACCTCCTGTCCCCGCGGTGGAGCTCCCCTCGCCCTCTGTGCCACTGGTGGCTTCAGACTCTGTTGTCTCGCCCTCCAGGGCCATGTGAGGTGCAGCTCCATCCTGCTCAGGTGCCACTGCTCATTCGCCTGATGATGCTATTGCACACAAGAACAGGGAGACCACAAAAAGGGGGGGGGGGACATATAAAGACATGTTCAGTGCATGCAATACTACTACTGTTGGCGGACACTACAGACACAGCAGCTCTCTGCACTACGCCATGCACTTAGAGTTCCCTAATTAATCACAGGGACATGGGGTACAAGGCCTATGCCCGATTGCTACACACATGGAAGTCACAGGAGCCTAACTAGAGTGTAGTTGGCTCTTACCACTGGTGGGGTTGGGGTGCCACATAGCCTGCCTCACAAAGGGACCTTGCCTACAAAACTCGCCCTGGCCTAGGGGAACCCACAGCCCATCTCCCCACCCAGACACCTCTTAATGCGTGCAGAGTCAGATGAATGTGACTGTACTCACCCCCTGTGGCTGCTGTGATGCCCTCACGCGCCCATCCATCTCTGGATAGGCCACCACCAGGATCCGGAACATCAGGGGGGTCATGGTGCGACAGGCACCCCTCCCACGTTGGGAGGCCATCCCCAGCTGGGCCTCCGCCATCTTCTTGCTCCAGCGGCGAATGTCCTCCCATCTTTTACGGCAGTGGGTGCTCTGTCTGTAGGGGACCCCCAGGGTCCAGACGTCCTTGGCGATGGCACGCCAAATATCCTTCTTCTGGTGGGCGCTGACCTAGAGGAATAGTACAGGGGAAAAGGAAAATCTTTAACCGTCCGGACCGTCACAGTCATTGACCAACGTTCCCACCCTTGCCCTGACGCACATACACTCACCGTCCGCTCATGCAGGCCTCAGTCCCACCCCCCTTTTATCTTCCATCCACACCACTCCAAACAGGCATTGCCTATACAGCATGCTCACAGTGTACTCACCTGTTTGTCTGGAGGACCGTAGAGTAGCGTGTACTGGGGGAGGACCCCATCCACTAACTTCTCCAACTCCTCCGAAGTGACGGCAGGGGCCCTTTCCCCAGACACATGAGTCATCGTCGCTTCCAGACTGAAGTCACAGCAGCACTTGCAGTGTAGGTCCTCTCCTGTCGAAGGTCAGGTATCAAGTGAGTGAACAGACAGAAAATGGCGGTCACGTCCGCGGCGGTGTGTACCGTCACCGCCGGCGCACATCATCATTGGCTCCTGGGACCCATAAGGTCCAATGTTAACCAATGCAGGATTGCGCCGCGGTCTTCGACCGCCTACCGCAACGGTATACAACGCCAGCGCAGTTACCTCATATCCGCTTGTCCCACCTTACATGTCAGGCAGCCGCCATTTCAGGGGGCCACATGGCATTAATTTTAAATGTGTCACACCTATCTAGGCCTTGCATACACACAGTGACAGGCACATTGCGGATTGACAAATATGTGCAATAAACATTTTTTTAATACCTCAGTGTTGGCTGACTCTCTGCTCGCTGTTCTCGTCCATAGGGCAAGTCCGCTGGGGCAGGTGAGGAGATGGCGGCATCCTCCTGTGTACAGACCGCTGGTGGACCTGTAGACAATGGAAGAGAGACACGTAATAGTCACCTAAAGACTTGATCGTGCAACAATCCATGAACTGTGTGCCCAGTTGGTGCCAGACCTGATGTCAGCTAGCCACCGTCCCACAGGAATCCCCCTTCTAATGCAGGTCCTGTCAGTACTCCATTTCCTGGCAAGTGCCTCTTTTCAAACTACAGTGGCCATTGCGTCAGGGATGTCCCAGCCTATGTTGTCAAACGAGTTGTCCAGAGTGTTGTCTGCCCTGCTGAAACACATGCGCAGCTACATCATTTTCCCTCAGGTGGAGGATTTGCCAACAGTGAAAGGTGACTTCTATGCCCTGGGACATATCCCCAACATCATAGGTGCCACTGATGGGACACATGTGGCATTGGTACCCCCCGCAGGAGTGAACAGGTGTACAGAAACCGGAAGAGCTACCATTCAATGAATGTGCAGATGGTGTGTTTGGCCGACCAGTACATCTCCCATGTGAATGCCAAGTTTCCAGGCTCAGTCCATGACGCTTACATTTTGAGGAATAGCAGCATCCCTTATGTGATGGGGCAACTCCAGAGGCACCGCATGTGGCTAATAGGTGAAGACAAGGACCCCATACCCTGTGAATAGTTGTCTGGGTCTGGGGTTGTCCCTAAGGGTTAGTGTGTGTTTAACAGTTGTCCCTCGATATTTTCAGGTGACTCTGGTTACCCCAACCTGTCATGGCTACTGACCCCAGTGAGAAATCCCAGGACAAGGGCAGAGGACCGCTACAATGAGGCACATGGACGAACTAGGAGAATGATAGAAAGGACCTTCGGCCTCCTGAAGGCCAGGTTTCGGTGCCTCCATACGACAGGTGGTTCTCTCTACTACTCACCAAAGAAGGTGTGCTAGATCATCGTGGCCTGCTGTATGCTGCACAACCTGGCTTTGCAACGACAGGTGCCTTTTCTGCAGGAGGATGGTCCAGAAGGAGGTCTTGTGGCAGCTGTGGAGCCTGTTGGCAGTGAAGAAGAGGAGGCAGAAGAAGAGGATATTGACAACAGAAACAACGTTATCCAGCAATACTTCCAGTGAGACACAGGTAAGAAGATGTCACTGGCTCACACATCTCATACAATTGTTAGACCTATCATAAGTCTGTCATTTCACCCAGTGTTTGGACCCTGACTTGTCACTTTGCCTTTCCATTTCACAGATGTGGGTCCCACTGTGTGACCTCTGCTATATTACCTCATGGACTACAGCTGTGTGACATAGGTATGTTGGCAATACAATCAATATTGCTATTTTCCTTAGTTATTGCAAATACACATTTTTGAAAGCAAAGACTGACTCCAGATTGTTTTGTGATTCAAGGGTGTTTATTTCAGTGCAAATTAGTGGAGGGGGTTGTAAAATGGGCAGGGGGGATGGTGGAGGATTGTCCATGGCAGAGTCCTGTCTATTTGTTTCACAGGTGCATTGTCCAAAGGGGCATAGATAGTGGAGCTAGGGCAGTTGATGGATGGGCAGGGCGGGACAGAAGGATGACATTCAGGGTGATATACAAAAAAGCACACAAAAGGGAAGACAGTTTATAGGAATAAGCGCTCACAATAAATCACCAAGTTAAAATATATTCAATCAATCATAGGCACGGTTATCCTGGCAGGAGGATCCTCCCCACTCCTCCCATGTTTCTCCTAGGAAAACACAACATAGGCAACAAATGTCAAGGTACTCGTGAATTAAGTAAAAGGTCAGTAGTCCAAGTGTTTATGCCTTAATGTCCTTTTCCAAACCATCAAATACAAAGTGGACCGTGGAAGATTAGCATGGATCCAATTTATTCTTGAACCGAGATATTCAAATACTGGTAAAGCAAATAACAGCCAACAAGTGTTTCGTCCTGAGAGAAAATAATCTCAATGACTTCCTCAGGGCTGTAAAAGATACAATTATGACCGAAATTACACAGAAACACTCTGTGTAACATAAGGAAATACATATAGCAGAAAGGCACATCATCAGTAAATATCCAACACCAATTCCCACTTGACTTTTGTGAAGACGGCAAATGAAAATCCACCTAGGTTTTCAAATGTGATAATTCGTGAATAGTACTCAGACATGAGGCCACCTATAGAAATACTAATTAGAAATATGATACAAAATTGAGACTAAAAAACAGCATTTGTTACAGGATAGTGCATAGCATGAAAGTCATGACACCTGCATGAAAACCAAAAGGCTGGAGTAGTCATCAGAGGGCCCCGCAATCACAACCCAAGAGAAAAAAGTATATGTAACAAGAGAAAATAATATCTACTCGAAAGTCCTTCAGAAGTGAGAAGAAAAGTCCCCTAAATAGTAAAGAGATCACATCTAAAAATGGATGTTCATACCTCAAAATAATATTTACGAAAGAAAATGAGCGTTTCCATAAGTGCTAAAGTAGCTCTCCTGAGATCCCAAAATATTAATTATCTACAAATAAAAATATATGCATAGTAGCCAAATTAACCACAAATCTAAACCAATGATTGACAAGTCGAGTTTGCAAAGTTGTGCATTAACGAGACGGACACCTACCCAGTAAATAGAATGTCCTAATCAGTCCGTGTGAGCACATAACGGTGTGTGTGTAAACATCTCCTTTTCTGTAATCAGACAAACGAGGGCATTAAGGAAAAAATCTTATTGCATCTACATTACCGCGGTCACAAGGAACCGTTAACATTATAAGACAAGATCCCCTAACTTACCTTAGGGATTCGCGAGGACACGACATAACGTGTCCCGAGAGTAAAATGGCACTCCCCGGTCAGCATATCGACGTGCTGGCACTGAGAGGAGTCCCTCTTTTATTGCTGTCTAATCAGCAGTAAAAGAAAAGAAAGTGAAGACGGACTATACACCCTCCTCGCGGGTGCCATCTTGGATGTGTAAATCATTTTAACATGGAGGTGAATAACCAGGAAGGACTGAAACTGACAAAAAATCGACAATTTTCAAAGTACCATTCCAAAACTAATAATCCCGAGGACTAAGATTGGAAATCAGTGAGATGATGGAAACAAATCTAATGAAACTGAATGGTCTGCACAGAACCAGAGTGGAACAGGGGAAAAAAACGGGGATCCAAGATTTAACACTCCACAAGTCAACACCTATTAAGCCTCGACAAAAAGTAAATAATCAAGCCCAATAATTTGTATCACATACGGAGGGCCACCATGATAGAATATGAGACCCTAATACCCAATTGACTATTAGTTATAAAAATAAAAGAGAAACATTATGAGTAATGATGCTTCACGGGTGTGTCATGTCTAACAAACTCCATCATAGATCAAAATAAGTCTCCAAAATTGGAATACTTCCCACAAGCATTATAAGTGTACATTCACCATCTACTTAGAATCCACCCTAATCATATAGCTGTACCTAAATTAAGCTAAACTATATCAGCAAAATGTATAAACTAGTATTTACTTCTCTTATTACACCTTCCTTACTACTCTTCGTCCAAAATCATTGAGGCCAAAATATTAGTATACTCATTTTTTGTTTCCCCGCAGTGAACCTCAACATCAATATTGGAAACTAAATGGCATGTATGTCAAATTATTCACCCAGAAAATACTCCATTTCATAATTTGTGTTGAGGCCTTCTTCCACTACCCTTAGTTTAAGAATCCAGTAACATTCTCGTTTTCTAAGTACTAATTCCCTATTCCCTCCTCGTGGGATCTCTAAAAATGTGTTCAAAGCCAAAAAACTCAACGCTCTTGGTCTGACCCTGTTTGGGGCAGTGTCTCATGTGTGTTACTATAGGATACCGGTCATCATCTTGTCTCAGGGCCCTATAATGTTCACTTTCTCTGGTCCTTAGTGATCTGATTGTGCTACCCACATAGTATAGTCCGCATTTGCAGACAATCATGTATATAACATAATTGCTGTTACATGAAATGTTCGAAGTAATGCGGAATTGGTCACCTGTCTGACTGTTAAAGGTAGAAATACCCGATTTGGTCCATCTACACATTCTGCAGTGTCCACATTTGTAGAACCCTTTGTTGCGGCTGGTAAGCCAATCTTCATGTTGGTGTACAACAGGGTAACTGGGGCACAACATGTTCTTAAGGGTCCGACCCCTACAGTATGTTAACTCAGGGGTATCAGAGATTACTCCCTTAAGGTTTGTATCCGCTGTTAGTACATGCCAGTGTTTGATCATACATTTACGTAACAGTGCAGAGGTTTGTGTGTATTTTACTATACACCGAATGTTGGTATTTGTTGATCTGGCTTTATGTCTAAGAGTGTCTGTCCTAGCCAGGCGCATGACTCTATTGCATGCTTTCTCAAGGATAGGCGGCGGATAGCCTCGTAGTTTAAATCTGGCTTCCATTTCCTCTATGCATTGTAAGAAGTCAGTCTCCAAGATACAGTTCCTTCTTGCCCGCACCATTTCACCATATGGAATCAAATTTATCTGGTGTCTATGATGTGAACTTGTTGCATGCAATATGGAATTACAAGCTGTACTTTTTATGAATAGACGACTCTCAATCCTATTGTTATGAATGAAAAGTTCCACGTCCAAAAATGCAATATTGGTCGTACTATGTTCCCAAGTGAATCTAATATTGAAGTCATTAGAATTCAGGTAAACCATGAAGTTGTTAAGTTTCTGTATATCTCCTGTCCATATCATTATGCAGTCATCAATATATCTACCCCAGAAAAGTATATCCGTATTCCATGTGTTGCCTTCAATACTCCAAATGACCTTCTGTTCAAAATACCCCATGAAGAGGTTTGCATAAGCCAGTGAACATCTGGATCCCATGGCCACCCCCTGTTTCTGGCGGTACCATTCTTTCTTGAATAAAAAGAAATTGTTATCCAGAATCATCTCAACCATGTTAAGTAGCATTTTGGTATGTCCGTACAGACTGGCTGACCTATTGTGAAGGAAGTGGGGCAGGGCTATCATTCCCAAGCTATGATTTATACTTGTGTAGAGGGATGTTACATCAAGAGTTACTAAAGTCATCCCTGGTTCCCAATTGATATCTGCTAATATACTCAAGATATGCTTAGTGTCTTTGATAAAAGAGGGAAGATTGACCACAAATGGCTGCAAGAAAATGTCCACGTATTCTGAAAGTCTCTCCGTCGGGCCACTCATACCCGAAACAATAGGCCTACCTGGTGGAGAAATCGTGTTTTTGTGGATTTTCAGTAGAGTATATATACTGGGTATCTAGGTCTGAAGACTCGAAGGTACATGTACTTGTCCTCTTTTAGCAACTACTGGTCGAGGCACTCTTTCAAAAATCTATTAATCTTATTTGTGAGTCCAGGAATAGGATCTGACCCAATTTTCTCATAACATGTGGCATCTTCTAGCTGCCTACAAACCTCTAGTTCATAGTCCTGAGTATTCATGACCATGATATTACCACCTTCATCAGCCTCCTTTATCATAATATCTGTACATGTTTGTAAGTATCTTAAAGTCACAAGTTCCTCATGGTTCAAATTACTGTGACGAATATAATGATGGGTTCTATTTTTGGATTCCAAAATATTTAAATCCCGCCATACTAACTTAAAGAAAGTGTCTATACAGTTACCACTAATAAGGGTGGGTATCCCCCTGGACTTAGATTTTAGCCCACTATGTAATGTGTCAGATGGAATGTCAAGATCTGCTAAAATCTGTGAGATGGTAGTGGGGTCCTGCTCATAGTCTGTAATAGATAGTGTCGCTGTATCATGAATATCCTTAATAGAAAGAGGATGATAATCTCTGTTAATATCATAGAGGATATCATCATCCCCGTTGTCCGTGTGGAGGGTAAAATGCTTTTTAAGTTTCAGGTGCCTAATGTACTTAAAGAAATCAATTTTCATTTTTTGGAAATCACCAAAATCCCCTGGACAAAACCCAAGGCCCTTGCTCAGTAATGAGACACATGTGTTGTGAGTTCTATGTTGGAAAGGTTTACAATGGCAATAGAACTCCCATTCGTGTCCTCTACTTCTCCTTGTTCCATGACCTGGTGTTCATTCCCTTTCGTACTTCTGTGTGTTCCTCCTCTCTTGCCCCTCCTTGTTTTGCGGGGTCTACATTGCGTCAATTTGTTTCCCATTGTCCCTGTCTAATCCTTTGGACCTCTGCTAAAAAAGAAGGGGTGCCCTGTTGAATTGTAACATCTTGTCTTGAAGTATTGGAAATACTACTTACTTCACTATTGCTGGTCGAGACAGTGCTAAGTGACGATAAGGAACCAATATCTTGAGTTCGTATACCATCCCCCTTTTTGATCAGATGATCATATTTTTGAGAAAATGTAAAAATTCTACCATTTCTATAGTCCAATTCATCACGTTTGAGTTTGCGTGCTTTTCTTTGCGTAATTTCATTTTGGTGTTGATCAATGACCTCAGTCAAAATCGTATAGTTTTTGGCGGTTGCTTCCTCCAAATTCAAGCTCTTAATCTCAGTTTCTAAAAAGGATATTTCTGATTGTAGTTTGGTAACTTTTCTGTCTGAATTTTCTATCAGAATATTCATTAATCTTAAAGAACTCGAGATCAGTTCCTGTTCCCAGCTGTCTAACAGGACTGGATCTAAGTCATCAAAAGTAGGTAAAATATGAGATCTTAGTCCCCTAGGTATCCTATTCAATTTAACATATTGTTTCAATGTGGCTCCATCCCACCATTTTGAAACCTCCTGTTTTTTTAATTTTTCAAGCTTTATAAAATTTTCCCGCAAATCTGATGTAGCCTGTCGGGTATCAGATGAGTTGGGCTTCTGTACATTCCCTATTCATTCAAGATTACCAAATAAATCAGCTGCTACCTTATCCCGATCCATATTAGCAAATGGGAAAAAACAATTGAAAAGAAATCAAGGTGTTCGGAGCACCCCTCCCATTTAGAATAATCATATACAAAAAAGAACACAAAAGGGAAGACGGTTTATAGGAGTAAGCGCTCACAATAAATCACCAAGTTAAAATATATTCAATCAATCATAGGCACGGTGTTCCTGGCAGGAAGATCCTCCCCACTCCTCCCATGTTTCTCCAAGGAAAACACAACATAGGCAACAAATGTCAAGCAAATAACAGCCAACACGTGTTTCGTCCTGAGAGAAAATAATCTCAATGACTTCCTCAGGGCTGTAAAAGATACAATTATGACCGAAATTACACAGAAACACTCTGTGTAACATAAGGAAATACATATAGCAGAAAGGCACATCAATAGTAAATATCCAACACCAATTCCCACGTGCCTTTTGTGAAGACGGCAAACGAAAATCCACCTAGGTTTTCAAATGTGATAATTTGTGAATAGTAGTCAGACATGAAGCCACCTATAGAAATACTAGTTAGAAATATGATACAAAATTGGGACTAAAACACAGCATTTGTTACAGGATAGTGTATAGCATGAAAGTCATGACACCTGCTTGAAAACCAAAAGGCTGGAGTAGTCATCAGAGGGCCCTGCAATCACAAGCCAACAGAAAAAAGTATATGTAACAAGAGAAAATAATATCTACTCGAATGTCCTTCAGAAGTGAGAAGGAAAGCCCTCGTTTGTCTGATTACAGCTACGGAGGTGTTTACACACACACCGTTATGTGCTCACACGGACTGATTAGGACATTCTGTTTACTGGGTAGGTGTCCGTCTCGTTAATGCACAACTTTGCAAACTCAAATTGTCAATCTTTGGTTTAGCTTTGTGGTTAATTTGGCTACTATGCATATATTTTTATTTGTAGGTAATTAAAATTTTGGTATCTCAGGAGGGCTACTTTAGTACTTATGGAAACGCTCATTTTCTTTCGTAAATAATATTTTGAGGTATGAACATCCATTCTTAGATGTGATCTCTTTACTATTTAGGGGACTTTCCTTCTCACTTCTGAAGGACTTTCGAGTAGATATTATTTTCTCTTGTTACATATACTACGAAGAAAGGGATGAGGGATTTGTAAAAGACGAGACATCTGAAGAGGTGAAAACATCATCTCTTGGAATAAATGAGAAGAAAATGGCACCATGGTGCATTTGATACCACACGGGCAGTGCCCCAGTGAAAAATAAGTTGAATAGTGAATTATGCCCAGCTTTCACATACGTACATGTATTGTCTCCAACATCAGTAAAATGTACGAACACCGGTATATTTTACACTATCAACATAGATGTGGGAGTCAGTGAATGCTACATATATTCCAGCTTAGACAAAATACTGGACTGCCCCAAGGGCTTGTCAGTGGGCATTTCAGCGCCACGAGGAATATTTTTTGTGTGCTGAACGTCTGCATACTTTAAGTTGCCAGCAGGGTGGCAAGGCAGCTGCTACCCGGCGTTTGTATTGCCTCGCATTTCACATGTGATAGATTTGTCCCAAATATTAGATGAGGCCACCAGGGAATAGGCAGAAGAAGGACCCCCTCTTGGATAGATATGGAGATAGCTAGGTTAGGAGTACTAATGCCACCACTCGGGGTCATGCATTTCAAATATGAAATACACAAATTAGAGGCGTTAGTGGAAAAATTGGTGAGTTCCACAGCTGCAGCCCTGGGAAATATTACTGAGGAACTTACAGATCTAAGAGCTGTTGTGATTCAAAATAGACTGGCGTTAGACATCATTCTAGCAAAAGATGGTGGTGTCTGTCACGTGATCCATCAAGAATGCTGCGTATATATTCCGGTCAACAACGGTAATATAAGAGGGGCAATAGGAGAGATAAAGAAGGTAGCAAACGGGGCAAAAGAAGTGTCAGTTTCAACAGTGGTAGGAGGAAAACTGAGGACACTTGGAGCCTGGTTCAGTGGTTGTGGATCATGGCTGATAGAAGTGCTGGTAATAGGGATAGTGGCAGTAATAACTTTGTGTGTGCTGATAAGGGTTTGCCCCTTCTTCCTGAAAGTCCTTATAAAGAATGTCTGCAGCAAGGATACTGGGCATCACTGCCAACTAGGCAGTGAAGGCAATGCCAGGGGTGGCGACACCACAGAAACGACACCCCTCCATCATGAAGTTTAGGTTGTCCTTGAGTATCAGAGGGCGGACTGTGCAATCGCATTTTCCTGGGACCCATTTTGGGCCTGTTGGGCCCTGTGATACCCAATGACAACTAGGCCTGTTTCTGTTGAACAACTTATAACCAACATGAACTCTGCTAACTGATATATTTTAATGTTGCTTGGAACGCATTATGTTGCAACCCTTGCGAATAGAACGACCACCATTAAATATGATTGCATGCTAGCTGAAGCAATCTTTCTTCTGGAAAGTACCATCCTGTGTACGTGTTGTTCTCAGTTCAGCCTTAAGATGCATCACGCGATATTAGACATGTAGGACATATTATGTAATTTCCTTGTTTGTGCTTTATATTTACTATATATAGGGCCTGATTCTAACTTTGGAGGACGGTGTTAAACCGTCCCAAAAGTGGCGGATATACCACCTACCGTATTACGAGTCCATTATATCCTATGGAACTCGTAATACGGTAGGTGGTATATCCGGCACTTTTGGGACGGTTTAACACCGTCCTCCAAAGTTAGAATCAGGCCCATAGTGTGTTATGAAGAATTAACTGTAACACCTTTAGCAATGAAAAAATTATCATATGTCATTGACAAGAACCAATGAAATGTACACATTTGTTTGTGGTTTGATAGTACAAAAGATCATGTATTACTTCCTTCTTTAGACTGTTCGGGCTTGATCTCCCAGGCTGTTCAGTCTCCGTATACATGTAATAAATTACTTTACTTTATCTATGGATCCGGCTGGTCTTTGGTTTCTGAGGTGAACTGAGCTGAGCCAATTTTGCTTTGTCAGTGTCACTACCAATGTCTGAAGAAGTGGCGGTAGGTGGATGTTGTTTCAATGGCGTTTGCCTCTCCGCAGTGCCTTCTTCTACTGAGGTGTGTGTGGATGTAGGTAACACCTAGGGCCTTGTAAACATGGAAGCTGGTGGAGGTGGTGGTATCACTGCCACATCTCTCGGAGCAGGTTGAGAAGGTGGGGTAACGTTTGACTCCACTGGGGCTGAGCTAACATCCATGATGACTGGCTCATTGTCAGACTTGTCATCCTCCTCTTCTTCATCCATAACTCTAAGGCTTTCAGGAACCTTCTTTTTTGCCTCTGCTGCCCCTCCTGGCATGTCTCAGACTGAGGTGGCATCCAAGTGGAGTCTTGATCATCAGAAGGGGGGCTTGAGGAAGAATATGGCAGAGATCTGGAAGACAGTAGATCTTGTGAAAGGCTTAATTGGCTTCCTCTGCATCAAGCTCAACATCCTGATGTGCTCCTACTTCGGGAAGAACTGCTATTGCTGGCTGTGGCTGTTGTTGTTCAGTTGCCTGAGTTTCCGGCACCAATTGGGTACTACTTTGAGAAAGAGATAAGTCCAATTCAACGTCGCTGCTCATTGGCGTTCCTGTGATTAGAGAGGCTCCCTCTTTGCCAGACATGGGCTTGGACCTACTTTGGAATGGGGCCACTGATGCGGGAGTGGTGCTCCCAGCTTGCTCCCCAAAGGCTGGTGCAGCAGGCACACGTCTTTGCCCAAAAAATGTTTGGGGCGACATACCAGTGGTGGGAAGTTCCTTCTTATCACTGGCCCCTTTTTGGCAGCAGCTTTCTTTGGAGCCATCTTGAAGCAGTCAGTTGGCAGTAGCACTTAGCTTCAGCAGCTGACGAGATGTCTGTGTGGTTGTGAGTGTGGTTACGTGTCATCACGTCAAGCACAAGTCTTCTGTCTGGCAGTACTGTGGGTGACGTCTCTTTCTCTTTGTGCACCTAAAAGCAAACATCAAAGAAGGTTCAGTGAACGTGGCATTGTTTTTGCAATTGCATTAATAGTAGAAAGAAACAATATCATAGAATGATTACTTAAACAAACATATAAATAATTATGAAATACAGCGTATGGATTCGTAAAAACAACACTCCAACATTAAATTTCATTAACATGTACAGTCATGAAGGATAAGAAAGAGTAGCAACTACAGCATACAGAATGTAACTGTTAGCTTTATCTGACTGTCTGCATCAAGTTGACGTGTGGTACTCAGGGAGGAGCTGGCGACAAATGGAATAATAATAATCCTTGAATAATGTAATTTTAGATAATATAGTGCACCTGTATGCCTATGGCAGACATGGGGCTAATGGGAAAAATAGGCATTTATTTTTTAAATTAATTTATTTTAATAAAATTGAAAAACAAAATTAAAGTTGTGGAAAAAATTAGAAGAAAAGGATAAAAGTATTTTTAAAATAGATTGCAATTGCTGATGTACTAGTGGAAGGGTGTTAGTGTGAAAAACCACAGGGATTTTGGAGACAAGGAGTGGTGGAGGTGAATAATGCAAACAAGTATATAATAAAATATAAAAAACTGCTCATACAGTACATTTAGTAATAGGCATTGACTTACTAGGCCTTAATAAACACACAAAATGTTTGCCAACCACATGGTCAAACAACAACCAGCAAGAAGGTATGGCCACCAAAACAAAGAAGAACACATGCAGCCCAAAAGCACACTGGCTGCCTTCACAAAATGGCCATTGCAGCATGGTCAAACAACAACCAGCAAGGAGACATGGCCACCACAACAAAGAAGAACACATGCAGCCTGAAAGCACACTGACTGTCTACAGAAAATGGCCTCCAGCCACATGGTCAAACAACAACCAGCAAGGAGACATGGCCACCAGAACAAAGAAGGACTATAATTTTGACGACACAGAAAGGGCGGCTGGCCAGACAGAATGGGGAACAAAGGCAAATGGTGGCCTATGTTAAACACTCTCATGCTCTGGCCAGACAAAGAAGGCATTGGTACATGAGAACAAAACAGCTTTAAGTCAATATTAGTAATTCAACAGCTAAAATTAAAGGGATAAACATTTTTCCAACAACAACACACATCATACAAAGGCATCAAGTACTATGTAACTCCCCATCCACTTTTTGTGGAAAAAATGTAATATTTTGCTATCTTTAATCCAATGCCACCCATGGTGTTTCTGTTCCACAGACACCACAAACAGTTGATTTTCATCATGCACCCATGACTAGTACTCGGCCTACAGCTGGAAGGCCTATTACATTAAAAGGCTAAGCCACTTACCATTCAATTTAATGAACATTGTAAATTTACCAAACAATACATGGAGCAAATGTAGTGAACTCTTAAATATTTGTCCTTTGTAGAATGAAAATTACAAGTAAAAATATAACTGGGCCACA
This sequence comes from Pleurodeles waltl, assembly GCF_031143425.1. Classification (NCBI taxonomy): domain Eukaryota; kingdom Metazoa; phylum Chordata; class Amphibia; order Caudata; family Salamandridae; genus Pleurodeles; species Pleurodeles waltl. The sequence goes on from NC_090449.1 coordinate 640,682,141, forward strand.
AATGCAGGCCACCCACCAACATAAATTTAAAAAGTGAATAAAAGTACAGATAAATCCTGGGGCATGCCCACTATCAATCCAGCAAGTTGTACAACACCCTTATACAAGTGTTTTTAACTTACTTGTGAAAACTCTAATTCAACACTCCTTAAATATGTCCAGGTGACAAAAAAGTAATCCTTTCAACTCGAAATCCAAGTGAAAAGTGACCAAGAGATGGACAAAGCAGTGGGCGGAGCCTGCTGGACAGGTACAGGAATTTTGAGTCTCTTGGGCACTTCCTATAGTTGGGGAAAAAAAGTACTCCTTGCAAAAAGCGACCGGTCAATTAGAGAAGATTTCACACTCAAAGTTGTAGATTTTAGCTGCTTCAGCTTTTCCAGGTTGCAGCAGCAGTCGATCGCGCTCACTCATGCTCACCTATGTCAATAAAGGCACGCTGGAAGTCGCCGGAAGTCACTGGCGTGGAGCTAACTCTTGCGAGCGGGTAAAAAATCTTGTTTATGATCGCGAGATAGTGGAAGTCTTTCATCTCACAAATTGCTTGTGCGAAATGACAGAAAGTGCACACCAACAGGGGAAAAACAGAAAAAAACTCCCCTATGTTTGCAGAGTGCGGAGTCTATCGGTAACTCTGAGTTCTCTGTGGAACGTGGAGTTGCCGAATTTCACAAACTCTACCAGCGTAGTGGAGTTTTTCGCCCAGGCCTGGTTGTAAGTTCTTGCAGATAAGGAACTGCAGCTAAAGTATGCTTTCTGTCTATATTGCAACAGCTATTTAAATGTGCCACATTCAGTCCTAAAGCATTTGCTGTTTTTGTGTAGCCATTTTAGTTAGAGCCCCATGCATGTTATTTTAACATACTAGGCCTGCTGCTGTGCACTTTAACCTAGATATATTTTATTCGGCTTCGCTTTATTATTGTTACAGTAGCCACTTTTATGGTCTTGCTTTATTTCCTTCTAACTGTTTTTCCTTAGGCTAGCACTCTATTCTCAAACAAGACATTCTTGCTCACTCTGTGCATCTTCCAAGGCTGCAGTAAGATAGGTTGCCGGTGATCGTGGTATAAAGTTTTGTCTCTGATTGTCATAGAAAACACACATCCTTACGTAGGAACATTTTCTCAGAGCATCAGCTGTTTTATTATAAAAATACTTCCCTGCCTCTTACACGTTAGAGGGAAATTCCAGCCAGAGAACCACAACTGTATGCTGATTGCTGAACGCTCCGCTACAGCTGCTTATGCAGACATCAAGCCTTTGCTCAGATATGGGGGATGATGTCTTCCAAGGGGAACCGGAGGGGCAGAATTAGAGCTTAACATACTGTGCTCTGTTATAGCCTAGGTAGGAATTAGTCCATTGACTCTAGTGACAATATGGTAGCGGTATTTCTATGCTTTTCTTTCCTTGTCACAATTTTAATCTTGTCATGCTGTATCGTCCTGGTTATTGCAGCCCATGCTTTGCTATCTCAGATGCAGTCGCTTTATTAAAACATTATTGAAACATATACTGCCTCTGTTTGTCATTGTGTATGTGAGACCAATGTAATCGAGAGAAACAGATGCGACCTGAGTGACCACGATTTCCCTGAGAAATCAAGTATGTCATGCGCTCGGCTGCCCAATCATCCCTGCCTTTGGGTAGAGATCAGGCACTGCTAGTTAGCCGGAGAAACACCCGGATTGGAGCGACAGGCATCACCTGTAGTTGGTCAGACTCAGTCTCCCACACCGCAGGCGATCCTGCAGCTCTAAATCCAGTAGTCTCGTTAGAATAATGAGAGCCTATGCAACACTTATGTTTACTAAATTGGACTATAAGACACACAGGCCACTGCTGGGCTCTACAACATATATCTCTTTGGTTGCTTGGAAATAGACCACCAGAATTTTACCTAATCATCCTACCCATATCATTGGGCACCTCTAAATTAGGAGGTTGTTAACCCTTCAACTGACACTAAAGGACGCACTCACCTCCATCCAACACTCATCTTTCACCACTTTCATTGGCCCGTTCTTTTTCACTACATTTCTTGTAGTATTCTATCACTGCCCATAATGCCAAAGAAAAACTGACCACATCACAAACACAGCCTACTCCCTCTGGAGCACACCACCACTGGCACCAACAACACAGTAAGTGCACCAAATCTACAAAAAGGCACAGTTCAGTACTCTATGCTGTGAGACTTAAAAAAATTGTAGGTATAACACTTAAGTCATAACTGATTCTTGGATTAAAGAAAGCATTGGGGCAACACTCAAAGGGACACACTTTACATATTTTCTAAGAACATGAGCACCACTTACATGAAAATACGTCAACAGAGACTATATAGCCTAAGAAAATTTTGCAACCTGTCCATGACCTGAGGGATGTTGGTGAGTACGGGCATCTTGCTGGAAGGAGTAACGTGTTTAGTAAAGAATATCACTGTTTAGATGCCTCTTACATCAGACAATTGGAAAGAGAAACACTTTGCTTCAAGGAGATCCCCAGCTATAATTGAAAGAGAAAAAATATGCCTTCATTGAAAAAATAATTACAACATAATGGAGTAACTCAATAGACCATTGTACCTGGGTATAAATTGGTACACACAACCACGTGGTGCAATTGGACATTCCAGAAAATAGTTACACAAAGGGAAACAAATTCTCAAGGACCAAATAAATTACTCCTACTTTCAATGGTGTGAAAAGAGGAGAGAAAAGAAAAGATAACACCAAATCATCAGAAAAGATAACCAGATCTCCATCCCAAATGTGGACATAAAGATACTACTCGTAAATGCCCTTTGTGAATTCCCAAAGTCGTTAACTTAGACATGTGGTCTACGTTTAGACCAGAGGTCTAAGTTTACTTTTGTGAATCGGACCGACAGTCTGTGTGTTCCCTGATATGTCAGAAAACATATAAACACAAGGATCTCTGCAACAGGTGCGTTAACCCACTCAGCTGTCTTACGTATTACACAAGCTTGTTTTATGTTCATTATTCCCTCACAATGCTCAGCAGCAGGCCCAACAATTGTCCGTGTTATTCTGTGCTGATTTTGACCTGTGACTAAAGATTACACACGTCTGTTCTTTACTAATAAAGTAACCGAAAACACCTTTGTAATCAAATTTTTCCTAACAAGATTCCTGCATGGATAGTGACAGGTTAATCAATGACCCATGTGTACCAGAAACGTCTTTACGATGTTCATTCCAAGGTGGGTTGTCTGTTTGTGTACCATGTCTGCATGAGTGGCTAGTGTGTAGCATCTGGAATTGCATGCGAGAAATTGGACCATATGTAAGATGTGCAGAACAGAACACTGTGTGTATGAACTTTACCTTCGCAGTGTAATATGATTTGATATATGTGTGCACCAGTGGTCAATGTTTGGTCCTTAGTGGGGTTCTGGGACATGCACAGGAACGTGTTGAACAGTACTTGGTGCACAAGAAGTGCTGGAGTAATATAAATATGTATGCACAATTGCATGTTTAGCTACTTCATGCAAAGAGCAAGCACTGGGTATGCATAATACACGTGCTGTCTGTTGCACATGTAGTACTGGGTACGTGTGATGCATGTCCCGCACAGAGATATGCATGAGCTTGCAGCACAAGGTCTGCATGAATGATGTACATGCACAGTTGGGGCATGATAGTACATGTGCAAAATATAGGGACATAAATGATGACCGCAGCACTGTTGCGTGTGTGATATTGATGCAGTGCCTCCTGCAGAACCACTCCCTATGTACGCATGTGCAACTCCAGGATCATTATCTGTGCAGCCTCGGGTACATGAGCTGAGCTGTATGTTTCAGTGCTGCGTGCGTATGAGTGGAGCATGTACAGCGCCGAGCGCTGAGTAGAACTTATCTAGAGTCTGGTGTCTGAGTCCAGCATGTGCAGCTCTTGTGCATTATGGTGCTTGTGGAGTTTCGGGGGTTCAAGTTGTGTGTGCAGTGCCGTGTGTGTGTGTGTGTGTGTGTGTAAACTAAACAGTATGTGAGTAGTGTCGCACAACACTGACTGTTGCGAGTGTAGTGCTTTATCGCGAGTGGTCCATATCCTGTTCTGCCCATGAGTCCTGTTTTAGCAAGTTGTGCATTTGTAGCACTGGTTACACAAGCGGTGTATTTGCTGAACCTGGGACACTTCCAGGAAGATCCAACTTGTGCTCATACAGTTTAGGGTGCTTTTCTGATGGTCGCGCAGTGGTAGTAGATTCTGTTATGCTCGTTCAGTGCCATGTGCTTCTCTTTTGCTCCTGAAGCTCTAGGTGTGCATGATCATCCAGGTGATGTCCCATGTGCATCTCTGGTAATTGTACAAGGCTAGTTTTGTTTGTGATACTCTACAACGCCTGGCATGTTTATAGTGCAGATGCAGAGCCAAATGTATCTAGTGCATGTAGTATGGCAAGTGTTCCTTTGTTGATATAAAATAGCACGGACCCTTGTATAACTGAGAATGTGTATGTTACATGCAGCTTATTGGAAGGACAGAGTGCAATAGCAAGTCGTTGTGCAGTACGTTTTCCTAGTCAGTTCTGGTACACATTATATGTTGCTGCATATCTGCTTGTTGCTTTGGTGGCACAATTGCTGCTGTTAAAATTACTGAGACACATGTGCTTTGAAGGGTTTATAATAGAAAAATGCAAATGTTTGTTTAAGGATATTGTTTTAATCAAATGGAGCTGTGTAGCCAAATCCTGTTGTGCTGGTTGAAAAGTAGGTGCATGGCCAAGAAAATCAATACGTTGCCTTTTTTCAGTTTCTTGTTTTGGAAGGTAGCTAAGGAAGCAGATATTAAAATATAATTTGCAGGGACATTCTAGCAAGCGTAGAAAATAAAAACTTGATTGTATAACAGTTTGCAGAAAGTTTGGCTGGTGCTTAATTAGCTGCAGGACATCAAAACATGGTTGCCCGTCCAAGGGAATCTCTGTTCCAGATATAACCATTGGTGTAGTTGGGCTGCTGACTTGGAAGTCTAGGAATATAGGATCCAACCCCAGCTTTGGCAGTTGACGAAACTGTGATTCTGGGCAAATTATCTAATCACTGGACCTCTTACAATTGTAAGCATGTGTAATGAAAAAGTGTGCTACATAATAATGTTCATGTACTGTCATTGCCTGTTCCCATTTATCATCAATGGCATCTACTACTGGTATATGCAACTATTCTCATCCTTTCTATCTAATGCACCACTTTGCCACTTTGTAATGGGTTTCTGCTTACATTACTGTGTGTTTAAATGTTTTTATCGTGTATTTCTCACTTTGTGTGTATGTGGTATTTCTTTAGTGCAAACCTAGCCAAAGAGCAGCGGAGGGCTGCACATGCTCAAAGTCAATGAGTGACAGAAAAGGTAGCTGGTTTGTGGGCTGTTTATTTGGTAGCAGAACATGGTAGGCCTTTTTGACCAATTCACTGTGCTTCTTGTTGATGGCTTGACATGAAGAGTAAAATGTAAGTTGTGTGCTTGTGCAGAGTAACTCTCCCTGCGACCACCTTGCTGCTCTCACGTTGCATGAACATAACTTGCAACACACTTTTGATTGTTTTTAAGTGCGCCATGAGCTCATTACGTGCTCCAGGTTTTCTCCAGTAGGTAGTTAATAATTATTAGCCCATTTCCATTTAATTATTGAAGATTTTGTGATGCATTCGATAGTCAGATAATGTGATGCATGGCTAAACATTTATAAGGTCCCAAAGGCGCGCGCTATTGGCTATGCAAATGGTTGTTTGTTGGATGCCATTGGCAATCCACCTGAGGTACATAAAAGCTCTAGTATCAATCAGCCACCAGTGATTCAGTGAGGTAACCAAAAATGACTCCAATTCTGCCGGGTAAAAGCTTGGTGTAAATTCAAAAGCTCCCATGCACAAGCCGTTGTTTCAAGAAGCCCATACCACAAATTTGTATTTGCTGCTTTAAAAGCCGTCAGTTCAGGAGCAAAGCAAAGAGGCATTTGCAAAGCAATAGGTCATACATTTCCGCGAGTTAGAGCTATTAGTGTTGTAATCTCCTAACCAGACTTTTCTTGCCACATAAACTGAAAATGAAAAGTAAAACAGTTTCACAAAAGCGAGCCGATGGTCACCATGAGTGTGAAGAAGACACACAAAAGGAAACAGAAGCTTGATCGCAGTCAGTATCGGTAAAAGTGCAATTATCCATGTAAAGGGCAAAAGTGCAATTATCCACGTAACAGGGTCGATGTCATGCAAAGCGCTTGAATACTGCCCAGCAAGATTGCGCTGAGTTGGAAATAAAAAGAAAAAGTAGTCCAGAAGCCATTCTGAAAACACAAAGCCTCATATGTTTTCAGTAGTTTACCAGTGCTCTTGAGGACGGCTAAACACCAGAAAAGGCATGACTTATGCATGCCTTTCACTAATGAAATCAAGTGAATTTTAAAAGGCAAGCCCACAAACCAACCACACTGATGGGTATGACATGGGCTTAGTTAAAAGCACACAGAGAGATTACAATAGGGACAGAGCGCTTGCATGCGTGCCCCTAGAAAGCAAGCGTGATATCTGCTCTTGTCTAGGTTCCTCACATTGCTCTGACTACCTCTTCTCCAAGTGTGGCTAAAAGGGATGAGTGTAAGATGGGCCAGATATTCATTTTAGTAGAACCACTTGAATAATGGGTGGCAGCTTTCCATTATTCCTGTAGCATATAGACTGTAAGAAGGAGGAAGCAGTGCAAGAGAAGTCGAGATGGCTTAGAGCAGAAGAACATCTCAGGGGATGAGTGCCAGTGAGGACCGTACATCGCAGTCTCCATGGCATGATCTTTATTTAGGGGTCGGCAGGGGTCACAGCTGGTATCTGGCTTGCCCCTTTCGACCCCTGGTACTGCCTTTGTGACCCCTTGCCCCAGAGATAACAAACTTAATGCCAAAAACGTAGGGGCAGCTCTGCATTTATTATTTTCGTCTCGTTTTTTATTATATTAATAAGTAATTCACTATTACTGTGATAAAAACAAGCGTTGGCATAGTCAATAGGTCTTTCCTTTTGGTCCTTATAAGTGTGTCTCTTGCTTTAGGTATCGAATGGACAACTTCTAATTTGCACTGCTAGTGACAGCGTAATGAATGTAGTTTCTCATTTGCCACAGAGTTTAATATTGATGTCAACTTTGTGCCTAATTAAGTTCTGTTACATTTTTACCAGTGGATATCTATTTTTAAAGGTTTGTCTGCTGCTAAATGACAGTACTGTCAACAACATATTTCTCTAATTAACAGGGATACAAATTGCTGAAGGGAGAATATTTTTTTTCGTTTTCATAATGGTTTTCACTTCCAAAAAAGGTACTCAATTTTTAAAAAAACATTGCAGGTTTACAAATTATAAAAGTAGATTATAGTCCTTGAAACATTAACAACAAAATACTGAACCCCAGGACACAATCTACCAATTTCAGGAGCTCCCACACACACACACACACACACACACTAACACACACACACACACACACACACACACACACACACACACACACACTGTTGCAAGTAAATAAACCAAGAGCACAAGGATCCTGCTGTGCAAGTCACAAGTGCTCAAATTAATCCACTGAAACAAAGCAGTAAAGTGACTGATGAGTGCTAATGAACACATGAGTGAGTTGAGGAATAAATAATTAGAGAAAACATGTTTTTCCTTTACCCTTATCTATCCGACCAGCTACCCCTGCTGACAACACACACCAAATGGTTCAGAGAGGTGAATCAGAAAGGGCCCTGTTCCTGTGTCAGGGAAGGAGGGCAGAGGGCAGCAGCTTTCCCAGCTCAAGGATGGGAAGTTCCTGTGCCAGGGAAGGAGGGCAGAGGGCAGCAGCTTTCCCAGCTCAAGGAGGAAAGTGTGAAGCAGCCTCTGCCATCTCTGAGGACAGGAGAGCAGGGAGCAAGGAGTGCAATAGTGAGGCAGTGATGGGAGGGCTAGAGAAGGCTATAACAAGGAGCAGGGAGAGAGTATGTGGCTGGTGGAGGGGTGGAGTGAGTGCCAGCACTGCCCCATGTGATGTGTTTCAAACTGTCAATAAAAATCACATTAGAACACCTCCAAATAGAATACTCTTCAAATGACTCCATCAAATAACACTGGCTTCCAAGCAGCCTTTACATTTGCAGATTAACCAAGTGCACACATTTACATTTCTTTCAGGCTGCAGATAGCCTGGCAAGAAATCCTGTTTTTGTTCATCTGTCTGTCCCTCCCTCATCTTCACAGCCCAGGAGACACTCTCCCCTTCCACTTCAATTGAGGCATCACAAATGTTGGAATTAACATTCCCCGTAGCCTTGCCATTTAACATAAAGTAGAGGAACTGTTGTTGTCAAATTTAAAAGTATGGGCACGTCATGCCCCTCAGATCCCACCCACTTCGACCTCTGATTGTCTGACAGAACAAGTGAATGAATGTAAGGGTGTGTGTTAGGACATGAGTGCCATAGTGCATGCCTAACTGAGTGTTCAACTGAATATGTGAGCGAGCGTACGAGGGAGCACGTGTATTTGTGAATGCTTAGGTAAGCCACATCCTGGTTGGTGATTTCAGTTTCCCAAGTTGTGAATGTCTATGATTTTCAAATGTATTACATTTTTGTTGTAAATAGAAAGGTTGAACTGGCAGCACTGACAGATTCACACTATATACCCATCAATCATCTCTGAAACTTCCAAATAGAATGCTTGCTACATAACTCTTCACTCACATTTGAGAGACTATTTAGCCAAAAGAATGTGGTTTTGTTTATCTGCTGTCTTGCAATAGACATGAAGGCTATTTCAGGAGGTAGAAGCTTAAAGAGTGTTGTGAGGCCAAATGAGGATTATGTAAACTCCAGTGTAAATCAACGATATATCACAAATCTTTATTTTTGAAATATAATATCTCAATGCAACCAATATTTTAAAATCTTTCATCTCTCACTCATCCGAAATTCGTTGCATTTGTTGTAAAGACTTTGGAACCCGAGGTAGGCCATCTGTCCAGTCTCACTGCAGCCTAACATTGAAGAACTACTTTGCAGTTGGTTGTGGCGGCCATACCTTGGGTTGAATATGCTTACAATGTCATACTATGTACTATATATTGAATACATGCACAATAAGTATTTTTTTAATTAAGTACTAACCAGTGGAAACTATAAACAGAATGTTCCTATCTTTGCCTTCCCTAAACTACCTTCTTTAGCATACGGCCAACATTTTCCATCACAGTGAAAACAGAAGCATTTTCAACAGATCATTTATAAGAAAAGAGGAGCATTTGTTTTATCATTGACTTTCTCCGTCAAAATCCGAGAATGCAATTAATTGATCATAATCAGTGCTTTAAATGGGCCGGTACTGTCCGGTACTGAGTACCAGCACTTTTTTATTTTGAGAGGGTGAGTACCGGCACATCTCAGGAAAAACGTAATACTTTTAATTGGAGAGTACCGGCACTTCTCAGAAACAAGCAGGTACTCTGGCACAGAGTACCAGCACTTTATTTTTTCCATTTCAAGCACTGATCATAATAATTATTTTGCAGAATTATATTGCGCAAACTCGACCCAGAGGTATTGCAGGACTTTCCATGAGCACCAGTTACACTACACAAGAAAACATTCATTGTTTAGGCACTGGGAGGTTGAGTGATTTGACCAGAATCACAGGATGTTGAGCCGATGCCAAAACTCAAACCTGGCTCCCAGCTCCAAAGTGGGAAGATCTGGCCCTTATGCTACATCTTCTTCCAATTACAAGACATGTGGGTTATTCAACTGGTGCGAATGTCCATTTGGATGGATGCTGATTTTACAGGATTATGGTAAGAGGACTTCACTGTGTGATCTCCAGTCTCAGGCGGAGTTGCTCATAAAAAGGTAAAATGCCATCACTAAAAGTGCAGAAAGCCAATTGGTGAGCACCGCAGTTCTAACAAGTGTTTACAGGGTCATTGCTTAGCCACCTGAAAGTGCGGTGTGATCGAAAAAAGAATATGTTTCCATGTGCATAAAAAAGATACACCTAGCTGGCTTCTTTGCATTGCTGTCAAACAGTAGCGTCACACACAAACCTTTGATATCATGTGTTTTCAGCTCCTCGCTTACCTCAGTTACTGAAAAGCTCATACACTGCTTCTCACTAGGTGTGACAGTAAGAGAGAAAACACAGCATTTAGCAATGTGCAGAAAAAAACAGGTGTCGATACTCAGCTTTAGCAAGAGCTAAGTACGATGACCAGAGTACAATGTATACTGATATGGGTACAAAGAAGGCATGCCGAAACCTCACAGACATTTACCACGCATGCCTTTACAACGCAGTCAGCACAACGCATGCCTATGCCCCTGACCTAAATTCAGGCCAGGGCCATAGGCAGTGAAAGCTGCAGTTTCAGGCTTCTTGTTAACCGGCATGCTCTGTGTGCACTCACAAAGGGCAGGCCGGTGTACAAGAGGCCTGCCAGCTTTTGCCTGGATACAGGCCAGGGCCGTAGGCAGTGAAAGAAGGCTGCAGTTTCAGACCTCTTGTGCACCAGCCTGCGTTATGTGCAGTGCACACAAACAACGATATAAGACACATAGACAAGGACTTAGCTGGGTCTTCCCAGGGGTTCTCCTCACCTCGTCGTCCAATGATGATGAGTCTTCATCGGCTTCCTCCCTCTGGCGTCTGCTCCGGTGCGCGCTGCAACTCAGTTACGGGACAGGCTGGTGCACAAGAGGCATCAAACTGCAGCTTCACTTCCTATGGCCCTCCTGAATGCACCTGATCTCGAAGGGCTAAGCAGGATCGGACCTGGCTGACCAAGCCCGGCCCTGCTTAGCGCTTCCTAGATGGGTGCTTTTAGGAGGACTCCGTGGGTCACGGAACTCCGCCTCCACGGAATTCCACAGAGCGTTTTCCCAACTCTGCAGAATTCCGCAGAGCTGGACTCCGTTTACTCCGCCCAGGCCTACCAAAAAACCGTACCCACCCTAAAACCTAAAAATTCCCTAACCATCCAAAACCCATACGCATCCTAAACCCTAAAAACCCCTTACAACCCTAAATTCCATGCCCACCCTGAAACCCTTACCACCCAAAAACGCATACTTACCCTAAAACCTAAAAATGCCCTTACCGCCTAAAAACCCATACCCACTCTAAAACCTAAAAATGCCCTTACCACCCAAAAACCCATACCCACTCTAAAACCTAAAAATGCCCTTGCCACCCAAAAATCCATAACCACCCTAAAACCTAAATACCCCTTACCACCCCAAAACCCATACCCACCCTAAAACCTAAAAATGCCCTTACCACTCAAAAACCCATATCCACCATAAACCCTAAAAATGCCCTTACCACCCCGGTGGTAGGTGATAATGTGGCTGTAGTACCGCCAACAGGCTGGCGGTACATACCGCCACATTATGACATTGGCGGGTTGGCTGAAGCCAACCCGCTAATTTACCATTCCTACCGCCATGGTGCTAGCAGGCGTGGGGCCGGAGATAACAATCTCCAGCCCGGTGGCCGCTATTGTACCGCCGACGGCATTTTGACCCTGCCTACCACCATGGTTTTCGTGGTGTTCGCAATGCCACGAGAACCATAGCCTTAGGCCCTACCAGTGACAGGTAAGGAATTCCCTGTCTCTGATAGGAGGCTCACCCACCCTCCAAACAATCCCTAGATGCCCCACACATCCCCATCCACGCTCCCCCCTTCTGATCCCCCACCCCCCCATTCACGCACACTCCCAGACTTGCACCACGTATACACACAGTCACTCACACTGGCATACACACATTTATTTATGCATACATCCATTCATTCTCGCACACATCTGTACACACATTCACACTGCCACGCAGACACGTATTCTCATTTCCATTCTTACACGCAATCTCACACATGCATACACCCACGTAACAACACTACACACAGAGTCACATTCATGAACACACTCACACATTCAGGCACACAACCCCACACACACACAGCACCCCTCCACCCTCTCCCCTGTTGGAAGCTCAACTTACTTGCAGACAGGGGTTCTTCCGGCAGGGAACGGGACGGGGCGCTGCTACCACCAGCAGCGCCCTCCAGCAGAACACCGACAGGCTGTATTACTTGTCATAATACGGCTGGTGGCGGTCTACTGGTGTGGCGCTGCTGGTGGTAGCAGCGCCACCTTAACACCATCTGCCAGTTTGGCCACAGCTGGATTTCTGCCGTTCTTGTGGCGTTAATCCAGCTGTGGTCATAATCTGGATGACGGATGTTAGCCACGGTGACGGTCTGTTGGTGGCCGTCACCGTGGCGGTAGGTGGCTTATACCACCAATGTCTTAATGAGGGCATAAGTACTTACCTGCAAAATCTTTACCACGCATACACCTTTACCATTCATGCCTTTACAAAATTAAAAAAGTAATACTTACCTTTACAACCTTTACCACGCATATGTCTTTACTATTCATGCCTTTAGAGCAAAATTTGTTTTAAAGGCATGCGTGATAAAGGTATATTCATTGTAAAGGCATATGCTTGGTGATGCCTCCATGGTAACAATCATGCATGGTAAGGACTGTGTTGTTATGGCTGTTTCCAAGTACAAATTATGTGGTTGAGGGCCAACAACATAAGTATTGCAGTTGAGTGATGGAATAAAGTGTTAGCATGAACAGTTATCACACGTGCAATACACCACAGAAATTCTCTTATTTGTACAGAATGCATCCTGCGCAAGACCGCGTCTACAGTTCAAGCACACACATGCACTTCCAGAACACTCATCTCCGTTACATCACCTAAAGTGGGCAAGCACACAGTTCCAGTACCAGACCCATATACAGTGCATTTACCTCCGTGATCATCTCCCACCTCTGCTCTTTGGTATTCATAGGTGCCACCACCAGAATGACAACAACAACAAAGCCTGTGATTGGAGAGAGGAGGTTGGGAGAATCCATTGGACTGAAGTAAGGTGGGAAAAAGGGACCTGCTCTGAGAGCCAAGAAGCTTGGAAGCTGAGGAAATTCGATTTTTAATACGATCGTATCGACCCGCCATTTTGTGGCCCGCCGCCATTTTATGTTGCCTTCACTCAGGCAGCACAGCGAACGAAGTCCATTCTGCCTTTTCTGCTTATTCTGCAACATGGTGTTCAAAACAGCCTTCTGCCTCTATCTTTACAAGGCTGGTATTAAGGTCTGACCGAGTACACTAATCCCTGTCTGGTTTTCTAATCCTTGTTTCAACTATCTGTAGGCTCACACTATTCTCCGCCGATCTTATCTTATCGTCTGGCCTTCGCTGTCCTTTGCTAGTATTCTCTCATTTCACAACTGTCCTCCAAACGCACACAAACTTATCACACCACATGCAACTTCGTTGTGGATCGGTTAATGAATTAGTTCAAGGGAGGGGTGACAAACACAGCTGGAGGGGAGGCAACCTTAAGTCACTTGATACTTTGTTTTCCAATTCCTTCTATTGGTGCTGTCTTGTTTTCCGACATTTCTATTGGCTCTGTTCTATCTTTACATTATTCTTACTGGCTCCTTTCTATGTGTTCTGGGAGTGTATGTAGTTAATAAATGTTTTTTTATACGGTATATAAGATTGTGCGCCACAAAGTAAAGTGGCAGTCTCCTGAGAACATACCTTGTGTACTTCTTGGACAACTGTACTAGCTGCAGCTAATAAAATCTGATCTTTTACGCCTGACAGAGTGTCCCGTGTCTCTGTTAGTTGAGGCAGGTGAATCCAAGGAGATTTCAGGCGTACCCTGCGCCGCCAGGCCCATAAGGTTCTGGTTCTTCAACTGGCGCCCAACGTGGGGCGGCTTCAGCGGTACCGGTTCTGCCTGAAGGTCGTGAGGAACCCCGCAAGAAAATTCTGGAGGAATCGCGAGCCACGTCAAGCGACCCCTGTATGTCGAAGTGGTCCGAAGGTCTTTTTCAGCGCGGTTACTCCTTCCTGACGGCTACTGACGACTGCTGCCCTGACTGCCGCCCTGCCTTGGCCCTTTCTTTGATGATGTATGGTAAAGCGAGACGATAGACGGGCCTCTGTTGGTGTAAGAAGACATCCTTAGTTAAGTATTTGGTGGGTCGCGCCCACAAATTTTGGTCTTTGTCTTGTCCTTAGGTCCTTAGATTTGGCCATTGCAGTGGCCAAAGCCGAGGGGTAAGTGCATTTGTGCTGTGTAAACTGAAAGTTTTACCCCCTTGATGTTTGTGAACAGCCAGTAAAAATCGTGAGATGTCTGGTCTGACTAAGTTTGGAAAACTTTGTTGCTTTGGTTGTAATAGGGACTCCCAGCTTGAGGACTCCTGTCCGATTCCTTCGGTTGGAACTCCCACATATGAGCTCTATTCTAAACATGGTGTTGGTCCTATTGCCTTTAATAAGACATGGACCCGATATACAAAGAAAGATGGTGTTTTAAAATGGCCAGAAAATGGTAGTTTCGAAACTGATGTGCTAGATAATTTAGAAGCAACGTTATTTAAAAGAAAAGCCCGGCCGGCAATGTTTGACTCTTTTCGCCTTTGGCGTAAGGAAGCCAAACAGAGAGAAATTAAACAAGCGAAACGAGATAGGAAAACACAGGGAATGACGATTATACAGGCTGCTCAGCAATTCAAAGATGATGAAATAGATAATGCAATGGAAATTTCAGACAGACAGCATCGAATGGCAATAGATAAATGCTATCCGACGTTGCCTATCTCTTCCCTTGATAAGAGAAAAGATTTTGAGGAAGATTCCTTAATGTCCCACTTATTGAAATTGCCTCCGCCCTATGTACAAGGTGCTAATGCAACCCCGATGTTACAGCCTGTTCAGCCGCCAGTTGTGCTTCCGCCTGCTCCAGCTTTTCCACATTTGCCTCCTCAAGTATTGCCTATGCCAGCTTTGCCTTTAACTCCTTTGCCTTCTGCTCCTTTGGCAATTCCTAATGCTCCTTTAGTTAATTCACCTAATACCTTGTCCCCTATCCTTATGTCAAATTCTCCATCTATGCGTAAGCGATTTGCAGATACTGTCTCTGGTCTCTTATCACCTTTCTTTGAAGCTTTAAATGTGTCTCCAGCTTTTTCTCGAAGACAGTCTCGTAGTCAATTCCCAGACTCCGAAGAGCGAGAAAAATTGGACTCACTTGCTTGTAGATGGATCAAGAAGGGTCCCCAATATAGTACGTCTGATATTATGTCCACCTTTCTGCAATGGAATGCACCTACGCAGAGATATGTTTTTAAAGTTATGTGCGATACTCTCGCTAAAGAATGGGAGGATATGAATTTGGGTTCGGTCCCACAGGATCTGTTAGATGTTCAGGCTGACTTTGACAAAGGACTTATTGTGGGTCCTAAGGTTGAAAACGCTGTCAGAACACTTATTTCTTTCAGATCCCTATTGTTCTCACAGACTTTTCCTGATTCTGATCCTTCAGTTAGGACAGCACTGAAAAACTATCCCATGAGAGAGGTTTCTCCAATATGGAAGGAAGAAGTTGCAGCAGCAGGTGCTAATCCAGCTATTCCTGCGCATTTTCAGCGCATATGGATACATGTCCCCTGGAAAAGGTCTGAAGTTTTAGCACTTAAACAGTCACTACCAGATCCACGCAAAAATCCTGCTGGTTACTATAAAGAGTTGTCGCAAACAGTTGATGCATGTACTATGAATCTAGCAGATATTGACATGTTGATGGGAAATGTAGTTCCACAGACAATATGGGCTAAAATTCGTAGAGAGGATCACGCTCAAGAATTAGGCGGCGATTGGAACGCTATTATTGCCGGAGATAGAGGTCAAGTAGGTGGTGCAAAGCCCGACGCTTTGATCTCAGAACTCCCTGGTAGGATTATTACATTAATGAAAACAATGATGCCTGCTTTGAGAGTTAATTGGGATAAGCTAGCAGCATGTAAACAAAAGAAAGATGAAAGTGTTTCCGATTTCTTTACCCGATTCGAGGAGACATTCATTGATCACAGTGGTCAAGATATGGCTACAGAAGGGGGACAGCGATTATTTGTGGATAAGTTCGTATATAACTTGCTTCCTGAACTATCACACAAGCTAAAAGACTCCGAGAGTTCATGGGCAGTTTCTTCTTCCGCCCAGATATTGGCTACTGCACAATATTATGAAAATAGAGACAAAGAACAAAGGGAAAAACAAGAGAAAAAGACGAAAGAATTAAAAACTAAAGTTCTCTTGCAACAGGCTTATCCTCCTTGTTATGTTCAGCCTCAGTTTCAACAGCCTCCGCAGTTTCAGAGGTTGTATCAAAAGCCTGAACCATTCATTCCAAGACCTTTGCTAGGTCCCAATCAATGTGCTTATTGTAGGGAGGAAGGTCATTTTAAGAACAGTTGTCCGGCATTGTTGCAGCGTAATGGAGCAACATCTGCTTCACGAGGTCGTGGTGGTCTTCAGTCAGCAAATAGAGGTAGAGGTCGAGGTGTGTTAACCCAAGAGCAGCGTTCTTTTGTTCCTCCAAATTCCGGAAATTACTTTGACCAGCAAAATGTTAGGTCTACACAGTATTACAGTGAGGATCAGTATATTGAAGGAGGGAATGAAAGTCTTCATTTTGAATAGGACAGCCATGGACAAAGTAAGGGGGTTACGTCAATTCCAGTGGATCAGAATGGACCTTATGTTAATGTCACTACAATGGGTGTTTCAGAGCCATTTCTTTTAGATACTGGTGCCATGAGAAGCTCTATCATTCATTCTAAACTCCCTGGCGCACCTTTGTCTGGCTTAACGAATGTATCTGTAGGATTTTCTGGCGCCCCTGTTCGCAATCCAGTTTCTTGCCCTTTGCCTGTTTCAATAGGCCCTTATGATTTAGAAGCTCCGCTTCTTCTGACGAATGGTTGTGGTGAAAATCTGTTGGGTTTAGATCTATTAAAAAGAATGCATGCTACGATATATTGTTCACCTTCTGGTGTATACCTCACTCTAGGACAGAAAATGACTAGTCCAATGTACTTATCAAAAGATCAATTCCCACCTGAATTGCTTTCTCTTCCCGAAACGCTTTGGGCTACGGGTCCGAATGACGTTGGTTGTCTTGAGATCCCACCTTATGTTGTTACTCTTAAACCCAATGCTGAAATGCCACGTATTCCGCAATACAGAATCTCTACTGAAGGTGAGAAAGCACTTCTGGAAATTGTCCATGATTTGATTCAGAAGGGTGTGGTTGAGGAAACGAGAGGAAATACATGTAACAGTCCTGTTCTTCCGGTTCTTAAACGCACTGATCCTTCTCAGCCTCCTGTTTATCGTTTTGTAATTGATCTTCGGGAGGTAAACAAGATTGTCGTACCGCAGTTTCCTGTAGTCCCAGATATCACTGCTCTGTTGACGATGATACCTTCTACAGCGACTTGGTTTTCAGTTATTGATCTAAAGAATGCTTTCTTTAGTATTCCCATCGCCGAAGAGAGTAGAGATATTTTTGGTTTTTCCCTCGGAGGCCGAAGCTTCCGGTTTAAACGCGCACCTCAAGGTTATTGTGAAAGTCCCTCTATTTACAGTCAAGCTCTAAAATGTCATCTTGATGCCTTTTCCTTACCGTCCGGTGCCGCTCTCATTCAGTACATGGATGACTTATTAGTTGCAGCTGATTCAGAGGAGATTTGCAAAAACGTGACCGTTGCACTGTTGCGTCATTTGTTTGATCTGAATCACAAGGTTTCTCCTTCTAAATTACAATATGTCTGTCGCGAGGTGACTTATTTGGGTCATCTCTTGTCAAAGGAGGGACGACGATTGACCCCCGAACGAATTCAGGCAAATGCACAAATGTCAGTGCCATCCACACAAAGAGAGGTACGTGCCTTTTTGGGCATTACTTCTTATTGTAGACAGTGGATTCCGAGTTTCTCTTTATTGGCTAAACCGCTGTTGGCGCTAACTTTAAAAGATACGCCTCAGCCTCTTCCGTGGACTGACGAATGTCAGAAGAGTTTTACTGATTTGCGTATTGCTTTGTGTTCTGCTCCTGTATTGGGTACTCCTGATTACAGTAAGCCCTTTACGCTCTATGTCCACGAAAGAGAGGGTTGTGCATTGTCAGTCTTAACGCAGCGTTTTGGAGATCAACAGCGACCATGCGCATATTTCTCAGCTACGTTAGATCCAGTAGCTAAAGCATTGCCTAGTTGTCTTAAGGCGACAGTGGCAGCAGCAATTTCTATTCGACAGTCTGCTGGAGTAGTGCTAGATAATACTCTCATTGTTATGGTGCCACATGCAGTGGATACTTTACTAAATAGGACAAAAACGCAGCATCTTACGAGTGCTTGGTTGTCCGGATATGAGCTGACGCTTTTGGCTAGTCACATACACATCAAACGATGTAATACCCTGAATCCAGCTACTTTGTTGCCTCTTCCAGAAGGGAGAGATGTCTCTGAACAGCATGATTGTTTTCTCCGTACTGAAGAAGAGCCTAAGGGTAGAATTTACCTAAAAGACACGCCATTAGTGAATCCAGATGGAACACTATGGGTAGATGGTTCTTGTTTCAAGCTCCCGAATGGAGATACAGTTTCAGCCTACGCTATTACTACTTTGCATACGATTGTGGAGACAGCACGCATTAGACATAATTCAGCTCAGGCAGCTGAATTGATAGCCTTAACTAGAGCGTGTGTGTTATCCAAAGGAAAAAGAGTAAACGTGTACACTGATAGCCAATACGCTTTTGGTGTAGCGTTTAACTTTGGGCGTTTATGGAAGGAAAGAGGATTCTTTACTTCCCATGGTACTAAGATACAACATGGTCAATTAGTGACTGAACTTCTTGAGTCACTTACAATGCCTATTCAGATAGCGATCGTGAAGTGTAGTGCACACAAAAAGATTGTGGACGATGTTGGTCGAGGAAATGCATTTGCAGATGAGGTAGCGAAAAAGACAGCCAGAGACAACACAAGTCGAATGTATGTTGCAGGTCCCGCAAACTGCGTAAGAGAAAAGGGAATGTGTGAAGATACAGTAGAGAGTGTGAAATCAATTCAAGGAGAGGCTACGGAGAATGAGTTGAGAAAGTGGAAGGAAAGTACAGGAATGTTAGATGAGATGGGATGTTGGGTTGAATTATCAGAACATCAACGTTGGCTGTTACCAGATGCTTATGTACTACCTGTAGTTACTATGGCACATGGTCCAGCTCACCTAAGTGCAAAAGGAATATGTAAACTTCTGGCTCCAGTGTGGCAAAATGAGGGGATCCCAAAGTGTGCAAATAATGTAGTAAAACATTGTATTGTTTGCTTGATGTACAATCCGGGAAAGGGAACCCCAACTCCAGCAGGTCATTTTGCTCCTCCAACATATCCATTTGAGGTGTTGCAGATCGATTATATTCACATGGAACGATGCAACAACCTCAAATATGTTCTGGTGGTAGTATGTGCTTTTTCTAGATGGGTAGAAGCCTACCCTCTGAAGGACAATACTGCTTTATCAACTGCCAAAATACTTTTGAAAGAATTCTTCCCCAGGTTTGGTTTGCCGCGCATTGTCTGGAGTGACAATGGGAGCGAATTTGTGGGTCAAGTCATGCAAAAAGTTTGTGCAGGTCTTGGCATAAAACAGAAGTTCCACGCGGCGAATCACCCACAGTCGGCTGGTTTAGTAGAATGCTACAATGGAACCTTGAAGCTTAAAATTGCTAAGGTGCAAGCTAGCACAGGACTTAATTGGCCTGATGCTTTACCATTGGCTCTTCTGTCCACCAGAACAGCAGTACACTCTCGTTTGGGGCTTAGCCCTTATGAAGTGATATTTGGTCGCCCAGCTAATGTATGGGGAGTTCCTCGCCCTAAGAAATACTCAGACTTGCCATACCCGATGTTGATTGACTACTTGCATGACCTTACAACTAAATTGCGTGTTCTTCATCAACAGGTTCAGAGTGCTCTACCAGAGGCTTCCACAGACCCAGGTCATTCCATCCGACCAGGTGACTGGGTCTGCACGAAAAATTTCCAACGACAGAGAAATTTGGAACCCAGATGGAGAGAGCCACGCCTGGTTCTTTTGACCACAAGAACAGCAGTTAAAGTCGAAGGAAAGAAAAACTGGGTGCATGCCGTGCACTGCAAGAAAGTGCCTTTGCCCTTGCCTTTCGATCAGTGGGTCCGTAGAGGCATCAGTGACTCTGAAAGTGAGAAAGTTCCGCAATTTGTACCATTCAGTGATGCGCATCTAATTGGAACACTTTCTGAGAAAGAGGACGACGACATCCTTCAAGAAGCAATACCATCGCATCGTCGCTTGAACACGACAAATCCAGGAACATTGTTTCAAAACCAGACTGCCTCTGGACAGGAACGCTATAATTTGAGACCAAGACCAAAGAACTTGTAAATTTCTCTCCTATGTAGTACTCTATCCCGGTTGCAGGGTCACGGTAGGAGTCTTAGTTACGACCTGAGTAAGTGGCAATAGGCCTGCAGGACCTCACAGTGTCATAGGACGGTAGATAATCGTGACTACAGTGATTGAGGAAGATTGCCGTGAGCATCCACTTAGAAAGATGGAGGCTACATTAGATAAAAGAGAAAGTAAAAATGTAAAGAATAATTGTAAAGAAATATATAGTCGTTGTAGTATTGCTCTATGCGTCATTATATTGTTGTGTATTCTTTTGGCATCTGTAAACTGGATCATTATTACTCTGCAGCAAAAAGTTGTCTCTTCTCCTACCTCTACATCTTCTTCTACTATCTCTCCGCACCTATTTCACACTCTTCCCCAGCATGAACTCATCAGAAGAACTGAATACTTTAACAATTCCTTCGTCCAGTTGTTACATCAACATCAGTTAGTGATCAATACAACTGACTGTTGGGTGTGTGGACTCATACCACATACGGTAGAAAAAGGAATGCCATATTTAGTTCTTCCATTCTCCTATGAAGGTTCCGCTTGGGCTTATTTTGTCATTTTCAATAATGCATATCAAAGTAAAATTAAACAACCTGTCAGTTCACATAGTGTTGGTTCAGATTTTAGTCATAGTTTATTGATAAAGGGAATGGTAGCTATGGCTAAAATCATGAAAAAAAGTGAAACTTCCATAGATGAAAGAAAAGCATATACCAATTGGAACATAACTAATTACATTTCCAGCCTCAATGATAAGATTGAGCAAGGAAAATCTCCTCCGATACGGGTCATACCCCAACAAGGAAATTTCTGTCTGCAAATAAATGGTAGAACTCCAAACACCGGACAAAGAGAAAGTTTATGTTCCCATACATATGTTTATTCAGCCCTGAATTCACCGCCGTTAGTACCATCTCAAGGTACATACTTCGTTTGCCACGATAGGGCTTATACATGGTTGCCAGCTGATTTCTCTGGTACTTGTTATATAGCCTTTCTTCTTCCCCCTACATACACCGCTCCTGCGAACCATCATAAAAATAGATATGGCAGAGGGATTGTGGATTCGAAAGACACAGCAGGACAAGAGGGAGGAGATTTCCTCAAAGGATTTCTTCCCTTCTGGGGTCCAATGGCCAACAGCAGAAATATAAGGCAATTGGTTCGTGTCGTAGAAACCACCATAGACACCACTGTAGGGGCTTTAAGTAACATTACAGCTGAACTACAGGCTGATCGTCTTATGACCTTGCAGAACCGTGTTGCCTTAGACTTTGTTCTTGCGGACCGTGGTGGAGTATGCAAATTGATCGGATCAAGTTGCTGTATTTTCATACCTAATGACGCTCCGACAGTATACCAAGCTATCTCTAAGTTACACATAATCTCCGAGTCGATTCATCAGGACGAAGGAGATTGGTCCTTTTCAGAGTGGTTTTGGGGATTACTGTCCAAATGGGGTTGGAAGGTATTGACATTCTTTGGAGTAATTTTAGCTTTTATATTCTCTTGTTGTCTTTGTATGCACTGCGGTCCTGCCATCTGCAACCTATGTGCTACTGCATGTATTCCCAAACCCAAGTCACAAAGAGCAGAGAATATCAAAATGATGGTACAGCAACAGCTTGATGACCTCATGGCCATAGACATCGACTCAGATTAACATGAGTTTGTGTATCTTGCCTGAGTTCTGGCAAAAGGAGGGTCTGAGGAAATTCGATTTTTAATACGATCGTATCGACCCGCCATTTTGTGGCCCGCCGCCATTTTATGTTGCCTTCACTCAGGCAGCACAGCGAACGAAGTCCATTCTGCCTTTTCTGCTTATTCTGCAACATGGTGTTCAAAACAGCCTTCTGCCTCTATCTTTACAAGGCTGGTATTAAGGTCTGACCGAGTACACTAATCCCTGTCTGGTTTTCTAATCCTTGTTTCAACTATCTGTAGGCTCACACTATTCTCCGCCGATCTTATCTTATCGTCTGGCCTTCGCTGTCCTTTGCTAGTATTCTCTCATTTCACAACTGTCCTCCAAACGCACACAAACTTATCACACCACATGCAACTTCGTTGTGGATCGGTTAATGAATTAGTTCAAGGGAGGGGTGACAAACACAGCTGGAGGGGAGGCAACCTTAAGTCACTTGATACTTTGTTTTCCAATTCCTTCTATTGGTGCTGTCTTGTTTTCCGACATTTCTATTGGCTCTGTTCTATCTTTACATTATTCTTACTGGCTCCTTTCTATGTGTTCTGGGAGTGTATGTAGTTAATAAATGTTTTTTTATACGGTATATAAGATTGTGCGCCACAAAGTAAAGTGGCAGTCTCCTGAGAACATACCTTGTGTACTTCTTGGACAACTGTACTAGCTGCAGCTAATAAAATCTGATCTTTTACGCCTGACAGAGTGTCCCGTGTCTCTGTTAGTTGAGGCAGGTGAATCCAAGGAGATTTCAGGCGTACCCTGCGCCGCCAGGCCCATAAGGTTCTGGTTCTTCAAAGCTCTAGCGGCTTTGTGATCACACTGATTAAAACACAATCCAGCGGAGTCATCTGGGAACCAACACACACTTTTGTTGTTCATTTTTGCAGACACAAAGTCCCCAAACAGGAAGCCTCAAGCTGCAAATCTGAGAAAACATGAGCATAGGTGGGAAGTAGAGAGCAAGCCGAGCTCCCGATTCTTGTGCTCATCGCACAGCTCTGCCACTCCAAGGCTTGTAAATTTAAAGTGAAAGTGCTTGCTGTCAGTGGGCAGAAGCAATTTTAGGCAGCCTGCTCTGTTTGCCCCCTGCCTGCCTGCTAGGGGTTTGGCAACAGTGGGATGAGGTGAAAGAGGCTGTGGGCACGGTGCGGAAATACAAAAAAAAGTACCCATGCTGTGTCATGAAGCGCCGAGCACCATGCTGTTGCTGCTGCTGCAAGCTGAACTGCACATGAAAAGCAATGAATAAAGGAAAAAAGAGTATGCCTCCCAAACAATAAATAAGCAGATGTGTAGCGGTACATGAAACAGGGGCAGTAGCCATGAAAGTGAAAAACACATGCAAAGGCAGGACAAACACCAGCGTTTGACCAAAGAAAGGAAAGGAATTTAGAAAGGCAACTGAAGTAACCAATAAAAAGAGATGGGTGTGATGATAGCCAATTGAGAAGATAACAGCATGTCTCAAAGAGTCAGCACATGCGCTGCTTAGGCGAGACCTAAAAGAAGCACACTTACCTGGAACATAATCATTGATGGCAGCTTCAGTGAGTAAACCCGATTTAAAATGCATGTTGTGTAGTGCTGTCAGGTGAGAGTGTGTTTAAGTGAGAGAAAATGTGTGTATGTGTGAGCAAATTTGTATGTGCAAGCATGTGTGAGTTTAAGTGAGTGAGAGTCAGTGACAGGAAGTGAGTGAGATTGTCTAAGATTGAAGCTGAGGTTTCATGTTTTACTTCTACCTTGAGGTGATATTCCTGTCAACTAGTGCTTGTAGATAGGGATTTGTGTCAAAACCCATGGGTGGTTGAATGGGAGCACCAATGCACCACCTATGGAACGCCACCATAACACAAAATAACCCAAAAGAGCTCATAGAGCAACTTTGTGTTATTTTGGGGTGGTATCCAATATGAATTCTGATTTGCATTGGGTAGTAAATCCCAGTTTAACACTTTTTGTCTGGTATGCCACTCAAAAGTCACTCACCGCAGTAGAAAGCATTAGTTAATCTGGGCATGGGTCTCAGTATGTATGGGTGAGTGAGAATGAGTGAGATTAAGATGCATGCAAGTGAGAATGTTTAGGAATGGGTGTAAGTGGATGAAAGAGAGTGTGCATGACAATGAATGAGTGAGTGTGAGTTAGAATGAGCATGAGTGAGAGAATGTGAGTGTGAGCAAGGAAGTGATGGAATGCTTGTGAATTTGTCACTGGCCTAGGCAACTTGAAGGTTATTATTCTCTTATAGAGATAATCAGGGCACAATGCTGGTGCTGACATACTTGCAGCAGTTCTTAGCATGACAGACCCCAGTGACAAAATGATGGCAATAACATGCTCGGGATACATATTGGCATAAAGGGCACCAATGGGTAAATACTGGAACTGGCATACTTAATATAATTCATGACATACAGGGCATGTAAAAATGGACATGGTGGCAACCATACTAGAAATGCTGGCTCTGACATGCTGAGGTAATTTTTGACATAAGGCTCATCTATGTTAGATGGATGCCATAAATTGCAACATTTTGGCACTGGCATATTTTATGTCAATTTTGAGATAAAGAGCACCCATGGAATATGTTGGCACCCATGACAAAATGCTGGCCATGACACAATGGGGGTAATTTTGTGAAATAAGCGGTCTCCCATACCACATTTTGATTTAAAAAAATGGGGGTAAACTCCGGGGAACATCAGGTTACATTGTCTTGGCAGATTATGAATTTTTTTTATTATTTAATGAGCACTCTTTCCATACCAATGGAATTTTAGCAAACTTACATGAAAATTGTGCTTTAAAATACATGACTTCACCACAGTTCTTTTAATATTTTTTTCCTGAGGAGAGACACCCTTAGAAGACATCTGGCTTACCTGCTTTGGTCAATCACTACATTTTGAGGCAAATATTATGCACTAGAGCTTTCAAAGTTGAAGTCAGCACCAAAATAACTGATATCTATTATAGACATTTGTCTGTGTTATTCTGTTCTACTAATCGTACAGTTATTATGAAACTTTAGCAAATTCAATTGTTGTGATGTTAGGGTTTTGTGACATGCCTTCCTTTAAAAAATCAAGATCAAGGGTCATATAATGTCACTTCATGTTTTGTTATTAGGATGAAATTGTATGTGATGTCACTTCTGCTACCTCTGGCATATTGGTGAATTAATGTCAATGCCCCAAGGATTTAAATCATTGCAGCCAGACCAAGGATACTCCTGTGAATATGTTTGAGTGGTTGGGAGAACCTTGTGAGAGAGATCAAATATAAATAATTCATAAGTGGCATAGAAGTTAGCATATGGTGACTAATTAACCTTCATTTAAAGGCGTAACAGAGAGCTTAACATGGAAATGTGAAATGTGCACAGTTGAAATATGGTGGACCATGTGGCCACCATTCGTATTTTGACATCATGTTTTAACCTGAAGATATTGTGCATTTATATTTGAGTATACTACTGACATGAAATAATGCAGAGAGTATTTTTATTAGATGAATATTAGAATTGAAATATTGTGAACATGAATTAATCATACTTATATTGATTTAAATTGATTTTATTAACATGAGTTACATGTGTGCACAAAAATAAATGCAAGTTTAAACTGTCTTAAATAATGTTTGCAATTAAATAATTTGCCTTGCTTATTTGATTTCAATTGTAAGGTGCACAATAGCATTTATAAATGTATCATTTGAATTAATGTGTATGTAGGCTTTCTTACCTTCAGTAGAACTGAAAGATTCATTTTGCAGCAGTAGAGGAAAATTACTTGCTTATTTTGTTCCCTCTAACCTGAATTATTTCTCTAGGTTGCTAACGTGATGTTGAATGTCCTTACTGTATTGAAGACAAAGAGCATGTTTCAATGATAACTATGTAACAATATTTGCTCTAGCTGTCGAACAAGACAGGAAACTTATAATTCCCATGTGAGAAATGTTTAGTCCATCCTGTGTCCCAAACCACTAGAAAATGTAATATTTTGTCAGAACTGTGTGAAGTCTTTGAAATGACAACGCACTTTCAGAATAGTTGCAAACCTAATGGTGTCACCAGCAACTCTGGGACCCTGGTCCTTGTTTGTAAGATGAGCCCACCTGAAGGACCAATCGAAAAGCCCACTGATATTTCCAATTAGTGAGGAACTTTTGAACATTAAGTTAGTATACTCATGCCTCAAGTTTACTACGTTTCTGTCAGAGTCTGCTGATATCGGGCGAAGGGTGCTATCACATTCACCTACTGTCCATCTCAAAGTCTTCTGCCATATTTAATCTTTCTATTATGAGTTTCTTCTAGTCTTAATTGCCCCATTTGTTTATGCTGTTCAGTACTAATATGCCCAACTAATTCTAAACTGTTGACTTGTCTTATGTGCAGCCCGTGTTCTGCACTGTCCTGATGCTGCTGGCTACTGATTTCAGAAGAAGGCGAATGCTCAATTCGATGAAGTATTCCTGTCTGCTGTCCCATGAGGAGAGGTATAACTAAACGTGGTTTCTTATTTTCTTTTTCAGCTTAGATAATTACATCAGTCCATTTTTTTAGTGAGTCACCCTAGTTAGATGATTTTTCCAGATTATTGTTGTCTTTTCCTTTTGCCTGCATATGTTAGCCCGTTCCCACACATGCATGTCTGAATTAGTGTTAGAAATGAGGATGGCCCAGTCCTGAAATTGATTGCTTTGAAATATGAAATTAATGTGCATATAGTGGTTTTGCTAATTTATGTTATTCTTTTGGAATGTTTAATAGTATTGATCTTTAGTAGGCTAAATCTCTTTAGACATTTTGGAAACCAATGCTTTTCATGTATGTTTATAACTTAGTTTTGCGCACCATATACGTTACATTGATTATGGGATTGTAATAAAGCTTTGAAACTTTATTCAGTTTGGAGTTTGATTTAGTGTAAAAATTGTTCATGGTGTTCAGAATTGTTTATGGTGTTATGTCATGTATTTGTGATTGAATAAATCTGACTTCTATGCTCTTCACCAAGTCCAAAGATCTAGTTAACCTCTAGTGGTGAGATTAAGGTATGTTGTCTCACCAGAGTGCTTGCTGTTTCTGAACCCAAGGCGGGGAGAAGACCTCCACTATCGCCATACCACTAGTCAGACATGATTATTTCATCTACAGTCAAGCTCAGGATGGGGCGGAGCAGGAGAAAGCACTCTCTAGGAGAAGCAAGGACTTCCAGCCGACTACATTAGGGCCTGACAAAACAACAGTACTATTAGTAGCAATTATTGACAAGCACACTAAAAGAAGCAAACAATACTTCTTTCAACACCTCTCACAATATAAGAAGAAAAGAAGACAGAAATTTAATAGTGGATGGGCTGCTACTGAAAGGCAGAAAGAGATGGTGCAGTGCTACACATCCTAATGAGAAAGCTGGATAATGTGGAGGAATGCATTTGAGTGGTAAGGCCTGCTTGCTGGTGATGAAGTAAATAGCGAAGGTGCTTTTTTTTCAGGTCTCACACAGATCAACTAGAAATGAAGCTGTGAAGCTTCTCTGAGTGCTAAAGGAAGTTGTCTGGGACTAAAATTGTGCATGACATTGAAATGGAGCAAAGGAGAATTGTTAGACCTGACATGCCTTAGGGTGGTCACCCCTAACTTTTTGCCTGCCTCCCTCCACTTTTTGGACGCTGTTTTGCTGGCTTTTAGACTCTGCACACTTTACCACTGCTAACCAGTGCTAAAGTGCATATGCTCTCTCCCTTTTTAAACATGGTAACCTTGGATCATACCTGATTGGACTATTTAATTTACTTATAAGTCCCTAGTAATGTGCACTATATGTCCCTAGGGCCTGTAGATTAAATGCTACTAGTGGGCCTGGGATGGTGGAGGGCCTGCTCTCACACAAAGGACTGCCACACCCCCTACTGGGAACCTGGCAAAGAGGATTGAACTGATAGGGGACCTGGTGCACTTCTTAGCCACTCTTTGAAGTCTCCCCCACTTCAAAGGCACATTTGGGTATAAAACAGGGCCTCTGCCATACCTCATTAGACACTTGCTGGAGAAGAAACCTGAACCAGAAACTGCATCCTGCCAAGAAGAACTGCCTGGCTGCTCAAAGGACTCACCTGACTGCTTTCTACAAAGGACTGCTGCCTTGCTGTTGGCCTGCTGCCTTGCTGAACTCTTGTCGGGCTGCAAAAGTGCTCTCCAAGGGCTTGGATAGAGCTTGCCTCCTGTTCCCTGAAGTCTCAGGACCAAAAAGACACCTCTTTTTCATTTGGACTCTTCATGCGCTGAAAATTTCGACGCACAGCTTGTTCCGCGGCGAGAAAAATGCTGCATACCGACGCTGATCGACGCGACGCCTTCGGGGTGACCGCAACTTCGACGCACGGCCTCGCAAGGACAACGCCGCCCAACTTCCAGAGGAGAAATTGATGCAACGCCTGGCGTGAGAGCGAAACTTCGACGCACAGCCCCGCGGAACGACGCGCAGCCGGAAAACAAGCAGGAGAATCCACGCACAGACCCGGGACATCTGGTAATCCCCGCGACCCATAGAAAGAGACTGTCCGCGCGCCGGAAAACGACGCACAACTTCCCCGTGTGAAAACTAACGACGCAAGTCCGTGTGTGCTGGGGAGAAATCGACGCTCACACCATTTTTCCACGTATCTCTTCTTCTGCTGCCCTTTGTGGAGATTTTCCACTCCAAACCAGGTACTTTGTGCTTGAAAGAGACTTTGTTTGCTTTTTAAAGACTTAAGACACTTTGGGGGTCATTCTGACTTTGGCGGGCGACGGACGCCGCCCGCCAAAGTAACCCTGTCGAAAGACCGCTCCGCGGTCAAAAGACAGCGGGGGTCATTTCGACTTTCCCCCTGGGCCGGCGGGCGACCGCCAAAAGGGCGCCCGCCGGCCCAGCGGGAAAGACCCTGCAACAATGAAGCCGGCTCCGAATGGAGCCGGCGGAGTTGCAGGGGTGCGACGGGTGCAGTTGCACCCGTCGCGATTCCACAACACCCGTTCCCGCAAGCAGCGCCACCATGGAGGATTCTCCGGGCCAGGGGAAATCCGTCGGAAATACCGCCGGATCCCCTTTTCTGACCGCGGCTTTACCGCTGCGGTCAGAATGGCCCTGGAAGCACCACCAGCCTGTTGGCGGTGCTTCCGTGTCCCTCCACCCTGGCGGTCCATGACCGCCAGGGTTGGAATGAGGGCCTTTATATCACTTTCCAGTGATATCTCTACAATTTCACATTGCATCTTTATTCGTTTTGACCTACAATTATCCTGATAAATATTATATATTTTTCTAAACACTGTGTGGTGTATTTTTGTGGTGCTATATTGTGGTATTGGATGATTTATTGCACAAATACTTTACACATTGCCTTCTAAGTTAAGCCTGACTGCTCGTGCCAAGCTACCAGAGGGTGGGCAAAGGCTGATGTTGGATTGTGTGTGACTTACCCTGACTAGAGTGAGGGTTCTTGCTTGGACAGAGGGTAACCTGACTGCCAACCAAAAACCCCATTTCTAACAAGAATTGTGAGCATTAGGGTTTAGGTGTTTCCTCCTTTCCTGCTGAAACGCTATTCCTGGAAACAAATCAATTCAGTTTTGTGAAACATCTGTCAGTCCCAGGGTTCACTGGATACAATTTCATGAATATGGGTACATGCTCTTAAAGGGGTCATGTGTGCCCTTCATGCAGCTGAAGATAACACAGTCATCATGGTACTATGGGACCCTAACTTCCATTACTCCATACAGAAGAAAACTGCAACACTATAGCCGGCTTTGCAGATGAACAATCTTGCACTTCACTATTGGAAATAAAATTAGGTATTGTGAGCACGTTGCCTACTCTAATTGTGAGACACACTCTTTGCTTCAAAAGATACAGTGCCATGTAAGACATGGCATAGTGCACTGGGTGACTCAAACTTGTTTTTGTTGTGAGTAAACATAACTGTCATAAGCTTTAGACACCTGTGGAAAAGGTTATGCTGAGGATGACTGATTGGGGATCATTGGCGGTTTTTGAAGTAGAGAAGTGAGGAGCTCTTCTCCTTTTTAAAGTTTTTACAAGTTGACTCCCACTCCTATTGCTTCTTCCCCTCCCATGTCCCTTTCATTTCTCTGTCTCATTTCCACTTCCTACCCCTCCTGCCTCCTATGAGATGTGTAATGTCTTTGACTTTGCAGAGAACAACAAATGTTGCCAAACTGACTGCTAATATTATCCACTGTTTGGTGGTTTTCTCAACAGTATTTGTTTTGCTGGTTTAACTATGTACTTAGAGGTTAGAGTATATGCCATTTCCATTTCTACCTGTCAGGTTCATGTTGCTGAAAATCAGATATTAAAAAGCTGTGTATTTCAAAATCTTCATCCTGATATGCCCTTTTTCCATTTGCTAGCCTCTTGTTCTCTTGAAACATGATAAGAGATCCTTCAACCAGCAATGCAAAGACTCCAACATCACTGTTCAACAGATCCTTAACTAATTGCATCTTTCATCAACCCCCAGGGTCACTTAATCACCCAGATCAGCTATTGATAAGAAAACAGATTCACAATTAACCGCACATCAAACCTAGATATTAAATAGGGTCATCTCTCAGTCACACCTACATTCACAGTATCACCGACGTTTGAATGCAGGGCTACAGGCACATCAGATGAGATAGAAAGCTCACTCAGGCTGGAACGCAGGCCCCATCTATTCTGACCTTATCACAAACTTACCAAATGAATGACTTACGACACTGCACTAATCATTACACGAAGACCCTTTCAACTGCCATGAAGCTGGGCCTGAACCTTGGAGAAATTGTATAGTTTAATTGACTGTGTAATCATTTGAATAAATAGTCAAAGATCTGATGTAGGATTCCTTCTTATAGAAAGCCAGAATCCTTGGAGAGGTTTAAACCCTGTGTCTCTAATATGCCTGAGATACATTGAATTCCAACTCTACTAGAATGTCTTAGCCATAGATATAACCATTGTCTCACATCCAAAAATGTCTTCTTTTGACTCTTGGCTTTTGACACTTGCGTAGTCTCACAAGCCTTTTCACCTCTGGACTGTAGTTTTTTGGCTTGATCACAGATCTTGAGCCTCTTTGTAAAATACTCTGATGCTAACCCATAGGCTCGTTGATAGCCCTGTAGACCAGGCTAATGTCTCTCTCAAGCAGCATATGTCTCCCATCCTTTATCCCTTTTCCCATGTAGATAAAGAGGAAGAGAGTTCCACTTTGTCGACATCTGAAAAGCAAATGATCTGCTGCCCTGGGAAGAGTTTCTTGATCAACGGGATCTTGAGAAAATAAACAGAGTTCTGGAGAGAGAACAATGGATGAACAAATAAGTGATGAATGCAAGGCTTAAAATATGTAAGGCTTGAAACCAAATGCATAGACTTTTGTAATGAACTTGTATCTTCACTGGAAGCCAGTGAAGTGAGCACTGAAGATCTGAGATAAGACCATAATAAGGAAGGTTAGCTAGCAATCTAGCAGTGCAGGTTTGCACCAGCAGGAGTAAGTGAAGCTGATAGTCAGTGAGACCCAAGCATAGGTCATTGGCATAATCCAAGAAGAAACTCATCAGTTCCTGAATGACTGGGAAATGGCCTGAGATAGGAATAAAAAGCAAGATTTCAGGATCTTGAGTTGATGAAAGCAGGAAGCAGTCACTTTATCAATTTGTGAAGTGAATTATAGAGTCATCCACAATAACTCATAGATTTCTGATAGCATGAACTGGAAAAGCACATGAACCAAATTCAGCCAGCCAACTATTGTCACTCCAAAGTGAGAATGGATTACCTAGAATGAGCACCTCTGTTTTTTCAGAGTTTAACTTTAAGCAGTCTGCCACTCCTTGTATCCCTGAAACAAAATTGCTTGTTTAGAGTCCCCATTACCATCACATCTCAGTAATGCATAGAGGATGCATGATTGCTGATGGTTCCACATGAAATCTGAAAGAAGTGACTCATACAAATCAAATCTTGTCAGATTCAGAGATGATGTCCGGAGGACACCATAGTTAACGGTCACAAATGATGATATGAAGGGTGGCATGATTACTGTTTGCCTCCTCCCAACAAGGAAGGAGCTGGCCTCTTGAAATCAGTTCCACTGATTCCAACATCCACCAGTCAGATTAACAGCTGAAGATGGGAAACTGTACTGAAGCCGGGGGTACGGCTGAGACCCTGTTTGAGAAGCATCAAGAACATAATTGTACAAAATTAATTAAATGAGATGTTTGTTCACTATTTTCTCTTCAACCTTAACTGCAAAGGGCAGAAGTGATATAAGGTGAAAGGTAGATGGGGAAGAAGGATCTAACAATGTTTTTTGAGGAGTGGGACAACACATGCCAATATGAAGGAACAAGCCAGTGTTGAAAGACTAATTCATCAAATGACAAAAGGCCTTGTGAGTGTTCGGAACACTTAAATTTGTAATCCCAAAATGATTATTATTTTAACAGCACGCCCAGGGATAGATAGGTCGGGCTGGTGTTCAACCTCAATTTCGTGAGGCAACATGCCCTGATACAAGGAACCTTTCAGTGTGTCAAAATACAATCAATTAGGTAAGGACTCAGTAAGTGAGTTATTGGGCAGAGATAGAAATTTATATAGATTTACTGCACACATTCAAAAGGGACAATACAGAAATTATAAGGTGCAGACCCAGAAAGAATCAATGCCATTAATGCTCTCTCAGTAATAGCAAAATACAGAACTATGAACAACATCAGAATTAACCTTTTTCAATGGGCAGCAAAATAATAAGAAAATGGACAGTATCCCTATTAGTATGAAAAAGTCTTCAGGAAAGCTCTGGTTTACCCCCCAAAACAAGGGGTTTATGTAAAGTGTTTTTACATAGCAAAGTAATATTTTCTGCAAACTGTTTTAGAAAATCATAGCAAATATTTAATAAACATTGAATTGTCTTACCATTTAAGAACTATCCCACTTCATGAATATTGATTTTGCCCACTCTATGTTAATATCATCTGGTGATGGCAGGATAAATTAGTTAAAATATGTTTGACCTGGCCATTTTTACAGGGTCAGCCCAAAACTTTTTTGCCTTCCTCCTCCTATTTTTGTTGGACCCTTTTTGTTGACGTTAGGACTCTGGGCACTTTATCACTGCTGATCAGTGCTAAAGAGCATGTGCTCTCTCTTGTAAACTTGTACGACTGGCTTATACCTGACTGGCACACTTAAGTTACCTGCAAGTCCCTTGTTCAGTGGTATGCCCATACCCAAGGCCTGTAAATTAAATGCTAATAGTGGGCCTGCAGTGCTGCTTGGCCCACCCACAGAAGTAGCCTTTCAAACCTGTCTCAGGCCTGCTAGCACAGGGCTTGTGTGCACAGTTTACTGCCACAGGGACCTGGCATCTAAGTTTATTTGCCAGGCCTGGAACACGCGTTTTACTACATATAAGTCACCCCTAAGGTAGGCCCTACCTAGCCGTATGGGCAGTGTGCTATGTATGTAAAAGGCAGGGCCTGTGCCTAGTTGTGTGACCTGCCCTGGTAGTGACAAACAGCCTATTTGGTTTCTCACTGCTTTGAGTGCTGCCTTTCTCATAGGATTGTATTGGAAATGCCTTACCTTATGTCTGGGTGGTATTGTCTGATCTATGAGGGGTAGCGTAGGCATGTTTGGTATGGTTGTAATGGTAGTGTGAAATGCTGCTTACTGGTGTAGGTGTATTTTGTATTACCATAATAGAAATGCCACTTCTAGAAAGTGAGCATTTCTCTGTGCTTATTATTCGGGTGTTTTGCAGCTTGGCTCCAATCCATGTTTGGGGTAGAGTGACAGCTGGACTTGTGCATACTTTTGAGACACCCTGGGGCATATTTATACTCTGTTTGCGCCGCATTTGCGTCGTTTTTTTTTACGCAAATCCGATGCAAAACTAACTCCATATTTATACTTTGGCGTTAGACCTGTCTAGCGCCAAAGATCTTGGAGTTTGTGTCATTTTTTAGCGTGGACACCTTCCTTGCGTTAATGATATGCAAGGTAGGCGTTCCCTTCTAAAAAATGACTCCGAGGCATGTGCGCCGTATTTATACTCCCGGGCAAAAATGACGCCCGGGAGTGGGCGCGTCAAAAAAAATGACGTCCAGCCACTTTTGCGTCATTTCTTAACGCCTGGTCAGGGCAGGCGTTAAGGGACCTGTGGGCTCGGAAGGAGCCCAGAGGTGCCCTCCCATTCCCCCAGGGACACCCCCTGCCACCCTTGCCCACCCCAGGAGGACGCCCAAGGATGGAGGGACCCATCCCAGGGAACTTAAGGTAAGTTCAGGTAAGTATTATTATTTTTTTTTTGTGGCATAGGGGGGCCTGATTTGTGCCCCCCTACATGCCACTATGCCCAATGACCATGCCCAGGGGACAGAAGTCCCCTGGGCATGGCCATTGGGCAAGGGGGCATGACTCCTGTCTTTGCTAAGACAGGAGTCATGTCAATGGAGGGTGGGAGTAAAAAAAAATGGCGCTAATCGGGTTGAGGCAGATTTTTTGCCTCAGACCGACTTGCCCCATTCTTTGACGCCCAAGCTCCATTTTCCCCTACGCCGGCGCTGCCTGGTGTGGGTCATTTTTTTTGACGCACACCAGTCAGCTCCGCCGGCTAACGTCATTCCATAAATAAGGCGCCCGCATGGCGCTTTGGAATGGCGTTAGCCGGCGTTAATTTTTTTGACGCACAACTGCGTTGGCGCAGTTGTGCGCCAAAAAGTATAAATACGGCCCCCTGTACATAGGGAGGTTGGAGGTGTCACAGAGGTACATCTGCATATTGAATGGTCTTCCTGGGCTGAGAGAAGGAGAGGCGGGGCACACCTGAATTTGTAAAGCCCTTGTTGCCCTGCTGCCTGGTGGCTACTGTGTGGTACAAAGGACTCATCAGGATCGCTTTTCTGCCTGTTGCCCTGCTGCCAGTGCTCCCTGACTTGAACTTCCCTGGCACTAGGGGACTGCCAGGAGGAACCGCCACTGTTTACTCTGGTGTGCTGGCCTGCCTGCCCCCTTTTTGGTGCCCCCTGCAGGGCCTCCCGAGGAGCCCTGCATGGGGGGGAGTGCTGTGTCCCGCTTCTAGGGCCTTTTCCCAAAATTAGTGAAGGAGGAGCGCTCTACTTTCCCCTATTCCTGACCCCCTTGTTTCTTTATTCTCTCATCTTCCTTTTGGGAAGGTGCAGTGCACCCAGCTTGGAGAGTGCATGAAGCACGCTGGACAGTGTTGGGGAGAGCCCACGAGACTCCTTTAGTGAGGTTTCCCTTCCCCTGGCTCAAGAGCAGTAACAAGGAGCCTCTGGAGCCGCGTGGTCGAGCGCGCCCTTGGTGGTGCCCCGGAGGCACAAGCAGGCCGTCCTTTCTGGAGGGAGATCCATGTTGCGAGCCTGGGAGGGCTCAGGAAGAGCCCAGGAGAGGTGGAGAGACGTCCCGCCTCCCATTATGACCCAGGACTGGCACAGGAAGCTGCCTCTCTACCCAGCCTCACAGAGAAAGGCTTCGGCAGCGAAACGTGGACCTGGCACTGGTGAGATCGCTCCAACGGCCATGTGTGTCACGTGCGGCTCGGAAAGACCAAAGGAGGTCTTTCCCACCTGCAGGACTGGTGCCTGACAGTCTCTTCTCCCACGAGGTATCCAGGGAGGATTCCTCGCTGATTTTAACCACTGTGGGTCCATTCCCTCTTCTTTGCCTCAGGGGAGGGGTAGCACCACCGGTGTCGGGTAGAACGTTTGCCACATTAGCATTCTTGGGAGCACAGGATCTTCCAATTCGGGACCCGTGCATCACCTAAATTGGCAATCTGTACAGTAGTGGTACTGTCAGTATAGGACCTGAGTCCTAAGGAAACGCCTCCATGCCTTGCATAGCTATGGTGGTGATACTGGTGATCTGCCATTAGGGGAATATTTCATGTCATGTGCATTCCAGATGATTTCTTATCGTGTTCATTCTGACATGTAGATCCCTGGTGGTAATGAAAACCAGACCATTGCATGTATTGCAGAATAACCAATAACCTTTATTTTTACCTGACTACTGCTTAACTTCGCAGTCTACCAGTAACCCAAGTAATGTTCTAACAACTGCTTGTGCAGCAGGGTATTACTGATACATGTTGTGTTTGGTCTACTAATGTTGTGTACAATACAGTTTATTTATAGATAACTTGGTGTTGTGTTTCCTTTGTGGTGGGGATAGTGTGTCACATGTGTTGTGTGTGTTGTGTAATCGCTTTACACATTGCCTCTGGGATAGGCCAGACTGTGCGTGCCAAGCTAGCAAGGGGGTGAGCAGGGATTGTCTTGGGTATGTAACTCCTTTTCCCTGACTAGAGTGGGTAGGTTCTGCCTGGCTTAGGTGCATACCCTAGCCAACCAGAAACACAATTTCTGACAAAAGAACAGCAGAAAACTATTGTGAGTGAATGCAGAACATTGAGCTTGTGGATGGAACCTGAGAAACAGCAACATTACTGTGTCCATGTTGGAAAGTTCTGATTGAGAATAGTCAAAACAATGTCAATGGAAATACACAAACCTGGCTCCGCTTGACTGTGTGTTGCAGAAATGATAAACAGTGACCAGTCAGGAGGAGACATCCATTTTGAACAATCTGGTGTTGAGGCCAAACTTAGGCCTAGTTTACATAAGCCAGGAAAAAGCACTTTAACACATCATAGAAAATTTGTTTCAAATGCAATAACACAATGTTAGTGTGTACATGTAATTTCGAGAATAAACCCATGTTCTGCATATTGTTAATGATGCACAAAAACTTTAACAGCCTCTACTATGTATTGGGCTATCAGATAGAACAATCTGGTTTAGCAGAGATCATTTGCAGAAACAGATTTAACTGATTTGAACAACTGTATCATCAAATCAGACGTAAAGGAATGAAAGAATGGCAAACAACAGACTGGATCTTCATGCTTACCTGGAAACAACCTGGAAACAACATAGTAAATGTACTGGGGTTTTCAAAATCTTGATAGATCATTTGAATCTTTCCAATAAAAAGTAGAACAGGAATCTGCCCTTATTTTTAAAGTAGCACCTTTGTCCGAGACAAGTTGCCATTTGAGAATTGTTTTACAATTTTAAAGAAATTAAGGGGGTCATTCTGACCCCGGCGGTCATGGACCGCCGGGGCCAGGGTTGGCGGGAGCACCGCCAACAGGCTGGCGGTGCCCCGCAGGGCATTCTGACCGCGGCGGTTTGGCCGTGGTCAGATGTGGAAAACCGGCGGTCTCCCGCCGGTTTTCCGCTGCCAATGGCATGGGCACTGCAGGGGCCCCCGTAAGAGGGCCCCACTTTGTATTTCAGTGTCTGCTTTGCAGACACTGAAATACGCGACGGGTGCCACTGCACCCGTCGCACCTTCCCACTCCGCCGGCTCCATTCAGAGCCGGCGTCCTCGTGGGAAGGTTGTTTTCCACTGGGCTGGCGAGCGGCCTTTTGGTGGTCGCCCGCCAGCC
This sequence comes from Pleurodeles waltl, assembly GCF_031143425.1. Lineage (NCBI taxonomy): Eukaryota > Metazoa > Chordata > Amphibia > Caudata > Salamandridae > Pleurodeles > Pleurodeles waltl. The sequence continues at coordinate 640,719,855 of NC_090449.1, forward strand.
CAGTGGAAAACCCAGAATCACTGCAGCGGTCTGACGACCGCGGTGCGGTGTTCTGGCGGGGGTACTTTGGCGGGCGGCCTCCGCCGCCCGCCAAGGTAAGAATCACCCCCACAGTTAGGTATTATCACTTGACAGAATTCAATTGGCATAAAATTCTGAGCTGGCTTTGTAAGCCGTACATCATATAGCTCAGGGAAGATTTCCTTCCTACAGCTGTGGGATGGCGGTGGTGGAGAAATGGTGTATTTGCAGGTGTGTGCGTGCATGCATGTGTGTGTGGAGGTGTGCAGTTTTATTTCCTTACTGGACCTCTTCTGTATACACAGGGGCTTTCCTGGTGCTGTATCTACCTCATAATGTGGAAACGTTTCCATGTTGTCCACATTATACCTGTTCGTGTGTGTTAAAAGAAAGATTGAATGACTCCTGCCATACTGCACCTGTGAATCCTATACTACTGCTGTTGTGCTTAATCTGTACAGTGCATCTTGTAAAGTCTGGGCTGTTGCTACTGTGCTGTACTTTGAGAAGGACTTACCCTGCTACTATCCATCCTATATCTCTTATGTTTCTGAGAAGCCTGCACTGCTCCTTCCTGTACTGTTCTAACTTATAGGGTGTATGTTGTAAGACTGCACAGCTGCTATCATGGTTTACTTGCATATGTGAGAGAAGCCTGTTCAGATGTTGACTGGTGATGTGTCTGTAGAAGAACTGATAGCTATACTCTCTAGCAAAGTTATACTGCCTTCCCGTTTGACAGTTCTACTATTTTGGCTGCTATGTCTCGATAGTGATTTATTCATGGTGTTATATCAGGTTAATATTTTGACACAAATGCATTAATCACAATTGGCTACTGTGTTCCATAGCAAAGTACCAGGTTTACTTTCAAATTTCCATCTAAAAAAGTGATTGCGTATAGTACACAACAGTATAACATTTACTCAAATTCTACAACACTACCAGCCCATTGGAGCTGAAAAAACATAAATACTCTTATTAGTGATGTGAATGGAAAAGAGGTACCAGTAGCCAATCAACAGAACAGTATGGCATAGTGATCTACTTCTCAAATAGGGAATTAAAAGTCTCCTTTTCTAAATGTTGAGGATTCCAGGACTTTTAACATTTTCAGGTCTTGGATTTAGACTGCGCGCATGCACTGTCTCGAATGAAGACATGCTGTATCTACATCATGGACTTTAGCCTGCCCACAGCCTTCCCATTTGCTGGCACCATTGTCGCTCCATTTTGCAGTATCCCCATTCATCAAGGGTATGCATACTTCATGGCTTTTCTGCTGTTTAGCCCTCCAGGAGAGCACTGGCCAACTACTGTTCACTTACGGGTGGCCATTTTTTAGCTATTGTTTCAGAACTACTGTTTTATTTTGGGTTTCAATGGGGGACCAGTCCTGCTGCACATTAGGGGGCATATTTATAAAAATGTTGACGCACATTCAGCGCAAACGTTGCCCCATATTTAAACCCTGACGCCCGAGCCGGCGCAAAAGGTAGATGACGCTATGTGCGTCAGTTTCTGGAAGCGGCACCCCGCCCTGCGTTAATGACATGCAGGGTAGGCGTTCCCGTCCCAAAAACGACGCACACAGTGGTGCGTCGTATTTATGCTTCCGGGCAAAAATGACTCCCGGGCCGTAGGCGGAGCAAAAAAATGACGCAAAGCACGAATAACGTGAAATTTTAACGCCTGGGTCAGGGCAGGCGTTAAAATGGGGCAAACACACCTGTACTTAATCAGAACACACAGAACAAACAACAGAGCAGCAGAGCAGCAGAGCAGCAACAGGGAGACATGAAGGTGCTTTTTCTTCAGCGTGCACGTAGACGCAGAGCCCTGCAGCAACAACAGCAGCTACAACAACAACAGCAGGGACCCCAAAGACAGCGCAGAAGGCAGGAGAGGATATTCCGCCCAAGAACAACCCTGCATGGCCTCAGGGAACGGGACATCATCCAGAGGTACCGGTTGAACTGGCAGGCCATTCAGCAGCTGCTGAGAAATATTGAACAGCAGTTGGCCCCCACTTTAGTGACTCCCCGCACTATCCCAACAGAAACAAAGCTGCTTGCCGTACTTCACATGCTGGCAAGTGGCTCGTTTCAGACAACTGGTGCCCTGGTTGGTGGAATATCACAACCATCATTCTCTGCATTCCTGCCTAAAGTACTGGATGCCATCATTCGCATGACACCCCGCCACATCTGCTTCCCAAACACACTGCAGGAGCAGCAGGAAACTAAACAGGGGTTCTACGCCATCAGTGGCTTCCCGCACGTCCTTGGTGCAATCGACTGCACACACGTACGCCTTGTGCCACCTGCTGCAACAGAACACCTCTACCGCAACAGGAAGCACACACATTCAATCAACGTGCAGGCCATAGTCGATCACCAAGGACTGATCAGCAACATTGTGGCTAAATATCCTGGGAGTGTACATGACGCATTCATCTTCCGTCACAGCACCATCAACCAACACTTCCAGGATGGACGATATGGCAATGGACTACTTGTTGGTAAGGACAAAAAACAAACTCATATACACACTGCACAGAAACCCTCTAGGACAAACAACACATACACCACAATAGCAACACCTAGCCAGGAACACACTGAGGTACTCACATCACTAGCCATGTTTCAGAAGTCACCATTGAACCTGTCACACATTGGAATTTACTCTACAGCTTAATGTGAAGACATTAATGACTGTGGTTGCCCAAATGTCACCTTGCAAATTGGAAGTCTCACAATAACCTGTACACTAATACAATGCATAAGTTTAAAGGTATGGGATGGCCTGGGTATGTTCATATGAACGTTTCAAATACACTTTCATGTTTCAACTCTGCATGGAACTATCATCACACCCCCAGTGAGGACACACGGACACCTGTATCACAAGTCACAATGCTAGGGAGGGCACACTGTACTGGAAAAACAAATACATACTGCTGACAAACAGTTAGCCAACAAACACTTGCTCAGCCAAGGAAAAAATCTCAATGCCAAAGTTTTCACCAACAACCATAGGTCGTCACATTAGTACACAAAAGAGTCACAGACAACACAAGACAACTACTGCCATCAAAGATCCGTACAACAGTGCCTCCTACATCTAATTGATCCCATTCTGTGTTTCTCTTTCAGCTGATCAGGGGTATGGCATCCAGCCTTGGATAATGACACCATTTGGGAACCCAAATACTGCTGCTGAGCGGGCATACAATGACGCCCACAAGAGGACACGCAGCATTGTGGAGCGGACCTTTGGGATCCTAAAGTCAAGGTTCCGCTGCCTTGACATCACTGGCGGTAGCCTACTCTATTCCCCAGAGATGGTTTGTAAGATCATACTCACTTGTGCCATATTGCACAATATATGTGTAAAAAGGAATATTCCCCTCCTTGAACTGGACCCAGACATGCCTCAGGATGACGAAGAGGAGGATGCTGGCCTGCAACAGGAGGGGGAACAACCTAACACGGCAGCAGGAGTGCGTAGGCGCCAACAGCTTGTCAATCATTTTTTTTCTTAATGTATCATAATAACTTGTATTCCACACTTGTAAATAAACACAGATAACAAACACCACATCATGCTTTGGCCTATGCATTTCTGACCATCTTTAGTTTGATATTGCTGAAGAAGAATGTCGTCTCATTGAGCAATAATGCTATAACAATCATGACAACCAAAATTAACATCACAAATGTATGCACAGAGGGTAGGATGTGACATGATACATTAACATACACAGAGGCCAACAGGAGTCCAAATGTGGCAATTACACATGCCGGATCCAAACACCTGAGACAGTCTCTCACCCAGCCCAAAAATTTAGATCATTTGAAAGTCACATCACACGTGTTCAGAGACAGGGTGGGACCATCCATGTGTACGTGACCATGTCATCAATGGCTTCTCTCAAGTGTGTGATATGAGCAATACACAATTGGAACAACATTAGCTGCCACTAACTCAGGAGGAGACCATGAAGTCACAGTGACAACATACACCCAGACAGGTGATAGTGGATCCACATTCCAACACACATGTACACATATGTCATACAATCAACCTAATATCTGAAAGTAGACCATCACAGTTGTGTCCCAGTTTGAACCTAGCAGGAAGAATGTAACATGCCACTAAACCAGGTAATGCAGAAAGGGACACAGACAACAACTAAATATTTTTCATCAGCACATCAGGAACGCTGAGAGTCTTGCAAACATAGTCATTGGAAAATGGTATGCAAGTTTGCTCCAAATCATCATTACTGCAAACGTCAAATGGGCTAATCAGATGAATGAATGGTCAACAGTCATTCATACCATATGGCCTTACATTAGCCTGCTGCTGCAGGTTTGCCATAAGATAATAATTAAAACACATGGATACAGTAGCTATTCCGGATGGTCAAATCCTAGGGTGCTGGGGGCCTAAGTCCACCTCTACCGCCACCCAAACATACAAGAATCTTGTACTTGTGAACTAAACACATGCATGAGGCACATGTGTGGGCTACATGTCAAAAGTCCAACACAAATCAGAAACACAAAATCATAATGGGACATGGTTAGCCCCATAAAAACTGTAAGTGACTATTGCACTCCCTGTTAGGACTACAGATAACAGCATCACCATCATAATTGTGGACACATTTTGGAGAAGGAATACATCATGGTATCCCATCCATCATTTCAAAATAGCCATCAGCAATTACCCAAAATATGTTGACAAATATGGTCAATACATTATTTACTGTATCCTAAACATTACAGTGTGAATGCCTTCTATACATACAACAACGGACATGTGTCATATCCAACCACAAATGTGTATCACATAGCACGTTTGACCATGACAAATCACCTTCCCCAAGTTAAAAACATGAAGACATATAAAAAAAAATTGGTCAAAATTCTACGCATACAGCATGGGCGTCATAATTTGTTCACATACATGAGTGCACAGAATGCAGAGTCAAATATAACTGTATCCAAAAGTTTCACATATTTACCCATCAAAGTATAATTTACATCATATATTTTTTTGACTCAGCATCATGTGCACTCTTTTACGTGGAAAAAATATGACGCCCATGATGTATGCGTGGTAAAAATGACGCAACATGGACAATATGTTGGTCATCTCATGTACATTAAAAAATTATTAATATTCATATCATATTTTTTGACTCAGCATCATGTGCACTACTGTACGTGGAAAAAAATGACGCCCATGATGTATGCGTGTAAAAATGACGCAACATGGACAATATGTTGGTCATCTCATGTACATTAAAAAATTATTAATATTCATATCATAATTTTTGACTCGGCATCATGTGCAATGTTATGCGTTAAAAAAAAATGACGCACAATTGTGTATGCGTGAAAATATGACGCATAACGGGAAAATAAAAACGGCGGCCATTTTCTCAAGGAAGTGATGTAATAGGATATCCTGTTTACAAAATCTGTACTGGGAGTTAACTTTCACTTTCACTTTGCAGTCTCAGATTTATCTAGACTGTGTGGTTGTGTGAAAGGTGTTGTCCTGTGTTTTACTGCTTTTGTGTCCTGTGTACCTTGTATTTTGTCTTTTTGTGAATCTATTCTTGTTGCATAACATTGTCTCAGTCTGTTTAGTCTAGTTTTGTCTATTCCTGTTTTTGTTTGTATTGTCTGTGGGAGTCTGTTGTGGGTAGCATAGTTTTTGGGGTTAGTTGGGCTATTTTTCTCCTTTTTCTTTTTCCTTCACACCTCTACCTTTCCCCATTTCCCACTTTTACTTTCTTATTTCATTTGTAAATTACTCTTGCTGTCAATATGTCAGGTAGGCCTCGCCTGTCCAGGATGGGTGAGGATGAATTGGGGGGATTCATATGGCTAGTTTGCCATTTCCTCCCACTGATGCTGGAGGCTGGGGGCCGTGTGATACAGGGGTATCACACGGAGGCAAGGAAAATCCGGTGGGAGAAGGTGCGCCATCACCTGGTCCGGGTCTATGGGAGCATGCGCAATGTCCATCAATTGAAGCACCGCTGGGCAGATCTGATAACCAGGGAACAGGACCTGCTGGACCACCTGGGAATCAGGATTGGTGGCCATGTTGGTGAGTACAAATCAATTACATGGGAATAATAGAAATCTGTGTGGGAACATGTGATGATTGTTACCCAATCTGCTAGATAAGTAGCTGACTGTGTGTAATGCTAGGGAAACCTAGGCCCATGTTTATACACATATATCCCCATTTTCACGCAAAAACAGCAGCAACTTACAACAAATATCTGTATTTTGCAAGTTTGCCCCCTCTCTGCGTGACAACATGATGCAGATGCTGCGCTACAAAGGTATACATATGTGCCCTAATGTGTATTTGTTGCACAATGTGTATGAAGACCAATGCTAGCAGTCAGATGGCTCATTTTTTCAACACATACCAGATGCCTGTAGCTGTATGTAATGTAGTGTTGCATTTGTGTCAGACAAGCAACACGTTAACGGCTCTATTTGTACTCTACAGGTCATAATGGCCAGTGAGTAAGTCATGTAGAAACAACATACCTACATATGTAGACGCCATAGCTAGACAGAAAATTTGAAACCCATGATGATGCTATACATGTGTGTTGCCTTCACGTCACATGAAGTTAGATAGGTTGTCCACAGATATGTCACATGTGTGTGTGGTTGCTGTGTGTTGAACATGTCCACCTAGCCAGTTTGATTGTGAGTGGTCATGCAGTCCTCATTGAACCAGTTTTGGGATGTCTCTCTGGGATGCACATGCTGAGATGTATGGATAACATTATTGTTGGGGCATACTAATGGAGGGTTAACTTGGACGACACCTGACTGTCCTGGCCACTGCATGTGCGTAGTAGGGTGTGTAACTGTAGCAGGAGACTCATCCAATGTTAATGTTGAATACAAAGTCATCCATGCAGTATGAGCATGTGGGAAAGTGTATCATTACCATGTCATATTCACACAGTGTCATTGTAACAGAAATTATTTGTCAGTTCACCCAGTCTGAGTATATTCTGCCTTTCATGCTTTACAGGTGGACCAGCCCCGTACACTGTGGGAGAGGTGGCACATTTTGAGGACCCCGATACCTAGAGTGAGTGTCGCCTGAGTGCTATTTTCATTGTTTGGTAATGAAGCATGATGGACTACTGTGTGTTCAAGAGAATTCATGATTTGATGCGCTGGCCGTTGATTGGCATTGTTGTGTTAGTGTTATATCAAATAGGACTTATGTTTCTGTAAAGCAATACCTAGCCATCTCTCAGATTGAGGGGCTGTAGGTCAGTCCAGTTGGGCCGCAATGGGGAATGGGATGACTCATTTGGAATACACTGGTCAATGTAAGACTTGGTCGGGGACTTGGCATGAACTGAGTCTGCATATCAGACTGACAGTCTCCCATATAGCTTAGGCACATGGCTTTGATGACAAGTGCTTCTTCCTAGTTGAGGATGGACTGTGTACACTGTAGGTTGGATCTTCCGGGGGCATGTACTTCCACAAGGTGAACTAGAAGTGTGTATGACTTGAGTGCAATGGCCTAGGTGTTCTGTCGAATCATGAGAATGGGTGTTCTACCTCCTCTGTGTGTGTTGTAAAACATGCCTCACTGATAGTATGTCACGTTGGCCTAAGTCATATCATTTGGACCTTGGATGTGACAATGTTTGGCTGACTCCAACGTGTTGCTAGCCATTCATAGGTGTTGTGTGTGAAGGAACATACTTGTTGAACTTTCTATACACTCCTGGGTGTGCATTGAACATGGGATTGTTGGCTGTTCTTCCCACACCACCCTCAAAGACTGGCATGTTAATGTGAAACAGGGTACCTAGGACTGTAGCAACCAGTATGTTACACGTACTTGACACCTTTTGTGACTTGAGTTAGTACCTAGGGCCAGATGTTGCAAACTGTTAACAAGTTGCAAATGTCATAAATTTCTGTTTGTGAGTTGCAAACGTCTGTTTCCTATTCCGGAATGTATTTGGTGATTATGAACATATTTGCTAAATGCTTTTCCAAATCCAAAATATGAAGGGGTTTTCCAGACCTATTTGCAACTCACAGTGGTATGCAATTCCATCTGCAACCGAGTACGTGGTTGCAAAGTGAGTCGCAGTTATCATCCACTTGAAGTGGATGGTAACCCACTTGCTAACTGGAAGGGGTCCCCATTGTAACCCTTCACCTTTGTGAGTGGACCTAAATAATCCTGTACAAAACAGCCAGTGGTCCAAGGGACCACAAACTGACGTGAAATTATCCAAGATTGAAGTTGTTGTAATTTATTTCTAAGTGCAGCTCATTTTCCTTTCAGGTAAACGGCCTACACTTGGGGAAAAATAACCTGCTTTATTTAAAAGCAGTCACGGCCATGGAGGTCTGCTGTTCCCAGCAGGCCTCCATCCCCGTGAGTGCCCATAGTCGCTAAGGTGGCGCAACTTGGAACCCACATCATTGATGTTAATGAGGTGGGTCTTAGCGACCCCTTAGCGACTCGCAGACGGTGTCAGAGACACCGTTCTGCATTGCACATTGCTAGTCGCATTTTCCAAATTCCTACATCTGGCCCCTAGTGTAGACATTTGGTTATGGCCCATGGGTTCAATCTTAGCACACAACTAATTCCAAATGGCATTGAGTGAGGAGTGTGATTGTTATCACATAGAGTGACATATGTAGTGAAGTCAGTATGCGGAAGAGGTGCTGCCATGAAGTCAAATGCCTTAGGTATGATTTGGATGAGTAGTTTAGGGTGATGTCATCCATCATGTAGAGACATGGATATGCTAGGTGTGATATGCCCTTATGTATGCATGCTTCACATGTACTTCCTCTGAGCCCTTCCGTGAACTATGTTGTGACAATTGCTGCAACTAATACATTTCTAGTAATGTACAAATAACCCATTGTGCTATTCCACCCAATGCAAATCCAAAGGTAAATATTTGCCTTTTCTCTTCACAGCTGCAAATATGAGTGCCGCAGATCGCAACCATTTTGAGCGGCGTGCCATGAGATACAGGCACATCCTGCAGGTGCAGTTTGGGTATCGGAGGATGGGCCGCAAGTACCAATCTGATCGGGCCTCCGGGGCGTGGTGGGCCACACCACAGGCTCCCCCGACATTGCCACCAACAACCACCAACAGCACATCCACCAGGTCTGCCCAAGTGGACCCAGCAACGTCTGCAGCAATGGACCCTGCATCTTTCTCCAGACCTGGACCCAGCCGTGTGGTGGTAGCAGGACTGTCCCGTGGCCAACCAACTCCTGCCACAACATCTACCTCCGCCGGCACGCAAACCAGCACAGACCCTCCTGTGGACCCAGCTGCCTTCCTGGCATTGACCAGAAAATTGGATAAGTTAGTGAAAAAGGTGGACAACCTGAGTGAGGACATGAGTTACATCAAAAATAGAGTCCGCTCCATCAGGCGCACACTACGGAGGGCAAACCTGTAGCACGTTTGCCCTCTTGAACTTTTACCCCTCCCCTCTCACCTCTTTCCTATTTTCTACTGTTAGTTGGGTTTTGGGGATTAGCATTAGGATAAGTATAGGTAATTAGCTTAGTTAGTGTTAGGGAAGAGGGTGGGGGGTCCTTATTCTTTCTATCTTATTTTTTTGTGGGGGTGGGTGGGTGTGATGCAATGTTGGGATTCATGTTGAAAAAAAAAAAAAAAAATAATTAAAACAAAAAAAAAATCAGAAAATTCCAAAAATATATATGTTTGTTTAGGATAGTATAGTATGTGTTTAGGTTAGTTAGTGTTGTCCTGCATGTGTCCTGTCTCATAATGGTGGGTGGGGGGTTGATGTTTAGATCGTTTCGTTACATGTGTAGAGTAAGTTTAGCTTAGGTTAGTTAGGGACAGTTGTGGGTAATTAGTAGTCAGGTTAGATTAGTGTAGGTTTACCTTTCCCTTAGTTGCCTCTTGTACTACTCGATTGAAATAAATATATAGTTAACCCTTTACATGATGCGCTAGGTGCTACTTTATCATGGCCTTGACATCAGTGTAGCAGAATGTTTTAGTATGACATTTGTGTCCTATGCTCACCATCCCCAGGAAATGGAGGTTTAACATCCCAGCTACCCGTGTGCTAACTTGTTAAGTATCCACCATTTGGGCGACCCACCATTGGTAGTGTGCATTGATCACCAAGGTTTTGTTTTGGTATGTATCCGACTTCACAAAGAGTGCTTCCAGACTTGTTAATGTGGGTAAATTGATAGGTCGGACAGCAGTGTGAAGTTCAGGGAGATCTTTGTAGATGAGGAGTTGTTCACACTCTTGTATTGTTGCTTTCATTGCTGACCTACATCATGTGTGTACTGATTCAGCATGACTTTACTTCATGGAAGCATACTCCGTAAGGGTGATTGATGCAGTGTAATTTGTTCATGATTCCTTACATTATGCGGCATTAATTCTTATTTAAGTATTGCATGGTGCCTACATTTCTCAGCCACCATTTGTTCTCTGGAATAGCGATAGATGGTGCATCATTCTGTCCAACACAGCATGATTGTGTGTGCTTAGTTCCTTCATCAGTGATTTTACTCAGTATGGTAAGGCTATGATGCAATCCTGGCCACTGCACAGATGTTTCAGTATACATGAAATCAGGACAGTAGTATAGAGAATCGACATGGTTGCCACACAGCCACTTTGGAGTTAGGTACTGCACAGTTGAAGTGTGAAATGACACAGAGACACAATAGGTGTGCAAGTGCTATTTATTTATAGGTGTTGTAGTGCAAATTGTCCATTCACCATATTTGCTGAGTCCGTTCTGGTGCATTCTTACATGGTGATCCTACAGAAGGGGTGTGGATGATGCTCATGACATGCTGGGGTGATGTCACAGACAGTGCAGAGGGACAGGAATTGGCAAATAGTAGGAGAGAGACATTCACTGGCAATGGGGACAAGTCATACAGTGGATTGCCAAACAGTCATTGAGTGTAGTTGTAGTGAGACTGGCCTTTGACAAAACGTAGGACCTTGGTCAGAGTAGGCCATGGTGCAGGGACTAGGGCTTCCGGGTACTCTTCCGGGTGAATGTTATCTGTTCCATGTCTTCTTCTTCTGATGTGTGTGTTGCCTGGTGTGTCCTTGTTGTTGTTGGTTGTGAAGGGGCAACACACACCTCAGTGTTAGAAGACATGGAGGCAGACATCCCGGGGGCTGCTCCCTGTGGAGTTATGAAGGGCAGTACAGCAGCAAGGAGGGCCTGCTGGTTTTTCAGAATGGCAGCCACATCACGATGGTAGGCAGCCAGGTCCGCCCTGAGGGGTTCTATGTTGCATTCGTGCACACGTTGACTGCCTTGCAGTTGTAGTTGTTGTGTCAACTGGATGACAGCTGTGCAGATTTCCTTCTGTGTTTTTAAAAGTTCCTGCAAGAGCGATGTTCGGGCTTGCATAGCAGCTGCCTGATCAGCAGTAGACATCATGCACAAACGCACCCCCTCAAGGCTGGCTGCCATAGTTTGCATCCCCACCCGCACCTCCTTGGCCAGCTCCCGCTGTACCCCAACGACGGTTCTTTCGAAGTTGGTGCCAGTGTCGTCAGAGTCCTCAGCTGTGTTGGAGCTGGCAGGTCTTACAATTGGGGTGGCGGGTGGTTCTTCTGTGGTGGCTGCTTCTTCTGTGCTCCTCCTTGTGACTGAAGGTGGGGTTTGAAGGCTTTCAAGGACCATTTGAATGGTCTCCTGTGGGATGTTTATGGGCTCGTCATCCATGTCTTCAGGGAACTCAGGGACAGGCATATCGGCAGGAGATCCGTGTTCCTCTGCAATGAAACAGGGTACAATTAGTGTGTCTGTGTTGTGACAATTTTGCACTAAGATACAAGCCTTTGGATGCCTTAACTTTGTGCTCTGTGTTTGTCTTGGTATCTGCTGTCCGTCATAGGGCATTGTTGTAGGCCTATGGCCCACCTGTGTGTCACATGTATGATATGGAGCTATCAGACATGTCTGCCTGATCGCCTCTAGGTGTTGCTTTGTAATTGTTTAGGAATAGGCGTGTTTTTGTCCTACTCCTCCCTCGGTGTTTTACTATTGGTGTGGAGGGACATTTTGTTGGGTGGGCTCTCATTATCCTACATGTGATTACTGGCTTTCTAGGCAGCAGGATAGCTAATGGTGTGGGGGACTAAGTCTGACCCACTTGTAAATAACTCAGTCACCGTGATATTTCTTTTTGCTCAGACTAACTAGCAGTGCCTTTGGTCTCCCACAGCAAAGGAATGTTTAGACATCCGAGCGCCTGACATCTTTGAAACTTTTCAGGGAAGTGGTGGTCACTCAGATCCTACACAATTGTCTCTTTTCCGGTATGTTCCCATACACAAATGACAAAGACAGTATTTGTTTAATATTAGGTTTAATTGTACAACTGACTTGTTGATATTTAGGTGTGAGCCACAATAACCCAAACAATACACACTGTTAGAATTGAAATAGTCCGCAGGAGAGTAATACATTAGTACACAGCTATCATGGTGCCTAACAGTTTCTACTCTCCCTCTGCTTGTTCTATGTATAGCACAGCATGTTACGTTTGGAGCTTGCCTGTCGGAATCACTGGGGAGACATCATCCCTCATATCAGAGGAATGGCCTGTGATCTGGTTGTGCATCAGCAGCAAGGCAGGCAGCATCTAGTTGTGTTTCTCAGTTTGGAAACTCCCTCTTGCGTGTCTTGGGACAAGGAAGTGATTTTATAAGTCATATGTCATCGTGATGACAAAGTTTCCCTACGCAGGAATGCCAAATCTTAACCCCTACCACATCTATCATCAATGTACCAGACTGTATCCTTGACTGGGGCACAGAGTGAATATGGTCTGGCAAATTCCAGTGCAGAAGTAGGCAAAACAGTGTGATTTGACTAATTTACGACACCCTAGGACTGGCTATTTGCTATATTAACTGATAGGAAGGCCAATGAGAAGCATTTAGTGCAAAGTGCTCTGAGGCTCTTAGATGTGAGCAAATGAGTAAAAGTACATTCAGGGTAAGGTGCACAAAGGCCTACAGCCTGAGGCTAATGCGCAATGTATACGTTACACTTGCCACAATACACTTTGACTGACTGTGGGTGTTGTGACTGCCCTGCCAGCACACTTGCCTCTCAGGACCTGCCCTATACACTTTTTATTCACATTGCATGAACTGTACATGTTACGTGGCATTACCTATGCATGTTAATGTTAGGATGTGGTATGGATGTAAACATTGTTGATGTTTGAAGATGATGTTGGGTCATGTGTGTTTAATTGGATTGGCCTGTTTATCGTATGTAGGTCCTATTTGGTTGTCAGACTTTGCAGGTGTGTTTCAGTGACCAGTTGCCTGTGTCCCCTCCTCAGGTGTTGTCTGAGCAGTATGACATTAGTGATGTAGCCTTGTTAGCCAGAAACGTGAGGGACCCTGACGTATGCAGCATGTGTGTGTCGTTAGTGCTGTGTGGCTCCAATTGCTGTTTACTTTGGCTTATGTATGTGTCAGGTATGGACATTCGGCATTTGAGTATACTGGTGCCTTTGTCTTATTTCTATGAATTGGTGCGGATGTTATCCTCACCCCCTAATTTGGGTATGTATTTTCCATGGGGAGGTTCCTGCCATTTGGTACTGTAGCTGCACAGAGATGAGAGGTGTTATTGTAAGCTGTTGTGGCAGTTACATTGCAGTTGTTATTTTGGCTACTGGATTACTGATAGGGACCTAGTTGATGTGGGATAGATTTTACAAAACAAGTGCCTGGATGTGAGTTTGAGGTAGTTGCCTTCCCACCTGTCGCTGCTTTCCCTTGGCTCTATTGTTGTCATTACAGGATGTCCCCATGGGACTGTTGTTGTTGCTGTATTTTGTCGTGCCCCAGTTTCAGTCTGTGCTGGGCATGCCCCCCTGCTGTGCCCCTTTACCCATCCCAGTTCATATATGTGCAGACTTACATGCATTGTGTAGTAGGTATTTCCCCCCCTGTTACAGTCTACATTATTGCAATTTAATTCCCCATGCGACTTACCCTGCATGTGCGTTGTGTCGTGGTAGTCTGCGCTGTCCTGTCCTTGAATCCCTGTGACGATCTCCTCCGGGATGACGGCTGCGACCATCTCCTCCATGTGGTCCAGGGCCTCCTGTTGTGCTGGACTCCCCCCTCCAGTCTGCATTGCTGCCTTCCTGTTCCTGGCCATTTTCTCTTTTGTCCTACGTTTGCAGTCATGCCAGCGTTTCTTACACTCAGTGACTGTGCGGCGTTCTTCAGCCACACTGTTGATCTTGTCCACTATTTGTTTCCATATGGCCTCTCTCCTACTGAGTGGCAATTTAGAGGAGATGAAAAGTTGGTGCTGGTGTTCCGTCACCTCTTTCACCAGGATTTCCTGCTCCTCTTCACTGAAGCGACACTTTCTTTTTAAAAAAAAAAATTCCTGGTTCCTGTATGGATCCTCCTGGCTGGTTCCTGGTCTGCTGTCATCCTCCTGGGGTCTGTAGTGGCCTCTGGGATCCATTTTGGCTCTCCTCTGCTGAAGGGCAGTTTTTGCGCAAAAATTTAACGCAATAGCGTGAAAAAAAACAGCGATTTCCGGATTGCACTGTTGTAAATCGACCCACAGTGATGTGCGTCGCCTTTATGTTGGTTTCCTTTACGACGGAACGCCGCTGTGTGCGTCACGAAATAATGACTCCCACCTGTTGGTTGCGCCGGCGTACGTCAAAGTATAAATTTGACGCCCGCACGGCGCTTCAAAATGGCGTTAGACGGCGCAAATTTTTTTGACGCAAAACTGCGTTAGCGCAGTTTTGCGTCAGAAAGTATAAATATGGCCCTAGGAGTGCTATTGTTAGTGTCGCTTGTTTATTTTGGTTTCAATGAGTGACCGGTGCTGCCACACATTAGAAGCACTATTGCTCCTGCTGCTCAGTTTGTTTCATATGGCTGCTTTCTTTTCCTTGTAGGCTTGGATGTTTAACTTTGCCATTTGTGTTTTATGAGCTGCACCATTGAGTCTGCCCTCTGTTTGTGCCTCTTTGCCCATTTTCTGCTCATTTCTTGCCCTCTGTTTGTGCCTTTCGGCTCATTTCGTGCCCTCTGTTTCTGTCTTTCTGATCATTTCTTGCCCTCTGTTTCTGCCTTTCTGCTAATTTTCTGCTTGCTTCTTGCCCTCTGTTTCTGCCTTTCTGCTTGTTACTTGTCCTCTGTTTCTGCCTCTCTGCCTGTTTCCTGCTCATTTCTTGCCCACTGTTTGTCGGCCACCAGTTTCTCACACCCCCACCTGCCCTCCTGTTCACCACCCCCACTACCCTCTCGTTCACCACCTCCAACCCATTGCCAAGGGCAATAGGTCCCCAATTGCTGAGAACTATTGGCTTTGGCAGTGCTTGTTAACTATACCCCAAAGACTACCACACGGGGAGCTGATCTTCTGGACAATATGTAAAATTCAAAAGAGTTTTGAGGGAGTCATAAATTAGAACTTTCCTTTCCTTCCCCATCTTCTCCCAGTCATCTTCCCATTTCGATGAACGAAATAAAATATATCTGGGAATCTGCCACCTCTAATGCATCCTTCCCGGCTTCCTTTCTTTCTTTCTTTAAAACCTTTTAAAGAAAAATCGCTGCCATTCTGCAACATCTCCTCACTTCTCTCAGAACCTCCCTCCTTCATTTAACTTCAAATGTTGCCAGGAATCCTGCAACACCCCACCATGTGCCTTGGTCTCTGACCCCTAAGCACTAGGCTTTCTTCTCCATAGAATGCAGATAGTATCCACCATGCTGGCAGTCACTCAGTCTGTTCTACTGATGAGAGAAGACCTGCAAACTCACCGGTACCACAGGGTGAGGAGCAGCTCTCATATGATGAATTTTTTGGGAGGTTGGCAGGTCTGTGAGGATAGCAAAGATGCTCAGCATTTTGGTACTGTTATGGGGCAGCCTGGGGAGAGGGTGACTTAACAACACCCCGTATCACCCACAGTTCCACAGAGGTTCAGCCCAGTAGTCATGACTTCACATGAAGACAAATACAGCAATATGATAATGCACAATATCCTAAGCATATGAAATGATTTAATAGGCAATATAAACACCACTGGGCATATTTAAGAAAAGTGACACTGCACACAGTGCAGAGCAACTTTTCTTGCACCCCTTAGCGCCCCCCTAACACCATCATGTGTGCGCCATATTTAAAATACGGTTCACCATGGCAGTAGTTACGGGACTAGCGTCAGAACTTTTTACGCTAGCCTGGAGCTTTGCAGGATTAGCGTAAAAAATGTTGACGTTAATCCTGCAAAGCCCATTGAGGCCCATTGTAATCAATGGTGTGCCTCCTTTTAGTGCCTGCTCTGAGCAGGCGTTAAAAGTGCCAAAACAATTGACGCAAAAAATCTGTTAGATTTTTTCGTGCCATTTTTTTGCCCTCCCAAATGAAGGAATGCCCCCTTTGCATATATTACACCTGCCTTAGGAATAATGTAGTGCAAAGGGTTACAAAGTGGCGCAACGCATGCAATGGCCCACATTCGCGTAAAAAAAAAAATTACGCTAATGTGGCACAAGGAGGCTCTTTAATATGCCCCCTAACTGATGATGAACAACGATCGGCAAAAATATATTCTAATACTAAAAATATATGCGGCAAAACAAACATTATAAATGTATAACTGAGTGAAGCACTAGATAAGCGTGGAGTTAACAGCATTCTATTTTGTTGAATTGCTCACAGATCAATAGAGGCATCAAGAGCCTGATGTTTATTGTGTTGTCAGTAGAGTTAGTTGCCAAAAGCCAACCCCATTTGTGAATACCAGACCTTCATTAGCTGCCACTTCTTCTTGAAAAATTATAAACATTGATTTAGGGATGTGTGAGGTGTCTATTTACATTAAGCCTAGCTAATTAGAAAAATAAGAGGCAAGTGCCTAATCTCTCAAAATGCTATTAGGGTACGCTTATCACACTCAAGGCTTAATCACTGAACACTTAAAAATAATTCAGGAGCATGCTAGATGTCCGGTGCAGGTTGCCAATTGTTCGTTTTGAAACCAAATCAGTTACAGTGGGGGTGACACTGAGGCAAATATAAGGGCATATTTGTGGGGATTTGGCGCAGGGCAGCGTAGCAAGCCACCTTGCTGCCCTGTGTCAAAGTGTAAGAGCACAAATGTGTCCTATCTATACCATACAGCAAATTCCTGTCCTTTCCCCCTGATCTGACCATTGTGCAAGGGTGTCTGCGTTGCATGCAGAATTGTTTTTGTGCAGGAAGGGACACCTTCTTGTATAAAACCAATCCTGGGAAGGACACATAGAAAGAGGGATAAATGAGGAGGCATAAAGATATTTCTTCTCATTGTGCCTCCCGTGGGGAGGCGTAAGGTTTGAACGCATGCCCAAGGTTTCAGGTTCTTGTAAATCTGGGCATGCATCAAAATCCATGGGTGTTGCATGGGGACACCCACCGCAATGCCCATAGAATGTTTCCCTGACACACAGTAAGCAATACAGCGATTTGGGCTGCCTTGCCTCACTCTATATTTATGAGGCCATTCAAAGCCATGCAAAGTGGCTTTCGTGTGGCCTCATAGATATGATGTGGTGGTTTGTGCTGCCGTTGTGTCATAAAAAGCGATGCAGTAGCAGCGCAAGGGGCTCATAAATATGCCTCATAATGTAAAGCAAATGAGAAACATACTTATGCTCCACAGAGAATATGAGACACAGTGTAAGTACGATATGGATGTTCTTATCATGGCAAAATGTTGCCGGGGTTTTGAGAGAGATGCCGTAGGAATATTGTAATATATCAAAATAACTTGCTGCTGAGGTTTAAGGTCCTGAACTAGGGAGTAATAGGCACAAGCCACTTGCGTGGGCCTATATAGATGGGAAGGCTTTTAATTATCAATAGAATCTAAGGAAAAAGGTCGAGAATGTTATTGTGTTATGTGATCTCCATAGGAATCTGAGTATTTACTGAAATTAAATCACAACAGTGTTTTTATAACATAGTTTATTGTTTTAGAACAACAACATAAACAATACCAAACAGGACTCAGGCCACAAGGGCCATACGTTCATGTGCCAGGAAATACACATAGGAACAATGAGAGTTGCAGTAGCACAATATATTTCCCACTCCAGTGATATAAGGATTCCCTTAATGGTGAAAAGAGCGAGTCCCTCTTGTGTACAGAAGTCATGGTCAGTACATGGGTCCTTCATACCGTGCCCAAGGAATTCATAGCTGCTCATATTTCTGAAGAACCCTCTGTGGCTTGAATACCAGCTTTTCTATTGCCCCAAGTGGTCCATTCCCCTAACCCATTCTTGCAGCTGTAGTGCTTGTTCATACCTCCAATGCCCAGCCATGTCTCTCTTAGCCACGAAGCATACAATAGCAATAAATGCATGCATGGCTCAGGACTTCCCAACTTTGTCCATGATCTCCAGCAGTACAATTTTGGGGTCTAGAGCTAAAGGCCGGCCCACCACTTGCCCAATCCAGTTGTTGATCGTTTGCCAGTACACTTGTGCAATAGGGCAGTCCCACAATACATCTTAAAGGGAGCCCAGGAAGTGGTGTCACCAAGGACACTCAGGCCACAGGACATGCACCATATGCTAGAGTTGTGCCAGGGAATTTTGGATCCTGTGGAGATACTTAAACTAAATTAGGTGAAATCACATGGAACTAGCCAGCATTCTGGGGGCCATTTTGCCTGAATCCACCCCTCATCATCCAGGGCCTGCACATCCTTCTCCCATCTTGCCCTAAGGGTCATCAGGGGGTACAGAGTGTAAACACCAGAGATTTATAGAAGTATGAGATACTCCCCCTTCCCTGGTCGCCCGTTACCAACTAACATTCTGGCAGAGTTAAATTCCAAGAGGGTGCCCAATCTCTCCCTGTATCCCTCCAGAGTATTGCAGAGCTGAAATTACCTACATAAATGAGAGGAGTGTAAATGAAACACAGCTGCTAGCACTTGGAATGACCATATGTGTCTCTCCCCCAGGGGTCCTCCGGCATAGATATACCTATAGGTCTCAAGAATAATACCCAGCAAATTCCACCATCTCTGACAGCCATGTCCCATGCCAGAGGGGAATTGCCTCCATAAGGGTACCTTACCATTTCATGTGGCAGAGGGCTGCATACCAGCACTGAATGGGGATCTGGGTGAAGGTGGCAGTGAATGAGGGGGTGACCTTCTATATAGAAGTATAAGTTAGGGGTGCAGTAGCTCCAACTCCAGCCTATGAGTGGGGGTCTCCTCTATCTGCTTGGAACCAGTCACTAATATTAACCAGCTGTGAATCCCAATAGTACAATTTAACATCGTCCAGCCTAAGCACGCCTCAAACGAGGAGAACCAACACTTCTCAAAATAAATTCGGGGTGTTTTTTCTGCCCAGAGGTAACTAGTTACATGTGCCTGTAAATTTGTAAAGAAGGTGGATAGTAACGGGTGTGTGTAGTGCTGTAAAACATACAGGAAACAAGGAAGGGACACCATCTTAAAGAGCACATCTGGTCCTGCTATTGAAAGGGGCAACCTGGACCATTCCTTATGTCCAACTGAATTCTGGCCAGCAGTGGGGAAATATTGAGTTCCCAGTACCTCTGTTGGGTGAGGGTTACAGTCATGCCTACATAGCAGAAACTATCACCCACCAACTGCAAACAAGAATCTACCCCTCCCTTGGTCCACCACCCCTCGTTTGGGCACCAGTGTCGACTTCACAATCCTCTGCTCCCCTTCCACTCAAAGACCCTTAGGGCCCAGATTTACCAAATAGTCATACAGCGCAGCAGTAAAAAATGCTGCGCTGCGTGAGGAGAAAGCAGGAAAGTGCCATGTTTACAGAAATATGGCTTTCTCCTCCCTCCTCTCTAGCGCTGGTGCTGATTTTAGTAGCCATGTGCCGCACTCAAACCTTTGTGCAATAGTGCAAAGGTGTGGACGTGAGTGTAGCATAGGTTTTGTACTGGAAGGGTACCCTCCTAGTATAAAATAGTATGCTTAGACACATTTTAAAACTTTTCCTATGTTGTATGTGTGCTGCACAGTGCAGCACGCATGCAAAGTCAGAAAAAAAAGGAGAAATTAAAACATTTCTCCTCTTAATGCCTGCTTTTAAATGGCATTAACTTTTGGCACTATACCCGGTCTACTATTGTTTGTAAACAGCATTTTGCATCACAAGGAATAGGTGGCTCCATGGGAACACCCATGTACTACCCATGTAATGCCCCACTGGTGCTACGTAACACAAAGCAATGCTTTGCGTTATTTTTAGGGTACTCCATCACCAGTGCGAACTACAAGGGGGGAAGAGTGGCCGCCCTGCCGATTGCTCCGTTTCATAGAAAATTTCTGCAAAAAGGTACCATTTGGATTGACCTAGGCCCACAGGTCCATGTACAATAGGGACACCCACTTCCGGGACCTGGGTCCAAAGGGTCCAAAGCGCTTTTTTCAAAGCATAGCAAGGAAATAAGGCCAATGCACTGTATAGAATGCCCATTGTATGACAACTAGGAGAAGGGCAGTGTCTCCAGACAGTACTTCAGAGTGGGTCAATGCCAAATGTAGTCGACGAAGGCAATGCCTATTACTTCTGCCTGGAATAAAGCCATTTTGGTCAGCGTGCCCTACCGATTATATCACCCTGGCTAGGTGCATGGCCAACACTTTAGACAGAATTTTCACTTTGAGGTTAATTAGTAAGATAGAGTCATATGACGCACAGTCCAATGGGGGATTTTCAGGATTAAGAATAACCTTAATTGTTGCACCCATGAGGTCCCAGCAGAGCCTCCCACGATTGTAGGTGTCCTCCCACAACACCAGTAGATGTTGGATTAATGAGGAGGAGTACTTCTTGTAAAGCTCCAGCGAAAACCTTTTCAGGCCTGGGACTTTCCCAGAAGGCAATGAGGAGATTGCCTGTTGTATCTTCTCAGCAGTGAGTGGAAGACCAAGATCTCTACTCTCCAAGGCAGAGGGAGTTTGCAATGGCTAATCTTAGATGATTGAATTGTCCTGTTCTAGAACAGGCGGTTTCTGGTGAGCGTACAGGACCCGGAAATGTGAAGCAAATCACCTCACCAGTAGGTCCACCTCCCTCAGTGCCCACTGCATCTGCAGCTCAGCTACAAGGCTGCACAGGTGGTCGGCTTTGCCAGTCAGTATGTCAGCTTTCCAGCCTTGCTCCCCAAGGGGTCCCCCCACACCCAGTGCACCACAAGTCAGAATGTCTTCTTAAGCAAAATGGCCAGCCCCTAAGCCCCCTAGTATAGCTTGAGTGATAGACTCAAATATCCAAGGCACCTTAAAAAGGAACAGTTGGTCCCCAGTAGCTGCGTTTCTTGGGGCATGAGAACCACTGGATGGTGCTGTTTGGCATAAACCAGGACCACCCCTGTTTGATCTTATCATTAAGGCTGTTCACATTCAGATTATTATTGTACATTTTCCTGTGGGACCTGCTACTGTTTTTGTGACCATTGTAACTGATGATGCAAGAAATAACATGTAAGAGGGACCTGATTGGGGTCCAGCAAATCAGGAACTGTTGGGTGGAGGGAGTGCTGGCTAGACTGGCAGCAGGGAAGACAAAGGAGGCAGAATACTGGTACAGAGCTGCCCAAGATCACACAGAGAGTCAGAGGGCAGAGGGGATCCAAAGGGGAAGCTCTATTCAAGGGAATAAGAGAGATAAGACTCTGAAAGAACAGGCATGCAAGAGGCACTGTGGGGCACCCAGTCTAACTAACTCCCCAGGATGAACATGCAGTAAATATCTATCTATCTATCTATCTATCTATCTATCTATCTATCTATCTATCTATCTATCTATCTATCTATCTATCTATCTATCTATCTATCTATCTATCTATCTATCTATCTATCTATATGTACAATTTCTCCACACATCACTTTTAAGGGGGACAGTGGCTTAGGCTTTTATTCCTAGAGCAATATACAGGAACGCGTTTCGGCACTAAATGCCTTCCTCAACCTGAATATTTATATATTGTACCTAGTTAGTTATAGGTAGGACCATATTTCCATAGAAAAAGCATTTTTTGACTTGCCTTTGTGTTTGGCACCATTTGTTGAATCTTCAAACATTTTTCGAAAAGAAGTGTTGTGGTTATTCTTGTGCATGGAAAATTTTGGGGTGTTCCATCAAGCGAGGGCTGAAAAAAAGTTGTGTTATCCTTGTTAATTCCCATAAGACCCTTAGACACATCTACAGCCCGAACCACTGGACGGAATAACACCAAATTTGACAGGAAGCTTGTGTTTGGTATGCAGATCACGCTTTCGCTTATTTGGTGTAAATCCTTTCAGGAGTTTTTGAGAGATCAATGGGAAAATAAATTTGTATGTCTCAGCAATGTCAGTCAGTCAGTCAGTCAAATAACTTTATTCGGCAATTGACATTAAAGTGCGAACCAGAACACATTTACCGATCTATAAATAATATAAAACAAAAATAAAACTTAAAAACCATTACTAAAAACACTGCATAAGCATCCAATCTGAAACCCCTTGACATAAACAGATAAGTATACTAAACATGATTAAAATCACAAAATCAGAAAGTACAAGTATTAGCTTAAAATGATAAACTGTACATGCATGTAAAAAAATTAAAATAGAGTAGGCCTTTTCCTAATACTTAAAGAAGCTGTAACAAAATCTAATACATGATGACAAATTTGAATATCGGGCAATCTCTGAAGATATAGTAGAGGTTCCTTGTAGTGAATGGGTCTAAGAGGACGTAAAATAGGTAGAATAAAAGCCCCTCTAGGAGCAGCATATAAAGGGCAAAAAAGAAGAAAATGCGAGGTACTCTGAGTTGATTTGGAATCACAGGGACAAAGTGGTAAATCCTTTTCCCAAAAACATGGTTCGGGGAAAGCTACCTTAAAGTGAATTAGATTAAGTCTGAAAAGTGTTAAGAGACAAATTATTCTAAAACTTGAAAACCAAGTCAAATAGGGTTCAAGGCATGGAACAGTCACAATCCGAGAGTAGGGATCGAAAGATTTAAATTTCAGGGAACTATAAAATCTCAGCTCTGATATATGCTCGGAATAAGTAGACTTCAAGACAGACCTAGAGTTTGTAGTTAACAAAAGGGGTTCATCAAACATGTACCTAAGCCCTAGGTTCTCAAGAGTTTCGCAGAAACATAAGCCAGGGAATCCTATTTGAATTTTCCAATTGTAGACAATCAGAAATGCAGTCTTGGACAAGTTTTGCCATAGGGTTTGACCAACATCTAATCCAGAGCAGTAGGGGAGCTATAGAGACCCTATCCTCCAAGAAGCGCTGGCCAAGTTCTTCATGGCAGATGATGTTTGCGATGCATTTTGGAACCAACAGTAATCTACCCAGGAATTTATTTTCAACGCTCTGGAGAGAGGGTATTTTATTGTAGCCCCAGACACCTGCCCCGTAAAGGACTGCTGCAGTGCACTTAGAGTTGTAAAGGGTTTTCATCTGTGCAGGGGGTCTGTGGCCTAGTTTATTTGAAAAGCGAAAGATTGCTTCATTATTCCTTATCAACTGTTGGAGCTTAAAATTAATGTGTGTCTTCCAGGACAAAGAAGAACTCATGTACATGCCTAGATAGCAAAAATTATTGACCTTGTTTCGAATATGTCCACCCATAATAAATTGTTTAGACTTTGTGTTACGTGGGCCACAAGTCATAATAAAAGCCTTGGGGTAATATACTTTCAAATCAAGGTTCAACATAAAGTTATAAAATGCATCCAATAGTCCCTGTAAACCATTTGCGGTACGAGCAATTAAAACTGCATCATCAGCGTATAATAAAACTGGAAGTAGTCTCTGGCCCATCTTCGGTACGTCCTTTGCATGTTTTACCAGTGAATCATAGAGCCCATTTATGTATATCAGAAAAAGAAAAGGGACTAAGATACATCCCTGTCTTACACCCCTTGTTGACGGAATGGAAGAGGTTCTCTGCCCATGTGAGCCGGCCTGAACAGAAACCATTAAGTCTGTGTGTAGGCGTTTAATAAGCTCCAATAGGGACGGATCACAGCCTAAAGCTCCCAAAATTTGCCAGAACTTTGACCTGTTGACCATATCAAAGGCACTGGTTAGATCAATAAAAGCCATATGAATGGACTCTTTTTTGACTGTCACATATTTACTGAGTATCAGCTGCAGGTTTAAAACTTGCTCAACTGTGCCTACACCGGGTCTAAAACCAAATTAAATAGGAGATAAAATCTGGGCCTCGGTCAGCCAATCTTCTAAACGGGACAACATCACGCTACCTAGAATCTTTGCCGTCGAATCGATGAGAGAAATTGGTCTGTAACAAGAAGGATCTTGTCTGTTTCCTTTTTTGAAGATGGGGACAATAATAGCCGATTTCCATGAGATGGGCACGTTACTATTTGCCACACTATTCAACACATTTGTAACTAGCAGACCCCAAAGGTCAATTTCTGATTTAAAAAGATCAGCGGGAACCCCATCAGGGCCAGGAGCCTTTCCCTGCCTTGATCTGTTGATAGCGCTTAGGACCTCATGGAGATCAAAGATAATATATGGGGCCTTAGCATTAGAGTCTAAAATAAAATGTGCAGAAGGATTATCTGTTACATGCAGATTCTCGTGAATTCCTGAACAGAAAACTTTCCTAAAATGAGTTACCCAGACGTCCTCAGCAATAAGACAGTCATTGGCCTGAGAGTGGTTATCAGAGAAGTAGGAGTGATTTATCACTTTCCAGAATTTAGAAGTATCCTTCAACTCAGACGCAGCCAAAAGTTCGCCCCAGGCCTTAGACCGAATTTCTGATTTCCGTTTATCAAGGGCGGCCTTATAGTCTGCTCTGGCTAATTTAACTAGTTGACGGGAGAGAGGAACTGCTTTAAGAGCGTCTTTGAGTTTTTTATGGGCGGATGAGCACACAGAATCAAACCATCTGTGGGCCACCGGCCCCTTCGTGGGCCTGTCCACCACCAGGGCACGTGAAATGACAGTGCTTAAAGATTCAAATTCACGAACTATACGGTCAGGATCTAACTGCTGGGACAAACACATGTGAATCGAGTCAGACCTACTTCTTACAATTTCCTGGTTAAAAAATGTAGGATCTATTTTGTCCCATTTTAAACGTAGACCACAATTTGGGTTATAAACAGTAGCAGCTCTCAAGCTTTTATTCTTAGGTGCCTGGTTAATTTTTAGGTCCAAAATAATACTAAGGGGGTTATGATCGCTTGCACAATGAGGCGTAATCTTAAATTCTTGAATTAAGTAAAAATCAGAGGAGCCAATAAGTATGAAGTCGATATTACTCCCCTTCAAATTCCCTGTAAAGGTTGGTATATTACAGGCGTCAGGAGCCAATTTCTCTATAACGTGAACCAAATCAAACTTACAAATAAAAAGGTTTAAGGCGTCTCCTTCAGTAGTATGATTGAAATGAATTAATGACTCTCTGCCCTCAGCAGGGAAGGCACACAGGTCCATGTGTTCCTTGCTACACAGAGGAGTATTGAAATCGCCCACCCATAAGATAATTAGATCACTATTCTGCAAAACATGTGATGAATCTATGAGGTCCGTTATCTCCTCCAAATGACCCATAAGAAGGCCCGAGTAATGTTATTGTAAAAATTTAAAATTAGGATATCCTTTTGTCCGCTAACAGAAACTAAAACAACCATGAAATAAGGGGAAGACCAGATTAAGGACACATTTAAAAGCGGGAGATGTAAGGAAACAAGAACTAAAAGGCCGCCGCGAGCTCTCCCCATTTGGGAGGTTAATGCCGGCTGACACAGAGAGGTAAAACCGTTTAGAAGGAACGTATCTTTAGACCAGGTCTCCTGTAGGCAAATTATGTCGTAAGAGGAAATGAAGCTCTTCCAATCCGAGTTGTCAATTTTGGATCGCAGCCCTGCTATGTTCCAGCTAAGCATTGTTAGTGGTCTAGACACAGGACATGACATTAGAACTTTAGCATTTATAAGAACTGGCAAATCCATTACAGGCTTTCCTGTGTCCCAGGTATATTCAACATGGACGTTCTCTCCATGTTAGAAGAACAGGGGTGGACCAAAGCTGTCAGTCAATCGTTCTCGTCAAGGTGATTAAGAGTCGAAAAACGATTGCTAGAGGGTACATTTACCTGTAAATGAAACCTTTCTGGGTCTGGTCTGTGAATACTTGAATTAATGACAATACGATTTGGTAGGAGCACAGGGTCGTAGAAATGACACAGGGGATGTATTTGAATCATGTTACTTGACATAATACAATGATCCAAGTTGGTAAAAAAATTGTCTACTGAACGAGGATTAGCAAAATTTGAAACAACATAATCTCCCTCCTCCATTTCCTTTGAATATCCTACCCTCCTCACTCTACGGGCCATAAGAATCTTATAATTATGAAAGAAATTAGGTTTGAAATTGGAGTTCAACCAGTGACCAGCTTTTCTAATTAGGGAGTGGGTATCTTCTTGTTTAGAACACTCCAAAGAGGGAACATTTGAGAGAACCAAAATGTACGGGTTGCAGTCAGGTGGTAAATGTAAAGAGTCTGCGTGGCTAGTAAGTTTATTTGGACCATTGTCTTGCAACCTAGAGGAGTAGACTTCCCTTGTCAGCCCTAATGCAGGGTTGTCAACTAAAATTTCTTGACCAGAGATGGCTTGTGGATCAAGCGAAGGATTACTTGCTCCTTGGGGTACAGAGGTAGAGGGAGGAATGGGTTGATATGCTGGTTCTGGGCTATGGTGTATTCCCGTACTTAATGGTCCTGGTTTTAAAAAATTAGATAGAAAACTGGTCACATCATTACAAAAGCAGTCAAGCTTCCTAGTGATCAAAGTGATAAGTTTTGCCTCTAAAGTTGCGCAAAAGGATTTGAGTGTCAAGTCAATAATACTAGAAAAGTCTTCAGGAACATCCGTGCTCAGAGGACATTCAGGGGAGGAAACCAAGGAGATTGGGGCTTTGTCACTTTGAGCCGGGAGTGTGGGTAGTCTCTTTTTGGATCCCAAGGCCTTTTTGGTATTTTGGGGCTTTTTCCCGGCTCTCCTCTTCTTCAAGGGAGGAGAATCGGCCTGAGAACAAGAGCTTTCGAGAGGAGGAATAACTAATAGGGGAGAAGAATTAATTTGATCAGTGGTAGGAAGTATATCGTTGCCCAACTGTCTGGTATTCAAAGGCAGGATTGGTAATGAAGGACCGGTTCTTGGAAAGGTGGATTTGTGGACGATAGGTTCCAAAGGGGGGTGTTGTACAGTACTTTGGACAGCCCCAATCCTTTCTTCTACATGTTCGAGTTCAGATTCAATGGCCCCCATCACAGAAGATAAATAACTAGTAATGGAGGACTGAAGGGAGCTGGGCCCGCCTTCCCCCTTTTGTACATTCATCTTTCTTTTCCCCATTATGGATAATGGACTCACACAGTACCTGACACAGCTCCCGGATGAAGTTACCACAGGCGGGAGGAGTAGACGTTAGAGGGGGGGCCCAGCCCAGCCTCTTCCAGTCGATGACGGGCAAAGGACAGGCCCGCCCTTGGCCCGCGCGCGTCCCGTGAGGCGGGAGCGCTGTGAATAATTTAAAGGGCTCCTGCCCTCAGGTGTTCTTGCCGCCTCCTCCTTCCTCACAAGAGACGCTGACAGCGCGAGCCCCACGAGGCGGGAGCGCTGTGAATAATTTAAGGGGCTCCTGCCCTCAGGTGTTCTTGCCGCCTCGTCCTTCCTCCCATGAGTCGCTGACAGCGCGAGCCCCGCGAGGCGGGAGTGCTGTGAATAATTTAAAGGGCTCCTGCCCTCAGGTGTTCTTGCCACCTCCTCCTTCCTCCCAAGAGACGATGACAGCGCGAGCCCCGCGAGCGCTGTGAATAATGTAAAGGGCTCCTGCCCTCAGGTGTTCTTGCCGCCTCCTCCTTCCTCCCAAGAGACGCTGACAGCGCGAGCCCCCTCAGCAATGACTTCACAAATATTTCACGAATAATTAACAAGAATTTGCGAATTTCCACGAATACACATTTGAAGAGAAGTGCTGCAATTGGCTGACCACAACCTGACTAGAAATTTGCGGCCCCCATTTTATTTCACATGACACAGTTTCTGGGGGGTTAAAATCAAAATTGAATGTGGCATAATGGATGAGGTGAAGGTACCCTGACCCCAGTGGTGTGATATAAGTGTGTTTTGGGTAAAATTATAGGTTTAAAATAATTTTTCATCACAATGCACGATATTCGTGACTATTCACAAAATTTGCTAATTATTCGCAAATATTCACAAACATGAAGAAAAAAAAAAACACAGACTCATTCATAGACTAATTAATTCACTCAATCTAGCACTCAGAGACTCAGGAGCCCACTCACACAACCACTCAGACACTCATGCACCCACTCAGACTCAGTCATAGACACACACGCCCACTTTCAGACCCACTCAGACACTCATGCACCCACTCACAAATCCACTGACAGACGCAGGCCCTGTGGCCAACCCGTGCTGCGCTCGGCCAAAGGCCTGCAGGTGGCGTGGGGTTGGGTGGTTATAAGGGCTTGGCTGCAAGGATAGCTACAGCTTAGGGATTCAGGAAATAAGAATAACAAAAGCTCAGGAAAAATGGGAGTAATAACTAAGGCTCCGGAACAGGTACTATGACTTCAGAAACTTCAGGAAACAAGGGTTGGTTTAACCCTGAAACAGCTACATTGACCAACGCTGGGTTGAAGGGAGCTGAGGCTTAAAAGGGCTCCCAGTAATAACATGATTCCGATGTGGGCAGGCTAACAGCAGCCAGCCACCGATGTGCACAATTCCGCCACCCATCCTCGGCCTGCAGAGGTGGAGATGAAGCATTGAGCAGGGGATTATAGATATTGGAGTTCCAAGCATGGGCAGTCCGGCTTCCACAAAACCCAGCATAGATTGGAAATGGATGGTAATTTCCAAAGAGGGTCCAGATGGCGGGAAGTAAGAATATGCAGGTCTGGAAGCATATTAGAGCATTGGAAAGTCCCAAAATTTGGCCCCTCAGTGTTGGGTTTGAGAGTGCAGGGAGTGAATTGTGACACAGAGCCACAAACCTGATAAACAAAGCAAAACTCAAATTAACTAAACAGCAACCCACTTGGGGCTCCACAACCAGTGGAAGCAGTACACCCTTCTCACTTCCTCCTTATACTTCCCCCTTTGAAGCATCTATCACTCAACTGAAAATTCAACCATAACACCTTAAACAATTAGGAAAATACCATGAGTTAGGCCTCCTATTGTCCCCGGTCAGTTACTTCAACTCAGCACGCTGTGCCTGCCAGTGGTGGTGGCTCAGAGGGCCCTGCAAACTCCTGAAGGGCCCTAGAGCTCCCCCTGCTTGTCATGTCTAGGAGAGCCCTCCATGGACGTCGATCGGAGGTGTTTGTGGCAGTATGGCATCACCTTCTCTGATACGTGCTGCCATCTGCTCCTCCTAATGCTTTGTGTCACCTACTGCCAGGCTGTGGTGGTCAAGTCATTACAGAGAGTGTCACAAATGCTCCCCAGGCCTGAGGACCGGGCGCTACTCCACACAGGGCCATGCAGTCTCCGGAGTGTTGAAGAACAATATTCGATTGTTGTGGATAACTTTGAGGAGCGCTTGAAATTGCAGCATGTATTTGATCTGCATGGCCCTAAGCTTTTCCTTAACAGCTTGGAAGGTGTGTCATTGCTGCTGGACCTTCAGGATGTAGTCAGGGAAGAGCATGACCTTGTCCCCCCATGCATTGCAACTCGCCAATGGTCCGGGCCTCCCTAAGGTTTTGTGTCCCTGTCCACAAAATGCTAAGGAGCTGTGCTATGATGGGTCTTGGGGGGCAGCCAGGTGGCGGCCGGGCAGCAAGGGAACTATGTGCCTGCTCCACTAGAAAGCAAGCTGATAAATTATCCTGGGGTATCCATGAGTGAAACCGGTCTGTGATAAAGACAGTGGGACGGGGCACCTCAGTAGCCTCCCGAACACCCACCATAAAGATGTTGTTAATTCTTAAATGTCCCTCTGTGTTCTCAGCTCTGGTCTCTTTGAGACCCACTCTGTGTGGAGGGCCACACGCATAGTGTTTAAAGTCTAAGTAGTGTCCTCAACCACACACAGCCTCCCCTCTACCTCTGAAACCCTCTCAACCGTGTTGCTGAGATCCTGGCGGAGTAGGGACAGGTCAAGACTGAGATCCCCAATCTTACCCTATAATGATGATCGTAAGTTGTGGATGGCCTGAAGAATGGAGCCTGTGGAGTCCATTGGGGCACCAACAGCTTGAGTCACATCCCCGCCACACTCTTTCCTATCCGCAGCTGGTCAGGTAAAGTTGTCTAATTTCCCCTGGGCAGGGGCTGCTGCCGTATCCTTACCCATAGTGCGACACCAGACCACCCATGCAGCTGTAGGAGACTGTTAGGGGAATGTAATGTCTCAGTTGGCTGACTGTGTGGCCAGGGGTTGTGGTGGGTTCCTGAGGCTCTTCACACCAGGATCACCTCTACACCCTGTTCCCGTCCACAGACACCTCAAGGCAGGCAGACCACATAGACTGGCAGCAATTGTCAAGGGCTGACCCCACAACTTTCCTTCCAGGCACAAAGGGACTCCCCCACTTCAAAGTCCCTACCAGAAACCAAGTGTAGCAAGGTGACAGTATTATGTGGTATGACCATGTAGTACTAGCACATTACCCAGTAGTGGACTTCGGGTTCACACCAGTAAACCTTAGCTCAGTCCTGGTAGTGTGGCAGAAAGCAGTCAGGCTACTTTGAGGAACATATGTAAAGCATTTCACAATACCAACCTGGACGATAAGTAAATGACAAAACTCAAAAGAAATCCGACACCAAGTTGGAAAAATAAAGCAGATTTTTATATAAATTTAGACACCAAAATGAACTTTTTAAGTTGCACACAACGAGTTATGAATTTAAGAAGCTTTAAAATATAGGGTATTTGTACTGGTTAAATGGCTTCCATTGAAGTCAATGGAGAAAATCAAAGTGTGCACTCGGTCACTTGCAGGGTGAGTTCCAAAAACCCACTTATACTTAAGGTTCTGCGGGGCTCTAGACCAAGAGTCAATAGTCAGTTTCTTATTACCTTGCTCAGGTAGTCTGAGTGCAGAGGTGCTTTGCCTGTCCTTGGTGCTGACGGGGTCCGCAGCTGCTGGCTCCACTTGGCAAACGGGTTCTTGGGGGTGGACACACATTCTACCCTTTGGATGTAGAGGTCATTGTGGGGCAGGATAAGGAATCAACGATTGGAACTTCGCCACCACGTCCCGGATGCTCCAGGTAGAGAGGTTGCTTCTAGCTATCAGTAATGGGAGCTGGTCATGCCAATGCTGCTTTGCTGATTCTCTCGAGGTCTGTGACGTCCGAGTGGCCATCAGTTTCCAGATTTGCAACAGACAATCCTTGGTAGCTGCAAAGGTGGTCTGTTGGCACTTCGACTACTGGAGGTGATCCGACAGGGAGCAGAAGTTTGAAACATGGCCACGCTCCCACTCTTCAGATACTGGACACTGGGTTTCTTGAGGCTCACTCACATGAGCCTGTTGGGTTGCACTTCTTTGACTGCAGCATGGCATTTGCAGGGGATTGGTACTGCCAGTCAGGGGATTCTTTCTTGGCGTTTCAGTGTCCACCGGGGTCCCTCTTGTAGGGATCAATGTGCTTTAACCACTGAAACACGTCGGTCACTCATTTCAGTGGTGGTTGCCTTAGGTCACTTTTTTGTCCTCTCTTCGGACTGTGGCAGGAATCCAGGTCCTGTTGTCGGTGATGACGTCTTCTTTGTGCCTCTTCTTTGCAAGAAAGAACTAAGGTTCTGGTGCCATGGAGACCCCTTAAATCCTGGTTTAAGGGGCATTAAGGGTGTGGGTGACAGTGGCCAAAGGGCCACTGGTCCCTGCGGCTAGCCCACCCATGTACCGACCACTTCCCGTGGGAGTGGGTCACTTTCCTACCCAGAATCCATTAAACCTAAGGGTTACTAAGATGGCAGAACCCTCTCTCAGCTATACAGACCTCCTAGCCAACCCTAAAGGTGTGGCTAGCCTTTTAGAGGTGCATACCTTCTGCATAGCTAATTTCCCACCTGTTGGGCTGGACACGGTGGGAAGAGCTTTGTCCTTGAGTGGGTGACAAGTAATTACATTTCAAGGGGGATGAAGCCTTGGAGGCTCACTGACTTGATTACCCTTCACACTAACCAGCCTGGGAGGGAGGAGGTGTGACCTCCAGCCTGCCCAGTTACTTTGCCTCTTTCCTGTGGAAGTGCTATCACAACCTTCACAAGGGCAGACTCTTGTCTGTGTTGGCAGAGGCTCAAGAGAACCCGCCAAAACAGCATAGAGCTTAGTAACTTAGTGGGCACCCTCTAAGGGTGCCACCAGGGCACATGCTAGTTACGCCTGAGCATGGGCATCATGCTCAGGGTTAAAAATCAAGGTGTTTGATACAGAACAAGGGAGGAATCGGCCAGGCCATCATGGAGCTGGACATCTGGAAACTGCCCAGATGCCAGTCCACATTATCCTATAGACAGGCGGTTATCATGGTAGCATTACTTTCTTAATGCTATCACAGGGTCATATGTGCTCATGCATATATGGCTCACTCATAGTACAGTGCACCCTGCCTCCTGGGCTATAGGAGGCCTGATTTAGGGGTGCCTGACCAGTACTATGGGCAGTAAAGGGACTCCACCTGCACCTGGTGCAGGCAAAGTTGCACTCAGCAGTGCACTGCTCGTGCAGGCTGACATGGCTGCTCTGCAGTCTCACTTTTACTCGGGTCACACAGGGTGGCACAATCAGTGCTGCAGCCCTGGTGACTCCTTTGCCAGACTGGTCCTGGGTACCACTGGTACCAATTACTAGGGACCTATAGGAGTGGTAAAGTCCTTGCCAATTTGCCTATGCAATTCGACATACAGTTTAAGGGATAAGTACTGAGCACTAGTTAGCAGGCCCCAGTACA
The DNA here is from genome assembly GCF_031143425.1 of Pleurodeles waltl. Classification (NCBI taxonomy): domain Eukaryota; kingdom Metazoa; phylum Chordata; class Amphibia; order Caudata; family Salamandridae; genus Pleurodeles; species Pleurodeles waltl. The sequence continues at coordinate 640,753,017 of NC_090449.1, forward strand.
CTAACAGGTCGAAAACAACAACATCAATCAGCAAAAAGTGGAGGGGGTGACCATCCAAAAAGGGCACTTTACAACACTAAGGCAGCAGCTCCCGGCCACGTAGGCATGCCGGCCCCTATCCACACCTCCTTGGGCCACGACGTCATCCAAACTCCAATGAGGCCCAGGCTCCTAGGCTAATGCTGACACTGGCCTGGGTCGTACGCCTCCTTTGCCAGGCACGGGGGCTCTCCTCTCTGAAACTTCCACCTGAGTCTCACTCTCTTAGGGGACCACTGCTCAGCACTACTCCTCTGGCTTGAATGGTGCTACCTCAGATGTCACTGCCAGGGGGCTGCAGCCATCTCTCAACCCCCTACAACCAGGGGTGCCATAGGCTGAGCACCATCATGGAGCTGCCGTCTATACCCTCTGCTTCTCTGTCAGGGTCTGCTGCCACCCTGCTCCTCACTGTGGCCACTCTCCCCTCCGAGCTACCCGGTGCTGTTGCAGATGTCTCCATCAAGGGAGTGCAGCCCCCGAGTGTCAGGGCACTTTGGCCGAACACCACCGTAGTGCTGATGCTCCAGGCCCCCTCTCTCCTTCAGGTTTCACGGCCTGTCTCCACCTTACAGCAGTCACTCTCCTCTCTTCACCGCAAGGCCATGTGAGTGTGGGCCGTCACCCCTCCAGGTGCAGGGCCCAGGGGCTGGAAGGTGGTTCAATTTACCCCTGGAGGAGATGGAGATCATTGACATCTCTCTCCACCCCAGTTCGCAGGCTCAAAGTGCCGGATGATAACAGATTGAATAGGGGCTGTGGCGGAACTCAAAACTTTGTGGCTCTCATCTTGGCACCTCGCCATGCACCCCCACAACAGTGGTTAACCACTGTTGTTAACTCACTTTCTTTTCTTTCAGCTGCCTCACCCAAGAGAATGTGGGTGATGTTCTCCCATCACGTATCTTCTCCTTTGCCCACATGGGTCTCTGTTGATCTTTGCTGGGAGGAAATTTGAAGCTGAGCTGTCAAGCAGCTGTCACAAAGCTGCTGCCAGCATAGTGTTTGCACTCCGCCCTCAGTGAGAGAATAGGGAGTGTGGCTGTGGATGGGGAGGTGGTGGGAGTGTGCCATGGGTGATGTCTGTGGGTGACAGGGGACAAGCTATTTTTTTCAGTTTGTGGGGTAGTTTGCAGAGGGTAGTTTGGGTGGGAGGCCAGGTATTTATTTTGGCAAATTTTCTTGGATTGGAAAGTGAGGTGGGTATATGCAAAAGGTTGTGTGGGTGGGTGGGAGAAGGACACACATTTATTTCATATTTGCAGTTGCAGTTGAATGGGAAAGGGTGTTTTTCCACAGGATGGTGGGGTGGGTGGCAGGAGGCCAAGTAGTTTTCTTATTTGATGGACGTTGCTTATGTGTTGAGGGTGGCAGAGGTCAGTGGATGGAGGCCAGGTTTTTGTTTCTTTTTAAAAAATACATGTTGTATATATTTCTCCCATTACTTCTTTGCCATTGCGTATAAAATGGAAGAAGGGGCAGATGTTCTGGGACTCCATACTCAACATGAAATTGTAGATGGGTAAAATGTGAATAACAATGTTACACACCCTGGGGTTCTGAGTGACATCATTGCCCAGCGGTACTTAAGCTGTGGTTTGTGAATCTATGGTGGGGGGCGCAAAACCTACTCAGAATGTCTGCGGCTGGTTTGAAACTTAAATTATATTATGTTCTCGGATTAACAAAGTGTATATACTTATTGAACCAAAACTGACATTTTCAAAACAGTCTGTAAATGTGAAGGAATTTGAAATTGAAAGCTAAAAATGAAGTTGATGTCCTTATTTGATTCATAGGAGCAATGGATTTACGCAAACAGAATCCAGTATGGACATTTGATGGCATCAATTGAAGCAGGACTATACACCAACAAAAAGACAGCATGCATTACGAACAAAAAAGACAATGTGATATACTTCTGTCATAGTGCTTCACCATCTAGAAATAAAACTACATTTTGAAAAGTTCTAACCCTCCCATTAAAATACAAATTTAGATTTTTGCTATTTTTGTGTTGGTGAACTAAATAAAATATTTCATTATTTGTGTACGTTTGATGTATGACTGGTTCAGTATTGTTGTGTGTTTTTTTATCTTCAAATCAGAAATTGTGGGAGTCCACAGAAGTTAAAACTTTAAGAAGCGCTGTCATATATAACTTTAGCTCGTTCTTGTTGTCTTTTTTTCATGTCACTCAGGGTTCTGACTGAAATCATAGACAACTGGGCTTTGCTTGGCTTCACTCTCATTCTTTATTTGATGTCACCGGATAGCTATAAAATAATTGATATATGGAGTACATGAAGGAGGAATTGCCCTACTCGTCAGTCATACGGAAATATTATTGAGCATCCCAGTAAGCCAACATTATATGATTGGATCTATGCAGTGCAGACTGAGCTGGCAGGGAGGATGGACGGACATAAAATAGGCAACAGATGTTATTCCGTGGCACTCTATAGAAGTGCACCCTGTGTGACTTGCCCACTCACAATAAAATTATGATCTTCATATGGTGGGAGATTACAGCCAGCCTGGCTGGAGGGGAAAATTGTGGGACAGTGACATGCTACCAGCCATGGAACACTTGAGGGCTTTGCTAAATAAGACTTGGTAGGCATTTGTAAGCTGGGGGATCTGTGGGCAAAGGGGGACATGATTCTCCTAGAGACTCTTTGTAAGGAATATCATTTAGCGATGGCTGAAACTTGCCAATATCTGCAGGCCAAATGTGTGCTGGCGTCACATATCAAGAAAAGGATGGAACTCCCAGACTCCTCGCCTCTTTGGGAAGGTGTGCTCACAGAACCCTTGCCCAAATGAAACATATAATTCCTATAAGAAACATCATGAACTTCTCTCCTAACAAACCACAGACCCTCAAGGATGCCTGAGCAAGTGAACTTGCTACGTTTCAGGATGGGAGTAAGCGCTAGAGAACCCACAGGTTATAGCAATATATTTGGGGTTCCGAGTTGTGCAACTCCACATTCTACATCAATTCTACTACTCTAGAACAACACTAGTCGAGATGAGGAGGTACACATAATCAAAAAAAATAATTTAAAATAAGTGAATCACTATGTCTACATGTCAAAGGCCCAAAAAGAGATTTTCTTAAAGACCTTCATCCATATGTTCACCCCCAACAGTGTATGTTATCTCCGTTAGGGTGATGTCGTGGGCAGCATTATAATAGCTTACCATTTCCTAGTGTGTCCAGTTCTTGAAGTGAACTTATCCTCCTACCTTGAGGAGAACCGTCAAAGTGAAGGCATGTGGTTTAAAATTACCTCCTATCCTAAAAATTGTATTTATTCACAAACAAATAAAAAGAATAGGCATACGGTTGAAAACAAAGTGATGTTGTGAGGACAAATTATTAATCATACACATCTGATGATTTGGTCAATATGTTCCAGCCATGTATGGCCGCCATGAGTCCGTGGCTTTCGTCAGGCCCATAAAGAATGGATTACTTATAATTTGAAGTATATTCCAGTAAGTATATTAATTTACAGACCATCATATAGACTGCAATGGCTCTATAGATGTCGCAGTATTGGAGGCACCAATTTGTGACCTAAAAAAGAAGAAGAAAAAAGGGAGAACAAAATGAATTAGTTTTAAGACCTCATTACTTTCTATTCCCTGCATATATTATTCTCCTTAGGGCCCAATGTGAATGCTATAGGAAGTACATCTTGTCTCTTTGTGCTAATATGTAGATTATGGGCCTCATTACGAGTTTGGCGGACTGACTCTCTTAAACGACCCCTCCTAAACATATGAGGTGATAGTTCGATCCAAAAATATTTGGAAATTTAGCTTGTATCTAATTGTGGCAAAATTAAACATTGCTCAAAACTGAGGGGTGGGTGGTCTACTATCCCTCGAAGACTGGGGAAGATATATGTACTGGGGCGTGCTGCTGAAAAAACAATAAATCAGTGCAGAGGCTGCTCCAAGAAATTGGAAACATTTGGAATACATAGGGAGCTAATTGGGACTGTCAAACGCTCATAAACAATCATACGCAGCCATTCACCTAGAAGAACAGATCAGGAGGAGCACCTTGTAACGGGGCAGACAACGGGTAGGAGGTGTTCACTGGGATGCTACCCCAAAACGCAAGGGTCCCTTTGAACATGTATGATTTGCTGGTGGTGCAAACTTGTTGCTATTGTTTATATGAAGTGCTAATAGAAACAAGGTTAAATATGTATTGCGATGTGCATTTTAGTTTGCCATTGCATAGATTTTTAGCCCTCGAGACGTTTCTGGAGTTTTCCAGTTTTAGGGAGTTTCCTAGTTTTCTTTTTCTCGATACTTACCATCTTAAGGTGTTAGATTTCACAATAATGATAACCACTAGTGTCCAACAAAAATCAGCGCGTGATTGAGGACACTTGAATATTTGCATCATATTTCTGCTGAGAAATCTATGGCAAATGTGTCCTACTCAGGCTTATATTTTGCTAACAGAGCCCATGCACAATTACCTTGCAGGACACTATTTGTATATTCTGCTAAGGATATCTTCTGCAAACCATCTTTATAGAGTAAGGATAAGAATATTTGCGGGATACAATGTGGCAAAAGTCATATTTTTGCAGATGTCCTGATGACAAAAAAACACATTGCAACTTTAGACATTCCCAACATGTAATAAAGGAGCACAAGGAGTCACTGGTACGCACCGTCCTTTGGCTTGTCATGAGGTTTGCCCAGGTAGACTGCATTGCCTTTTCTATGTCCTCTTCTGATAACCATCATGGTACATCTCACAAGAAGATGGGATGTGTGGAGGGCCTATCAACATCCAATACAATAGTGACATAGTGTGAGAAATTAGCCTCTTTCTAACATGGTTCCCCCCACTTTCGGCCTGTTTGTGAGTGTGTATCAGTGTGTTTTTACTGTGTCAGTGGGATCCTGCTAGCCAGGACCCCAGTGCTCATAGATAAAAACCTATATGTCAGTGTGTTTTGCCTGTCTCACTGGGATCCTGCTAGCCAGGACCCCAGTGCTCATAGTTTGTGGCCTAATGTATGTGTTGTCAGTAGTGCTTGACTGTGTCACTGAGGCTCTGATAACCAGAACCATAGTGCTTATGCTCTCTCTGCTTTTAAATTTGTCACTGTCGGCTAGTGACTTCATTTACCAATTTCAATTGACACACTGGACCCCCCCTTATAAGTCCCTAGTAAATGGTACCTAGGTACCCAGGGCATTCGGGTTCCAGGAGATCCATATGGGCTGCAGCATTTCTTTGCCACCCATAGGGAGCTGAGACAAACCCTTGCACAGGCCTGCTATTGCAGCCTGTGTGAAATAACACACACATTATTTCACAGCCATTTTCACTGCACTTAAGTAACTTATAAGTCACCTATCTGTCTAACCTTCACTTGCTGAAGGTTGGGTGCAAAGTTACTAAGTGTGAGGGCACCCTTACTCTAGCAAAGGTGCCCCCACATAGTTCAGGGCCATTTCCTCTGACTTTGTGAGTGCGGGGACACCATTACACGCGTGCACTACAAATAGGTCAATACCTATATGTAGCTTCACAATTGTAACTCTGAATATGGCCATGTAACATGTCTAAGATCATGGAATTGTCCCCCCATTCCAAGTCTGTTATTGGGGATCTAATTCCATGCATCCTAGGGGCTCCACCATGGAACCCCATTACTGCCAAACCAGCTCTCTGAGGCTTGCACTACAGCTACAGCTGCTGCCACCTCACAGACAGGTTTCTGCCCTCCTGGGGTCTGGCCAACCCAGTCCCAGGAAGGCAGGACAAAGCATTTCCTCTGAGAGCAGGGTGTTACACCCTCTCCCTTTGGAAATAGGTGTTACAGGCTGGGGAGGGGTAGCCTCCCCCAGCCTTGGAAATGCTTTTAAGGGCACAAATGGTGCCCTCCTTGCATAAGCCAGTCTACACTGGTTCAGGGACCCTTGCCCCTGCTCTGGAGCAAAACTGGAGTGATCCCTCCCCAGTCCATCACCACCCCAGTGCCCAGAGCTCCTCCAGTGTGTCCCAGACTTCAGCCATCTTGCTTTGCAAGGTGTAGGGGCACTCTGGAGGCCTCTGAGTGGCCAGTGCCAGTAGGTGACGTCAGTTACCTCTCCTGGTAGGTCCATACCTGATAAGGTAGCCAATCCCCCTCTCAGGGCTATTTAGGGTCTCTCCTGTGGGTTCTCTTCAGATTCTGCTTGCAAGTTTCCTTCAGGAATCCTCTGCAACAACTTCAGCTTCATCTGACCTCGGATAAACCGCAGCCTGCTCCAAGAAACGCTGTAACTGCAACAAAGTATACACAAGAGATACTTTTCTTCTGCAACCTCAGCTCCAAGTCAGCAACTGCAACAGTTTCCACGGTGTGCATGCTCTGAGGAATCCCTGTCTTCATCCTGCACCAGGAGGACCAAAGAAATCTCCTGTGGGTGACGGAGTCACTCCCCTGCTCCAGCAGGTACCTTCCAAGACGATGACTGCTACCCTTGGACTCCTCTCACTGTGACGAGCATGCTCCTAAGGACACAGAAGGAGGACATCATTGACATAGACTGTCCTGAGGTCCTGCTGACGCAATTTGGAGGAGGTAAGACCTTGCCTTCCCAGAGAGCGATAGTACACCTGTGTACTGCGTCTTCTTCACCTTCTAAGGCCTCTGTGCCCTCTTTGCAAAATTTCTTCGTGCACAGCCTGGCCCAGGTCCCCAGCACTCCATCCTGCGATGCTCAACTCACTGAGTTGTTCTCCAGCGGCGTGGGACCTTCCTTTGTGGGTTGCATCAACCACGTTTTGTACCTCATTTGTTCCCATGTCCTGGGACCTCTGGGGGTCCTGGCTGGCATCCTGAGGGCTCTCTGAAGTGCTGAGAGCCCCCTCTTCCTCCTCACACAGAGTTGAGACCCCCAGGTCCCTCCTGGGTCCATCCACCGCCATTTTGACTCAAAATGCACTTTTGTTGTAGCCAAGGCTTGTTGGTGACTTCCAACACAAAATTATATCTGCAACGATCTTCTCATCGTGAGACATCCTTTGCATCATGCAGCAACCCACTGGCATCTTCCTAGGGTGCTTCTCTGCAGTCTTTGACAAACCGTGGACTCTTCTTTTGCACCCTCTTCTGGGTTGGCATGGGCTCCTGTCCTCCTGGAACTTCTTTTGACTTCTGGACTTGGTCCCCTTCCTTTGCAGGTCTTCAGGTCCAGGAATCCAGCAGTTTTTCTTTGCAGACCTGGTTGGCTGCTGCAAAATCCCAATCACGAGGTGTAGTGTGTCCTAAGGAAACTTGCAGTACTTTACTCCTGCTTTTCCGGGCTCTGAGGTGGGGTAATTTACTTACCTTTTCTGTATTCTTACTCTCCCAGCAATTCTGCACACACTACACTTGTCTAGGGGGGAATTTGTGATTCGCATTCCACTTTCTTAGTGTATGATTTGTGTTGCCCCTAGACCTATTTTCTCCCAATGCATTCTTTAACATTTTCTACTGTTTGCATTGTTCTATGACAATTAACTTGTCTAATTTTGGTATCTAGTGTATATATTGTGTATAATACTTACCTCCAGAAGGAGTATTGTCTCTAAAATATTTTTGGTACTGTGTCATCCAAATAAATACATTTTTTGGTAAGACTGAGTATTGTCTTTACTTGTGTTTAAGTACTATATAACTATAAGTGGTATTGCAGGAGCTTTGCATGTCTCCTAGTTCAGCCTAAGCTGCTCTGCTATAGCTACCTCTATCAGCCTAAGCTGCTAGAACACTACTACATTTCACTAATAAGGGATAACTGGAACTGGTTTAAGCTGTAAGTACCCAGGGGACATACTACAAACCAGGCCAGCCTCCTACACATGCCCATTATAATGGGATGAAGCTCTTGTGATATCAGTTAACAAATGTGTGCAGCAGACCCCTTCCTTGAACTATTGCCAATGCTTAATTGGTGCTGGTGGTTGCAGGAGGGGCTGACCGCCACAAACGTTTGGGGGCTGGCACTTCTTTTTCTTTAACAAACTTTGAGCCAGAGCAAAAGAGAGAAAAACACAAAAGTGGGAAAGAAGGAGGTAATTAATGACGGAAAATCAGTGCAAAGGGGAGAAAGCAGGAGTGAAAAAGAACCTCCATATGTGAGATAAAGAGGCAATGAGTGGCTGCTGGTGGATTTAGGATGACTGAGGGTAATGAAGAGTGTGCACCCTAGTTATTCAGGAGCCTGACCATCGATAGCACCAACCCTGGACTTCTGAACTGTAGGAGGCTGGCCTGGCTTATAGTTGGTACCTTGTGGTACTTACATCTTGTGCCAGGTCCAGTTATCCCTTATTAGTATACTAGAGGTGTTCTAGCAGCTTAGGCTGATAGAGGTAGCTATAGCAGAGCAGCTCAGGCTGAACTAGGAGACATGCAAAGCTCCTACTATAACACTTATATCATATAGCACTATAGCACAAGAAAACACAATACTCAGAGTTACTAAAAATAAAGGTACTTTATTTTAGTGACAATATGCCAAAATGATCTCAGAGGATATACTCCCTTAGGAGGTAAGTAATATACACCAAATATACACAGAAACCAAAATCAGGTAAGTAAAACACTTAGAAAAGTAGTGCAAACACTGTAGAAGGCAATAGAATGCAATAGGAGACAATAGGCCTAGGGGCAACACAAACCATATACTCCAAAAGTGGAATGCGAACCACGAATGGACCCCAGACCTAGTGTAGTTTGTAGAGGGTCATTGGGAGTGTAAGAAAACACTAAGGGTGTCCAAGATACCCCACCCCAAGACCCTGAAAAGTAGGAGTAAAGTTACCCTACTACCCCAGAAAGACAGTAAAGTCGAGATAGGGGACTCTGCAAAGACAACAACTGACTGCAAAGCACTGAAGACGGATTCCTGGACCTGAGGACCTGCAAAGGAAGGGGACCAAGTCCAAGAGTCACGCAAGTGTCTGGGGGGGCAGGAGCCCACTACTAAACCCCAGATGAAGGTGCAAAAGGGCTGCCTCTGGGTGGAAGAAGCTGACAATTCTGCTACAACAGAAGGTGCCAGGAACTTCTCCTTTGGTCAGAAGAGGTCCCACAGCATGCTCGAGGATGCAGGGTTGTTTCCATGCAGAAAGACCACAAACAAGCCTTGCTAGTTGCAAGAGTCATGGTTAAAGGTTTTGGGTGCTGCCAGGGCCCAGGAATGACCAGGAGGTCGCCCCTTGGAGGAGGAGACAGAGGGGGCACTCAGCAGTAGAGAGAGCCCATGCAGAAGCAGACAGCACCCGCAGAAGCACCTGAACCGGCATTCAGAAAATCTGAGCACGGCGGTCATCTCAGCACAACAAAAGAGGATTCCACGAAGTCGGAGTCCAACTCAGTGAGCTGGGCAATGCAGGACGGAGTGCTGAGGGCCTGGGCTAGGCTGTGCATGAAGGAAGTTTTGCAAAAGTGAACAGAAGCCCTAGCAGATGCAGTTCACGCAGTACATAGGATTACTGTCTGGCGTGGGGAGGCAAGGACTTACCTTCACCAAATTTGAACAGAGGGGCCACTGGACTGTCGGGGACACTTGGACCCAGCTCCTGTGTTCCAGGGACCATGCTCGTCAGGATGAGAGGGGACCCAGAGGACCGGTGATGCAGAAGTTTGGTGCCTGCGTTGGCAGGGGGAAGATTCCATAGACCCACTGGAGATTTCTTCTTGGCTTCCAGTGCAGGGTGAAGGCAGACAGCCCTCAGAGCATTCACCACCAGGAAACAGTCGAGAAAGCCGGCAGGATGAGGCGCTACAATGTTGCTGGTAATCTTCTTGCTACTTTGTTGTGGTTTTGCAGGCACCCTGGAGCAGTCAGCGGTTGATCATTGGCAGAAGTCGAAGAGGGAAGTGCAGAGGAAGTCTGGTGAGCTCTTGCATTCGTTATCTGGTGAGAAACCCACAGGAGAGACCCTAAATAGCCCTCAGAGGAGGATTGGCTACAGAGAGAGGTAAGCACCTATCAGGAGGGGTCCCTGACGTCACCTGTTGGCACTGGCCACTCAGAGGTCTCCATTGTGCCCTCACACCTCTGCATTCAAGGTGGCAGAGGTCTTGGACACACTGGAGGAGCTCTGAGCACCTCCCCTTGGGAGGTGCTGGTCAGGGGAATGGTCCCTACTCTTTTCTTTGTCCAGTTTCGCGCCAGAGCAAGGCTGTGGGGATCCCTGAACCGGTGTAGACTGGCTTATGCAAGGAGGGCATACACCCTTGACTTTAATACCATCTCAGAAAGTGACATTATCATGACCTTTGACCACAGCACTTCATAGAAAGTGATGCCACATGGCCATTAAGGTGCTTATACATTATATCAAGGGAACTTTACCAGAGATCTTATTTCTTAACTCCTTTCTCTTTTTAGTATGGAAAAAAGGCGTTTGAAGAGAATATAGTGCTACAAAGCAATGAATAGTACCGGGAGCCTAAATTATTCATACCACACACAAAGAGCCATGGTTTAATGGTTCACCATACTATATGCCCCAATGGGATTGACATTAATAGAGCATGGGGAGTATTTAAATTCACATGTATACATTGATTCACACCATATATTGAATATGAACTATGCTATTCCTTATTATCAATACATTTTGTTTGCTGATCATTTGTAAAGCACTACCATTTGTGCAATTTCCAGAAATGAGGATTTTTTCACACACATCATTTTTCATGTATTAACAGTAAGAAAACAAAACAGCAACTTGTTCAAAAATGTGTTTGATTTTTTTTATTTAATCAGAAGAATGTGCATTGCATCACTGAATGACTGGTGATCTTTGAAAGTGGCAGGGCGTAATACTTGACCTGAATTTTAACAAGAGTGTGAAGCGAGTGAGCTGGACTTTTTGTAAGGGGTATTTGGACAGGGTAATTCCCCCCAAAAAAGTGTGAAACATAATTGGATCAAATAGTGCATTTAAAACCATGATTATGACATAAATTTGCTAAAATGACATATGTTTTGAAAGGGCAATCATTGAATATTACATGTCCATTCATTATGTGCAAGGCCAATGAAACCTGGCGCTCTCCATGACACAGTTTTTCACAATGTGCAACAAATGCCTCTGTATGTCAAAATTGCTTCTATTATACCAGAGCCAGCATTGTAGCATGGATGCCCCCTCCCTCCCATGTGCCATGGGTGCCTTCTTAGACAAAAAATAACATTCATTATGCCAGTGCCACAATTTTGCCACTAGTGCTGTCCATATACATGGGTGACCCTCAATTGAAAAATTACGCTTTGTATCTTAGGATCAGAATTTTGTCATGGTTGCCCTCCTCACAGTATACCATGGTTGTCCTTCTTAAGTCAGGAATTACCATTAGTCAGAGACAACATTTTACAGTGGGTATCACCATGCCACCAATTTGCTCCATTATGCCAGCAAATGTGTTTTCCCATGTGGGTCCCTATATGCTAAGTATAACTTTAGCAGGCTAGTGCCAGTATCATGTTAAGAATTGTCTGTAGAATGCTAGCACAAATATTTTACCAGGCGTGTCTCTGTAAATCAAGAATTACCTTCAAAATGCCAGGGCCAACTGCAGACTTGCAAGCACAACAACATATAAGCTGTCATACTCACTTACATTCACTCACTCATTCAGGTACATTTTCATTCGGATATACTCATAATTTTCCAACAATCACTTGGACTCACTGATTCTTTTACACCCAGACTCAACCTCACTATGACTCAAACATTCTCAGTCTTTTGCACTCATTCTCACTCACATTCAATCTTTCTCATACTTTATCACTCCGCCAAACTACTTTGAATGCAGTCTTACTCTTGTTCATTTATTCACACTTCTTCCCTTCACTGTGAAGCATTCATTCTCACTTATAGTTATATTGATTCACTGTCATGTACTCCCATTCATGCTCTCTGATAGTCTACACGCTTACTTTTAGTCATTCTCACTAACTCACCCTTATTTCCAGTAGATCTCTCTCACCAATTCTCACTCGTTCGAACTCACTTAATAACTTTCGGTCTCACTCATTCTCACTATCACTCACTCACTCCATCTCACTTTAACACACACTCATGCTCACACATACAAATGCTCTATCTCACACAAATGGAGTCGCACACACTGACACTACATACATTTAAAAGCATTTACCTTTGCCTTTCCGGCTGTCAGCAAATGTCAACCCATGAGGGTGATTATCACTCTGCTCATGGCACTGATCGTGCCATTTCAGAGGCCAGTGGTCTCAGAAAAGCAGTATCAGGGGTAGCAAAGAGCAAGCCAGGTTCATAACTGCTTCCTGAAATCCTCTAGTTGATGCTGATTCGTCCGTTTACCCAAATGTCTGCTCTTCTTTCTATCCTGCCTCCCTCTCGTGCCCTCTATGTTTCTATCTGAGTTTTCACACACCATTCTCTCTTAATCACTGCTGTAAGTGCTGTTTCCTACTCTCCAATTCTCTCTTTGAACTTTGCCTCACCTCTCTCTCACCTATCAACCCTTTCTCTCAAATGTACCTTTTTCTCAAGTTTACCCTCCATACTTCTCTTTCTAGATTGTTTCTTTGTCACACCTGCCTCTTCCTTTATTTCTTTCTCTCTTAGCTGTGTCTTTCTCATTTTTCTGCTTGTCACATTTCTCACCTGTTTTTCTCTCTGCCTCTGTAGTCTCTTTTTTGCAGTTGCTGTTATTTTTCATCTTTCTGTTTTTCTTCCTCTCTTCTAGTCTCTCAGCTAGTCCTGGTTATCTATTAATGCTTCCCTTTTCCTCCCTCTCACCTGACAGTGTATGAGAGAGTAAGAGATATTTAGGCTCCTTTTTTGCCAGTCCTCTCAATAGCAACATTGAATCAATTATGTTGCAACAGTTAGTTTCACTTTGAGGACATGCCTTCAAAACACACTGCTAATGCAGCTCATAACAGGGCCCCTCCTTCAGAATGGTGAAAACATTTTGCTTCCTTGAAGTGTCAGTTTCACTGCTGAGTTTATTTCTGTCAGCCAAAGGTTCCCATTTGCTGAGGTTTCTAAGGTTTAAAAAAGGTTCACAAAAGCACTGTTTAACTTTTGTTCCTGACTAATGGCCTTTTATGCCAGGGAACGCAATGCCTTTGCCAGGGGTCACAAGGGGCAATTCAGGGGTCGCAGGCACGACAGCTGGCGACCCCCAAAATATGCCTTTATGTGCAATACAGTGTAATATGCCCTTCTCTAACCTGAATGGTAAATGCCACTTACCGCCATGCTGACTGCCGCCAACGTACCACTGCCGCGGCAGAAATCAGTTTACCATATTATGACACACACACACCAATCCGTCACTATTCAGCCACAGACACAACTCCGCCACACCAAAGGTCAGTGATAAACTGTCCGTATCAAAACCCACACCGTCACGTCAACAGAACTACGCCCATCACATTAAGACTCACAAATCACCACAGCGGACATTCAATGGCGGTAAACCATTGGCGGTACATACCGCTGTGCTCAAAATACACACTCTTACAAAACAGCACCACTTTGGACAATTCAAACTACACACACCTGACAACCATACACACACCACACCCACACCACTATAAAACACACACCCACATTACCCACAACCCTTTACCATTACAAACAATTGCGTCAAGATAGACATCATGACCACAGACAAGACCAGTGCCACACACCACCATCACCTATACACCACTCATGCACCTCACAACACACACCCCAACACATCACCCTACACACCCTCACCAACACTACTCACACAACACCCATGGCGCCACAACGACCCCCCAGATTCTCTGAGGAGGAGCTAAGGGTCATGGTGGAGGAAATCATCTGGGCAGAGCCACAGCTATTTGGAGCACAGGTGCAGCAGATATCCATTGCTAGGAAGATGGAGCTATGGCGGAGGATCGTGGACAGGGTCAATGCCGTGGGACAGCACCCCAGAACAAGGGAAAACATCAGGAAGAGGTGGAAACGACCTATGGGGGAAGGTGTGTTCCATTGCAGCAAGACACCAACTAGCTGTACAGAGGACTGGCGGTGGACCCCCACCTCCTCCCCCACAACTAACAACATGGGAGGCGCAAGTCTTGGCAATCATGCATCCTGTGGACCTGGCAGGAGTAGTAGGAGGACTGGACTCTGGTAAGTCAAATCTTTACTACTATCACCCCTCTACCTGCATGCCATCACATACCCCCACCCTCACTCTCATCACTCCACTCCTTCCCACACACCCTACCATCACATCTCACTCATCCCAATGCCAAGCCCTGCATGCTCTACCAATGCATTGACACCCCTCACAGCCCTGCATGGACACCTATCTCTAAAGCATGCACACTGCAGAGAATCACCTAGCCCACCACATACCAACTCACAAAAGTTAAAGCTGCCAGGCCAAATACATCCAAACAGGACAACCCTCTTTATTTTATTTTAATTATTATTATTATTATTATTATTATTATTTTTTTTTAAGGCAATATGTCGCACACAGAAATAATAACACTGCATTTACATCCCCAAAGGTATCCCAGTCAATGTCACCGGAGAACAGGTGCCAGCACTATCCAGTCCCCCCACAGAAGAGGCCCACAATGATGACAGCAGCTCTGGTCACCTGGATCTGGATGACCAACCTCGCCCATCAGGGACCTCCGGACACTCAGTTACCCATGCACAGTCACACACCACCACAGAACCTCCCACATCAGGAAACACCACCACACCACCCACCCAGCGTACCCATACCTCTGTCCCCAGGGCACGTCAATCAGCAGTGTGTCCACCACTAAATGTACCCCAGGGCACACCAGGTACCCAAGACAATCAGGGACCTGGGGTCAGTGGCAGTGGGCACACGGTTCAGGGGACAGAGGCACAGGACATCTGGGAAGCTGGGAGGACTGCTGTGCGCCAGAGGGAGGACAGGCCCAGGGAACTGACTCTCCAGGAGGCACTCACCGAGATCTTGGGAGCATACAAACATTCCCGGGATACGCTGGGCCAGATCCTGGACAACGTGCAGGAGAACAGGCAGCTGCAGAAGGGACGGTACCAGAGGATCAGGGAGGGCTTGATGGCCATTAACAACACCCTAGTCTCCATAGCAGGGGTGCTGGCAGACATGGCCAACATTATGAGGGAGGCAGTCTTATAACAGCGGGCCCCTGCCACTAGCCAGACATCTGAACAACCTTCCACCTCCGCTGCCGCTAGTGGACAGGAGGCCCTGCCATGGGACTCACAGGCCACCAGCACCCCTTCCCATTCAGAAGGAGAACCACCCCGCAAATGTTCCCTGCGATCCTGGCATAAAGCCAGACACTATTGCCAAGACCCCGCCAGGAAATCAGACTCTCCTGATTGTCACCCTTGTGTCCCACTCTGTCACCCTGTCCACCTTGAACTGCCATTGCTCTCCTTCCTTTTCACCCTTGGACAATACACCTGTGCTACAAATAGACCAGAACAATACCCTGGACTTTCCTCCATCATCACCCCAGCCCATTGCACTTCCCCCTTTTCTTCTTAGCACTGCAATAAACACACTTTGAACAAATACAAGTATGGAGTATGTCAAATGATTTGAGTATGAATTTGTGTAACAAGGTTCAAAATTGCAAATTAACTGTACAGTAAGGTGCACATAGGATAGACCTGTATTGGCTGCAGTGAACACACCAGAAGCGATAGTGGAGCACCAACATCTGCAAAAAGAGTTGCCAAAGGGTACAGTGAGTGGGCATAGAAGTGGGAAATAACAGCCGGCCAGTGACAAGGTTAAACAAAAAAATTACAATGAAATGTGAAGTACCACTGTCTTACCTGTGTGTCATTGGAAATATTGTAGAATCACTGCAGTTCTGTTGTCCTCATCCTCTACCTCCTCATCATCACTGTCCATAGGGTCCACTGCTGCCAAACAGACATCTCCACCCTCCTCCTCCTGCAGAAAAGGCACATGGGGTCTCAAGGCAAGGTTATGCAACACACAGCATGCCACGATTATCTGGCAGACCTTCTTGGGTGAGTAGCACAGGGATCCACCTGTTAAATGGAGGCACCAAAACTTGGCCTTCAGGAGGCTAAGTGTACGTTCAATTATCCTACTTGTTCACCCATGTGCCTCATTGTAACGTTCCTCTGCCCTCGTCCTGGGATTCCTCATAGGGGTCAGTAGCCATGATAGGTTGTGGTAACCAGAGTCACCTGCAAATATGGAGGGACAACATTTAGCCACACACTATCCCTTATGACCCACACCATACCCATCCACCAACATCCACTTGGTGGGAACCAGGGCTCATCTATTAGCCACACACACAGTGCCTCTGTAGTTGGCCAATCACAATTGGGATGCTGCTATTCCTCAGGATAAAGGCATCATGCACAGGCCCAGGATACTTCACATTGACATGGGAGATGTACTGGTCACGAGGCACACCATCTGAACATTCAGGGAATTAAAACTCTTCGATTTTTGAAGACCTGTTCGTTTTGACAGGGGTACAAATGCAATATGTGTACCATCAATCGCCCCAATTATGTTGGGGATATGTCCCATTGCATAGAAGTCAGCCTTCACTGTGGCCAAATCTTCCACCTGGAGAAATACAATGTAGCTGCACATGTGCTTTATCAGGGCAGACAACACTCTTGTCAGCACTATTGAGAACATTGGCTGTGACATTCCTGCTGCCAAGCCCACTGTCACTTGGAAAGAACCAGTTGCCAAGAAATGGAACACAGATAGCACTTGCACAAGAGGGGGGTCCCAGTGGGGTGACGGATAGCAGATATCAGGTCAGGCTCCAGTTGGGCACATTGCTCCGTGATTGTGGCCCTGTCTAGTCTGTAGGTGAGGATAATGTGCCTGTCCTCCATTGTTGCCAAGTCTACCAGTGGTCTGTACGCGGGGGTATGTCTCCATCTCCTGTTCATCTGCAGCGGTTGCAATCTATGGGGCAAAAGAGTGAGGAGCCAGTCATAAACTGTACATTGTAGTCACAAAAGTAAAATGCATGTTCTTATTTTGCAATGTATATGTGGCATTTGTCCTGTTTGTACAATTGTGAACTGTTACGCAGTTATAATCCAGGGCTTGCTCCCCCACTGAAATGGCTTCCCCCTGTCCTGTGTGGAGGGACAGGTGGAATTGAGGTAATTCTGCTGACGTTGAGTGCCATCGTTGGAGGTGGCTGGGAACTGCCGTGCAACTCCTCATTTGATAATATTGGGCCCTATGGGGTACAGTGGCCAATGGTGATGTATGCCGGCGGTGACTGTATGCACCGCTGCGGAGGTCATCACCATTTTCTATTTGTACACTCAATTGCTACCTGACCTTCAACAGGAGAGAACCTACACTGCATGTGCTGCTGTGACCTGTGTCTGGAACCTACCATGGCCTGTGTGACTGGGGAAAGGGCCCCTGCCTTCACCTCGGCGGAGTTAGAAAGACTTGTGGATGGGCTCCTCCAGACCAACAGGTGAGTACACTGTGAGCACGATGCATGAGGCATGAATGCATGGAGTGGTGTGTGTGAAGGCCTCGTGTAGGGTGGGGTTGATGGATGTCCCCTGGGCGATGTGCAGCTTGTGTGCTGGGCCATGTCTGTGCAAACGGGTATGGGAAGGGGTATGGTGGGCTACGAGTGTAACAGGCAGGACGGTCTGACTAATAACTTTCCCTGTGTGTATTTCCTCTGCAGGTCACCACCCATCAAAAGAAGGGTATATGGCGTGCCATTGCCAGGGACGTGCCAACCCTGGAGGTCTACGGCAGGTGGAGCACCCACTGTCAGAAACGGTGGGAGAACCAGAGACGATGGTCAGGGAAGACGGCGGAGGCCCAGCTGGGGATGGCCTCTCAACGAGGATGGGGTGCCTGTCAAACCCTGACACCCCTGATGGCCCGCATACTGGTGGTGCCCTATCTGGAGCTGGATGGGCGCCTGAGGGCATCAGAGCAGCCACAATGGGGTGAGTACAGTTGCCATCATTACAACGTACGCATGGTAGGGTGGCATCTGGGTGGGGGATGTGTGTCTGTGGGTGCCCCTATGCCAGGCCTGACATTGCAGAGTAGTTCCCATGTTGGGCATGGTTCTGATGTGATATTCCTCCTACCTAGCTAGTAGGCATCCACTTCTGGGCAGGGCTGTGTGGGTCCCAGGTGTGCTGCAGTTGGCAGTATGTGTCCCTCCCTATGCCCTGGTGACTAGCATTGTTACTGGTAGTGCACTGCATAGTGCGTAGGGCTGTTCCCTGTGTCTGAGTGTGCTGTGTACGCCAACAGTGGTGTTGGTGCAGCCATTGATCAAGTGTTTCCTTTGTCTCTTCACCCCTTTTTTGTTTTGTCATCCTGTCCTTATGTGCATTAGCATCATCTGGCGGAGGAGCAGAGGCAACAGGACCCAGAAAGTCTGCCGATGGTGAGGGCACAAGTCGGACAGAGGGCGAGGGGAGTACCACAGAGGAGGGGACAGTTTGGACCCAAATACCTCCTCTGATGGAAGCTCCCTGGTGGTGGTGGACACCTCTGTGCCCACCCCAGCTACAGGTACAGAGCCACCTCTGTACCAGCACTGCCCTCCATACAGCCCCTCAGCGATTTTCCTGTGCCTGCTCACCCAGGAGGATGGGCATCTTCTTCGCCCCAGGCACCTCAGGCCCTGCTCCAGTTAGCCCTGCTGCCTTGAGTGAGGAGGCTTTTGACCTCCTGAGATCCATCTCTGTTTGGCAGTCAACCATTGTGAATGCCATCCAGGGGCTGGCAGCCCAAATGCAACAAACCAATGCATTTCTGGAGGGCATTCACACTGGCTTGGTGGCCCAACAGAGATCAATCCAGGCTCTCACCTCCTCTCTGATGCAGCCATTGTCCCTGTTTCTACCCTCCCCCCTCCAACTTCGTCTACCCAATCCCATTCCCCTCAATCCCAACCTATCCCAAGCATACAGGCAGACCAGCATGCACACAAGACAACACACAAGAGTGGTTCAGGCAAACACCAGCACCACACTTCATCCCACAGGCAGTCACGCAAACACCATCCAGATGCAGACATACCAACATCCACTGCCTCCACTGTGTCCTCCTCCTCCTCCCCCACCTCTCTCCCAGTTCTGTCTACTCTCACACCTGCATGCACTGCATCCTCATCCACTACCGCCATCACCAGCACACCTTGCAGAACACACACCTCACTGGCAGACACCACCCCAACAACCATGCACACATCCCCTGTGTCCTCTCCCACTGTGCCTGTGCCCCCCCACCCAAGGTACACAAACGCAAGCACTCAGACACCCAACAGCCATCCACCTCCCAACAGCATCCAGCCCATGCCCCCGCACCCAAACACAGCAGACAGACACCTCCTACACCTACTCCCTCTTCCCCCACTCCCAAACCTTCTCCCTCTTCCCTCCCCAATGTCCCAAAGAAGTTATTCCTCTCCACCATTGACCTCTCCCCTACTCCTCCCCCTGTCCTTCACTTCTGGCCAGGGTGGATAAAACCCAAGCAAGCACCTCAGTTACCCAGTCCACGGGCCCAGTAGTGTCCACAGCAACTTGTGGTGGGAAAGGATCCAGGGCACCAGGCACTCTCATGGAAAGGGTGCCTGCCCTAAGCGCTGCACAAAAGGGCAAGGAGCCATCCCCAGCTGCTGCCAGGAAGGGCAAGGGGCCTGCACCAGCTGCTGCCCTGAAGAGCAAGGAGCCATCCCCAGCTGCTTCCAGGAAGGGGAGGGGCCTGCACCAGCAGACAGGAAGGACAAGGGGCCTGGTACAGGGACTCAGTCGGAGCCCCCACCACCAACCATGGTTGTGCAGCCGTCCGAGGCTGCAGGGGATGAGCAGGAGCTTCCCCCCCAACACCACCACCACCGGCACCGCCACCACCAGTGGGCAGCCGTCTGAGGCTGCAGGGGCCCGGCTGGAGCTTCCCCCCACCAGCAGCAGCAGCAGCACCAGTGGGCAGCCATCCGAGGCTGCAGGGGATGGGCTGGGGCTTCCCCCACCACCACCACCAGCAGCACCAGTGCCACCACCAGTTGGCAGCCGTCCGAGGCTGCAGGGGATGGGCTGGAGCTTCCCCCCACCACCAGCAGCAGCACCAGTGGGCAGCTGTCCTAGACTTCAGGGGATGGGGAGGTTCTTCCCCCCACCACTACCAGCAGCAGCAGCTCCACCACCACTGAGCAGCCGTAACCGACGGCAGACAGTCTGTAGTCCTGCCTCCATGGGCTGTTGTGTGGCCTGCACCCTGCAAATCCTGTGGGTATGAAACCGAGCTGAAAGACTGTGACCTTGCACTCCCGAAGATCTGAATCACAGGACACGATTCCCCCTCCTGAACCAGTGGGTATGGCACTCACTCACGCTATCCTCAGCAGGATCTGAAGCACAGGGCACAATGCCCCCTCCAGAACCAGTGGGTATGGCACTCACTCACACCATCCTCAGCAGGATCTTAAGCACAGGGCATGATGCCCCCTCAAGAACCAGTGGGCAAGTCACCCACTTGGGAGACTGTGGCCTACCACTTCCCAGAGCCAAGAACAGGGCATGTTGCCCCCTCCAGAACCAGTGGGCAAGTCCTCCACTTGAGAGACTGTGGCCTTGCACACCCCAGGACAAAGAGCAATGGACATGTTGCCCCCTCCAGGACCAGTGGTGTTGTTCCATCTGCCGGCTGAGGTGCCCCCCGTTCCCTGTCCCCCTGAGGTGCCTGCCTATTTTCAAACGGATGCACCTGTAGTGTTTTCTCCATGTTTTTGCAGGAGACAAGTGGGGCCTTGGACTTTGTCATGTGGCCCACGCACATTGAGGACTGGGCAGTGTCCCTTGATTTGTACATATGTATATACTTTTAGATTGGATGTACGTATTTTTGATGTATTTATGTTATTACACTGACTTTCATCTGTTAGTGTTATCCTTGCATTATTCCTGAGGAGTACGGGGTATATATGTTTTCTTACTGCATCTGATTGTGTGTATGGTGTTGAGGGTGGGGGGTGTGTGCATGGTGTGTGTGTCACTCTCTTTATCCTCCCCCTTCCCCTGTGTGCTAAGAGGCAGTACTCACTGTAGTCATCTTCACCGTTGTTGGTGTTCGTGGTGGAGCAGGACGTACAAGATCATTGGGAAGATCTGCAGCTCTGGCTCAATGGTGGCGTGGTTGTTCCCTGTGTCTCCAAAGGTGAGTTGTTTCACTTCTGCAAGGCTTTTGATGTCATTGTTACCACCCCGGAAAAGGTGGTGGATTGGATTGTCATTATACAGTGGGTGGAACATTGTCTTCCACCTGGCTGTAGGCGGCTACTGCAGTGGTGGCTGTTGTTTCCGCCCTGGCGGTCGGTGTGGTAAAGTGGCTGTCTATCTGAGATCTATCTGCCATGGTCATAATTTGGTGGTATTTACCGCCAGCCTGTTGGCTGTATTACCGCCACTTTATCACTGACCGCCAGGTTTGTAATGAGGGCTGTAATGTCGTAGGTAAATTGTGACACTAAATAGATAAAATCGGATTTGCAATTTGTGGAATCAGGCCATCACACTTACAAATACACATTTACAAATTCAGAAGGTTTGACCTTGCCTCATCCTTCTTTAAAATGTGTATCAGCAAAGATTTACCTCTCCTGGGTTTCAGAGAAGGAGAGTTGACTAAGTATGTGTACTAGCATACGCATGTGTTACATATGTTGACTTTCACTGATTTTTTCTTCTCTGTGAGGATCTGTGAAGGACTCAAAAACAGTGACTGGGGAATACACAACATGTGTCCATGACACAACACAGTAATGTGGATTAATTACCCGTGTTGGAGCGGGGATGTTTATCTCTCAATCTTCGGGTGTAGTCATTAAAAAATTCCCGCCACTGGTCACACGGACCTTTGCTCATGACCTAAGAGAGTTTAAAAGGATCAACCATTCACATCAAACTTTCAGTATCACCAATTAATTTGACATCTGTAAAGTCAGTAAAGAGAAATTGTGTGAGTTGAAGGGTTTTATTAACAATGTAGTGAATTTAATCTTATTTAGGAATTTTCTTCTTTAGTCATTGTTCTTACAAGTTCAAATAATTCATTAGATGATATTTCAAAGCAAGATAAGAAATAACATTAGTGAAAATTATATTCAAAACAGTAATAATGCAAGAAGAGTGTTCCATTAAGAAATGTCTGTAATCTAAATTCAAATTGAGAATAAGGTGTCAGTTCTGAAACCCCTGAAAAGTTCTGATGGGAGAATAAAATGAATAAGCATGAAGCCTTTGAACTTCAAATAAAAGAAAATTTTAAGCTGGAAGGTATTCTCAGCTGCAAATCAGCAGACATCTAGTACATGGGAATAGGCTCAAAAAGTAATCCCTCATGGTCTCAAGAAACCCAGGAAAGGATCTCCAGAATGTCACGACCTACTCTAGGATGCAATCAATATAAATGCAGTGAATTATGAACTGAAGCAAGTATCACTTTCTCCATTCACAGCATCCACTAGGAATCCAATAAACTCTCTGGAGTAGGTAAACTCCCCAGTTTTTCACTTCTTCACAAAGGGCCACAGATACAAGCCCTTGAAAAAGATAACTCGTCTACGTTGTGCGGTTCAGACAGTTCTTCTAATTAATCATCCTGTTGTCTCCTCAGCTCCTGGCAAGAACCTCACAATCAGTTGTCTAATACAAAACAAATGCCCATTAAATAACTAATAAATGACTTCTGGAAAGTTACAGCATCTGCAGTGGAATTTATCATAGATGTTTGCAATTTTTTATCTAAATGTGTTTTTATTTACAACATCAAAAAATTCACTTTATCACCCCTGATAGTAACGTGCCAATGCAATAACATGCATCATTGGTATTCGGCAGCACATGTATCAGGCACATTTGCCTGACCCCTTAAAGTACATGCATCAGTGCAATAAAGACAACAGACAGTACCAAGCATTAACAGTTTACTTAGTAACAAGCTTTGATGCATAATTCAGTAGCATTCATGGCCCTACAATAATGACACCATACAGTAAAACATATTAATGACGCCTTGCAAGGAGCTTCAAGTGTCTCATTATTAAGAATGTATAGCCCTAGAAAATGCCAAGCTTTAATGGTACCACATCACATTAGAAGCCACATGCAGTAGTAGGTGTGAGTGATCCAAGCAGTAATGACTATTCGAAGACCCACATTGTAACAGACATTAATAATCTCTATTACACACAAGAATACACGTTAATGGTCATGTATTAGCAAGCATTATTGACCCCAAACAACAATAACCTTCTATAGTTGCCCAAGACAGTAACTGAATAAACAGTATCACGTCACCAGATCTATGACTGCTTGAGTCAGGAACAAAGATTCTATTAAAATGTGTAATGCTTTATTTCTGGTCCATGTTAATTAGGACCTTTGAATTGAAATACATGTTCGTTTCATTCTCTTAAATAATGTGCCCAATCTATCTTATTAAAATCATCCATCTTTGATCAAGGTTAAAAGAACATCGTTACCCCATCATGTAGGTATTAAATATTGCAGAACATCAAGCACACTAATGTGCAAAATTTGTTCTGACACATGAATCCTTTTAAATGCCAGTTAAATATTTTACAGTTTGTACGCTTATTAAATATTCACCGCATTTTTTTTAAACATCAGCTTCATTTCCAAACTTGTTTCTGACAGAAATGGGGTCTTTGGTTTGCAGTCAGGTTACCCCCTGTCTAAGCAAGGACCCTCACTCCTGTCAGGGTAAGTCACACACAATCCAAAATATCCTGTGCCCACCCTCTGGTAGCTTGGCACTCAGCAGTCAGGCTTAACTTAGAAGGCAATGTGTAAAGTATTTGTGCAATAAATCTTGCAATAGCACGTGAAAATACCACAGAAAGACACCACACAGGTTTAGAAAAATATGAGTTATTTTGATCTGCGGCTGAAAAATTGACGCACCACCGGCTTCGTTGCTGAAAATCTATGCTCACCTGCAACGCGACCAGAAGATCGATGCCCGCAGCTGGAGAAACGACGCACAGCATTGCTGATGGAGATCGCAACCAACACTGCAGGGTTTTCTGATCATGCAACTATCACTGAGGGGCATATTTATACTCCGTTTGCGCCGAATGTGCGTCAAAAATTTTGACGCACAATCAGCGCAAACGTTGCCCCATATTTTAACCCTGACGTCCGAGGCCACGCACGCGAAAAATCTGCAGTGTGCGCTATTTTCTGGAAGCGGCAACCCGCCCTGTGTTAATGATATGCAGGGTAGGCGTTCCCGTCCAAAAAACGACGCACACGGCCGCGCGTCGTATTTATGCTTCCGGGCAAAAAGGACTCCCGGCCGGTAGGCGGAGCAAAAAAATGACGCAAAGCCCGATGTGCGTAAAAATTTCACGCCTGGGTCAGGGCAGGCGTTAAAATGGGGCAAACACACCTGTATTTAATCAGAACACACAGAACAAACAGCAGAGCAGCAGAGCAGCAACAGGGAGACATGGAGGTGATTTTTCTTCAGCGTGCACGTAGACGCAGAGCCCTGCAGCAACAACAGCAGCCACAACAACAACAGCAGGGACCCCAAAGACAGCGCAGAAGGCAGGAGAGGATATTCCACCCAAGAACAACCCTGCATGGCCTCAGGGAACACGACATCATCCAGAGGTACCGGTTGAACTGGCAGGCCATTCAGCAGCTGCTGAGAAATATTGAACAGCAGTTGGCCCCCACTTTGGTGACACCCCACACCATCCCAAAAGAAACAAAGCAGCTTGCCGTACTTCACCTGCTGGCAAGTGGCTCGTTTCAGACAACTGGTGCCCTGGTTGGTGGAATATCACAACCATCATTCTCTGCATTCCTGCCAAAAGTACTGGATGCCATCATTCGCCTGACACCCCGCCACATCTGCTTCCCTAACACACTGCAGAAGCAGCAGGAAACTAAACAGGGGTTCTACGCCATCAGTGGCTTCCCACACGTCCTTGGTGTAATCGACTGCACACATGTACGCCTTGTGCCACCTGCTGCAACAGAAAACCTCTACCGCAACAGGAAGCACACACATTCAATCACATGCAGGCCATAGTCGATCACCAAGGACTGATCAGCAACATTGTGGCTAAATATCCTGGGAGTGTACATGACGCATTCATCTTCCGTCACAGCACCATCAACCAACACTTCCAGGATGGACGGTATGGCAATGGACTACTCGATGGTAAGGACAAAAATCAAACTCATATACACACTGCACAGCAACCCTCTAGGAGAAACAACACATACACCACATTAGCAACACCTAGCCAGGAACACACTGAGGTCCTCACATCACTAGCCATGTGTCATAAGTCACCATTGAACCTGTCGAACATTGGAATGTACTCCACAGCTTAATGTGAAGACATTAATGAGTGTGGTTGCCTAAATGTCACCTTGCAAATTGGAAGTGTCACAATAACCTGTACATTAACACATTGCATAAGTCTTAAGGTATGGGATGTCCAGGGTACTTTCATATGAACGTCTTAATTACACTTTCATGTTTTAACTCTGCATGGAACTATCATCTCACCCCCAGTGAAGACACACGGACACGTGTATCACAAGTCACAATGCAAGGGAGGGCACACTGTTATGAAAATCAAAATACAGACTGCTGACAAACGGTTAGCTAACAAACACTTGCTCAGCCAAGGAAAAAACTCAATGCAAAACTTTTACCCTACAAGTATAGGTTGTCACATTAGTACACAAAAGAGTCACAGACAACACAAGACAACTACTCCAATCAAAGGTCTGTACAAGAGTGCTTTCTACATCTAATTGATCCCATTCTGTGTTTCTATTTCAGCTGATCAGGGGTATGGCATCCAGCCTTGGCTAATGACACCATTTGGGAACACCACTACTGCTGCAGAGCGGGCATACAACGACGCCCATAAGAGGACACGCAGCATTGTTGAGCGGACCTTTAAGATCCTAAAGTCAAGGTTCCGCTGCCTTGACATCACAGGCGGTAGCCTACTCTATTCCCCAGAGATGGTCTGTAGAATCATACTCACTTGTGCCATATTGCACAACATTTGTGTAAAAAGGAACATTCCCCTCCTTGAACCAGACCCAGACATGCCTGAAGATGACGAAGAGGAGGATGCTGGCCTACAACAGGAGGGGGAACAACCAAACACGGCAGCAGGAGTGCGTAGGCGCCAACAGCTTGTAAATCATTTTTTTTCATAATTTCTTATATCAACACTTATTGCACAATTGTAAATAAACACAGATAACAAACACCACATCATGCTTTGGCCTATTCATTTCTGCCCACCTTTAGTTCGAAATTGCTGAAGAAGAATGTCGTCTCATTGAGCAATAATGACATAACACTCATCACACAAAAAATATACACCACAAATGTCTGCACAGAGGGTAGGATGTTACATGATACATTACCATCCACAGAGGCCAACAGGAGAACAAATGTGGCAATGACATATGCCTGATCCAGACACCTGAGACAGTCTCTCACTCAGCCCAAAAATGTAGATCATTTGAAAGTCTCATTACACGTGTTCAGTGACAGGGTGGGACCATCCATGTGTACGTGACCATGTCCTCAATGGCTCCTCTCAATTTTTGATATAAACAATACCCAATTGGAACAACATTAGCTGCCACTAACTCATGAGGAGACCTTGAAGTTACAGTGACAACATACACCCAGACAGGTGATAGTGGATCCACATTCGCACACACATATAAACATATGTCATCCAATCAACCAAATATTTGCAAGCAGCCCATCACAGTAGTGTCCCAGTTCGAAACTAGCAGGAAGAATGTAACATGCCACTGAACCAGGTAATGCATAAAGGGCCACATACATCAACAACCTATTTGTCATCAGCACATGAGGAACGCTGAGATTTAGCAAACATAGTCAGTGCAAAATGGTATGTCAGATTGCTCCAAATAATCAATAGGGCAAACGTCAAATGGGCTAATGAGATGAATGAATGGCTAACAGTGATTCATACCCTATGGCCTTCCATTAGCCTGCTGCTGCAGGTTTTGCATAACAGAATAAATGAAAGCCATGGATAAATTAGCAAATCTGGAAAGGCAAACCCTAGGGTGCTGGGGGCCTAAGTCCACCTCTACCGCCCCCCAAATATACAAGAATCATGTACTTGTGAACTAAACACATGCATAAGGCGCATGTGTGGCCTACATGTCAAAAGTCAAACACAAATCAGATACACAAAATCATAATAGGACATGGTTAGCCCCATAAAAAGTGTAAGTGACTATTGCACTCCCTGTTTGGACTATAGATAAATGCATTACCATGATAAATGTGGACACATTTTTGAGAAGGAATACATCATGGTATCCCATTCCTCATTTCAAAATAGCCATCAGCAATTACCCAAAATATGTGTACAAATATGGTTAATACACTTTTTGAGGTATCATAAATATTACAGTGTGAATGCCTTCTATACATCCAATAAGGGACATGTGTCATAGCTAACCACAAATGTGTATCACATAGCACCGTTTGGTCATGACAAAGTTCCTTCCTCAACTTTAAAAAATGAAGACATAATTAAAAAATGCGTCAAATTTCCACGCATACAGCATGGGCGTCATAATTTTTTCACGTACAGGAGTGCACAGAATGCAGAGTCAAAAAATATGATATGAACAATAATAAATTAATAAGGTACATGACATGTCCACCATAATGTCCATGTAGCGTCAAATTTCCACACATACAGCATGGGCGTCATAATTTTTTCACGTACAGGAGTGCACAGAATGCAGAGTCAAAAAATATGCAGCATGGGCGTCATAATTTTTTCACGTACAGGAGTGCACAGAATGCAGAGTCAAAAAATATGATATGAAAAATAATAAATTAATAAGGTACATGACATGTCCACCATAATGTCCATGTAGCGTCAAATTTCCACGCATACAGCATGGGCGTCATAATTTTTTCACGTACAGGAGTGCACAGAATGCAGAGTCAACAAATATGAAATGAAAAATAATAAATTAATAAGGTACATGACATGTCCACCATATTGTCCATGTAGCGTCAAATTTCCACGCATACAGCATGGGCGTCAAAATTCTTTCACGTACAGGAGTGCACAGAATGCAGAGTCAAAAAATATGATATGAAAAATAATAAATTAATAAGGTACATGACATGTCCACCATAATGTCCATGTAGCGTCAAATTTCCACGCATACAGCATGGGCGTCATAATTTTTTCACGTACAGGAGTGCACAGAATGCAGAGTCAACAAATATGAAATGAAAAATAATAAATTAATAAGGTACATGACATGTCCACCATATTGTCCATGTAGCGTCAAATTTCCACGCATACAGCATGGGCGTCATAATTTTTTCACGTACAGGAGTGCACAGAATGCAGAGTCAAAAAATATGATATGAAAAATAATAAATTAATAAGGTACATGACATGTCCACCATAATGTCCATGTAGCGTCAAATTTCCACGCATACAGCATGGGCGTCATAATTTTTTCACGTACAGGAGTGCACAGAATGCAGAGTCAAAAAATATGAAATGAAAAATAATAAATTAATAAGGTACATGACATGTCCACCATATTGTCCATGTAGCGTCAAATTTCCACGCATACAGCATGGGCGTCATAATTTTTTCACGTACAGGAGTGCACAGAATGCAGAGTCAAAAAATATGAAATGAAAAATAATAAATTAATAAGGTACATGACATGTCCACCATAATGTCCATGTAGCGTCAAATTTCCACGCATACAGCATGGGCATCATAATTTTTCACGTACAGGAGTGCACAGAATGCAGAGTCAAATATAAATTTTCATATATGTTTCTCATATTTGCCAGGAAATTATAATTCTACACTAGAACTGTAAACTCAGCCTCACAATAATGTAAGGGAACAATGAAGAAATTACTTTTGACTCTGCATTATGTGCAATGTTATGTGTTAAAAAATATGACACACAATCTGTATGCGTGAAAATATGACGCATAACGGAAAAATAAAAACGGCGGCCATTTTATGCAGGAAGTGATGTAATAGGATATCCTGTTTACAAAATCTGTACTGTGAGTTAACTTTCACTTTCACTTTGCAGTCTCAGATTTACCTAGACTGTGTGGTTGTGTGAAAAGTGTAGTCCTGTGTTTAACTGCTTTTGTGTCCTGTGTACCTTGTATTTTGTGTTTTTGTGATCATAGTCTTGTTGTCTAATATTGTCTTAGTCTGTTTAGTATACTTTTGTCCAATCCTGTTTTTGTTTGTATTGTCTGTGGGAGTCTGTTCTGGGTAGTTTAACTTTGGGGTTAGTTGGGCTATTTTTCTTAAGTTTTCTTTTTCCTTCACTACTCTACCTTTCCCCATTTCACACTTTTACTTGTTTGTCTCATTTTTCACCTTTCAATTTGTTAATATGTCAGGTATGCCTCGGCTTGGCAGGATGGGTGAGGAGGAATTGGGGGGATTCATTTGGCTTGTTTGCCATTTCCTCCCACTCATGCTGGAGGCTGGGGGCCGTGTGATACAGGGGTATTACACGGAGGCACCTAAAGTCCGGTGGGGGAAGGTGCGCCATCACCTGGTCCGGGTGTACGGTAGCATTAGGAATGAGCATCAACTAAAGCACCGCTACATATCCAGGGAGCAGGACCTGCTGGACCACCTGGGAATCAGGATTGGTGGCCATGTTGGTGAGTACAAATCAATTACATGTGAATAATTGAAATCTCTGTGGGGACATGTGATGATTGTTACCCAATCTGCTAGATAAGTAGCTGACTGTGTGTAATGCTAGGGAAACCTAATGTGTATTTGTTGCACAATGTGTAGGAAGACCAATGCTTATATTGGCCAGTGAGAAAGTTATGTTGAAACAACATACCTATATATGAAGACGCCATAGCTAGACAGAAAATTGAAAACCCATGATGATGCTATAAATTTGTGGTGCCTTCACGTCACATGAAGTTAGCTATATTGTCCACACATATGTCACATGTGTGTCTGGTTGCTGTGTGTTGAAAATGTCCACATAGCCTGTTTGAGTTTGAGGGGTCATGCAGTCCTCAAGTAACCAGCTTTTGGATGTCTCTCTGGGATGCACATGATGAGATGAATGCAAGCCATTATTGCTGGGGAATACTAATGGAGGTGTATCTTTGACAACACATGACTGTCCTGGCCACTGCATGTGTGTAGTAGGGTGTATAACTGTAGCAGGAGACTCATCCAATGTTAATGTTGATTAAAAATTCATCCATGCAGTATGAGCATGTGGGAAAGTGTATCATTACCATGTCATATTCACACAGTGTCATAGTAACTGCAATTATTTGTCACTGCACGGAGTCTGAGTATATTCTTCCTTTCATGCTTTACAAGTGGACCAGCACTGTACACCGTGGGAGAGGTGGCACATTTTGAGGACCCCGATACCTACAGTGAGTGTGGCCTGAGTGCTATTTTTATTGTTTGCTAGTGATGCATGATGGACTACTGTGTGTTCAACAGAATTCATGATTTGATGCGCTGCCCGTTCATTGGCATTGTTGCTTTAGTGGGATTTCAAATATCACTTCTGTTTCAGTAGACCAATACTTAGCCATCTCTCAGATTTAGGGGTTGTGGGTCATTCCAGTCGGCCCGCTATGGGGAATGGGATGAGTCATGTGGAATACACTGGTTAATGTAAGAGTTGCTCTGGGACTTGGCTTGAACTGAGTCTGCATATCAGACTGACATTCTCCCAGATAGCTTTGGCAAATGGCTTGTATGAAATATGCAGCTTCCTAGTTGAGGATGCACTGTGTACACTGTAGGTTGGATCTTCCGGGGGCATGTACTTCCACAAGTCGAACTAGAAGTGTGTGTGACTAGAGTGCAATGGCCTGGGTATTCAGTCGACTCATAATCATGGGTGTTCTTGCTCCTCTGTGTGTGTTGTAAAACATGCCTCACTGATAGTATGTGATGTTGGCCTGAGTCAGAGCATTTTGACATGTGTGGACCTTGGATATGACAATGTTTGGCTGACTCCAACGTGTTGCTAGCCCTACATTGGTGTTGTGTGTGGAGGCAAATACTTGTTGACCTTTCTATACACTCCTGGGTGTGCATTGAACCTGGGATTGTTGGTTGTTCTTCCCACCCCACCCTCAAAGACTGCCATGTGATTGGGAATAGGGTACCTAGGACTGTAGTAACCAGTATGTTACAGGTACTTGTGACCTTTTGCAACTTTGTTTAGAACCTAGGGCCAGATGTAGCAAACCGTTTGCAAGTCGCAACCGGCGAAAATCGCCGTTTGCGAGTCACAAACGTGTGTTTGCTATGCAGAAATGCATTTTGCGAGTCGGAACCGACTCGCAAAATGCATTTCTGACTCGCAATTAGGAAGGGGTGTTCCCTTCCTATTTGCGACTCGCAGTGGTATGCAATTCCATTTGCGACCGAGTACGCGGTCGCAAATGGAGTCGCAGTTACCATCCACTTGAAGTGAATGGTAACCCACTCGCAAACTGGAAGGGGTCCCCATAGGACCCCTTCCCCTTTGTGAGTGGACCCAAAAATATTTTTTCAGAGCAGGCAGTGGTCCAAGGCCCAGAAAAAATCAGAAACTAAAGGTTTCGTTTTTTTTTTCTAAGTGCACCTTTAAGGAAAACGGGCTACACTTGGAAAAAAAAAACCTGCTTTATTTAAAAGCAGTCACGGACATGGAGGTCTGCTGTTCCCAGCAGGCCTCCATCCCTGTGAGTGCCCATAGTCTTTATGGGGGCGCAAATTGCGACCCACCTCATTAATATTAATGAGGTGGGTCTTTGCGACCCCACAGCGGCTCGGGCTCGCAAATTGCAAGTCGCAATTTGCCGTCTTCCTACATCTGGCCCCTAGTGTACACATTCGGTTATGGCCCATGGGTTCAATATTTGCAAACAACAAATTACAAATGGCATTGAGTGAGGGTTGTGATAGTTATCACATAGAGTGACATATGTAGTGAAGTCAGTATGCGGAAGAGGTTCAGCCATAATGTCAGCTGCATTAGGCATTATTTGGATGAGAAGTTTATGCTGATGTCATCCATCATGTAGAGACATGGATATGCTAGGTGTGAGATGGCCTTATGTATGCAGGCTTCACATGTACTTCCTCTGAGACTTTAAATAAACTATGTTGTGACAATTGCTGTAACAAATACAGTACAAGTAATGTACAAATAACCCATTGTGCTATTCCACCCAATGAAATTCCCATGGTAAATATTTGCCATATCTCTTCACAGCTGCAAACATGAGTGCCGCAGATAGACACCAATTTGAGAGGCGTGCCATGCGATACCGGCACATCCTGCAGGTGCAGTCGGGGTACAGGAGGATGGCCCGAAAATACCAATCAGATCGGGCCTCCGGGGCATGGTGGGCCTCACCACAGGGTGGCCCTACATTGCCCACAACAGCCACCGCCACCACATCCACCAGGCCTCCCCAAGTGGCCCCAGCAACGTCGGGCACAGTTGACCCTGGCTCCTCATCAAGACCTGGACCCAGCCATGTTAAACAACCAGGACAGTCCAGTGGGCATTCAACTGCTGGCACAAGGTCCACCTCGGCCGGCACACAGACTGCATCAGCCCCTCCTGTGGACCCAGCCGCATTCCTGGCATTGAGCCGTAAATTGGACAAGGTGTTTACAAAGGTGGACAAGCTAAGCCAGGATGTGGCATATATAAAAAAAAGGGTTCGGTCCATCAGGCGGACCCTACGGAGGGCCAACCTCTAGGACATTTGCCATGTTTAACTTTTACCCCTCCCCTCTCTCCTCTTTCCTATTTTGTACTGATAGTTGGGTTTTGGGGATTAGAATTAGGTAAGTATAGGTAGTTAGCTTAGTTAGTGTTAGGGAAGAGGATGGGGGGTACTTATTCTTTCTATCTTTATTTTTTGTGTGGGTGGGTGGGGGTCAATGTTGGGATTCCTGTTTGTTTAAAAAAAATAAAAAAAAATATATATATATATATGATTGTTTAGGATAGTATAGTATGTGTGTAGGTTAGTAAGTGTTGTCCTGCATGTGTCCTGTCTCATAATGGTGGGTGGGGGGTTGATGTTCAGATCGATTAGTTATACGTGTAGAGTAAGTTTAGCTTAGGTTAGTTAGGGACAGTTGTGGGTTAGTAGTAGTCAGGTTAGATTAGTGTAGGTATTACTTTTCCCTTAGTTGCCTTTTTGTGTGAATAAATAGTAATAAATATATAGTTAACCCTTTACATGATGCGTTAGGTGCTACTTTATCATGGCCTTGACATCAGAGTAGGTGAATGTTTTTGTATGACATTAGTTTCCTATGCTAGCCATCCCCAGAAAATGGAGGTTTAACATGCCAGCTACCCGTGTGATAACTTGGTAAGTATCCACCATTTGGGAGACCCACCATTGGTAGTTTTCATCGATCACCAAGGTTTTGTGTTGGTGAGTATGTATTCTACTTCACAAAGTGTGCTTCCAGACTTGTTATTGTGGGTAATTTAATAGGTCGGACTGCAGTGTGATGTTCAGGGAGATCTTTGTAGATGAGGTGTTGTTAACACTCTTGTCTTGTTGCCTTCATTGCTGACCTACATCATGTGTGTACTAATTCTGCATGACTTTCCTTCATGGAAGTATACTCAGAAAGGGTGATTGATGCAGTGTTATTTTTTTATGTTTGCTTACATTGTGCAGCATACTTTCATGTTTTAGTATTGCATGGTGCCTACATATCTCAGCCACCATTAGTTGACTAGAATTGCTATAGATGGTGCATCATTCTGTCTAAAACAGCATGATTGTGTGTGGTTAGTCCCTTCATCAGTTATTCTCCTCAGTATGGTAAGGCTATGATGCAATCCTGGCCACTGCACAGATGTATCAGACTACATGATGTCAGGACAGTTGTATTGACAAGCTACATGGTTGCCACACAGGCACTTTGGAGTTATGTACTGCACAGTTGAAGTGTGAAATAACACAGAGACATAATAGGTGTGCAAGTGCTATTTATTTATAGGTGCTGTAGTGCAAAATGTCCATTGTCCATGTTTGCTGGGTCCGTTCTGGTGCATTCTTACATGGTGATCCTACAGAAGGGGTGTGGATGAGGCTCCTGACATGCTGGGGTGATGTCACAGACAGTGCAGAGGGACAGGAATTGGCAAATAGTAGGAGAGAGACATTCACTGGCAATGCTGACAAGTCATAAAGTGGATTGCAGAACAGTCATTGAGTGTAGTTGTAGTGAGACTGGCATTTGACAAAACGTAGGACCTTGGTCAAAGTAGGCCATGGTGCAGGGACTAGTGCTTCCGGGTACTCTTCCGTGAGAATGTGATCTGTTCCATGTCTTCTTCTTCTGATGTGTGTGTTGCCTGGTTTGTCCTTGTTGTTGTTGGTTGTGAAGGGGCAACACACACCTCAGTGTTAGAAGACATGGAGGCAGACATCCTGGGGGCTGCTCCCTGTGGAGTTATTAAGGGCAGTACTGCAGCAAGGAGGGCCTGCTGGTTTTTGAGAATAGCAGCCACATCACGATGGTAGGCAGCCAGGTCGGCCCTGAGGTGTTCAATGTTGCATTCGTGCACACGTTGACTGGATTGCAGTTGTAGGTGTTGTGTCAACTGGATGACAGCTGTGCTGATTTCCTTCAGTGTTTTGGCAAGTTCCTGCAAGAGAGATGTTCGGGCTTGCATAGCAGCTGCCTGATCTGCAAATGCGTCATACATGAACGCACCCCCTCAAGGCTGGCTGCCATGTTTTGCATCCCCACCCGCACCTCCTTGGCCAGCTCCCGCTGTACCCCAACTACAGTTCTTTCAAAGCTGGTGCCAGTGTCGTCAGAGTCCTCAGCTGTGTTGGAGCTGGCAGGTCTTAGAATTGGGGGGGTGGGTGTTTCTTCTGTGATGGCTGCTTCTTCTGTGCTCCTCCTTGTGACTGAAGGTGGGGTCTGGAGGGTTTCAAGGACCTTTTGGATAGTCTCCTGGGAAATATTTATGGGATCATCATCCATGTCATCAGGGAAATCAGGGACAGGCATATCGGCAGGAGATCCATGTTCCTCTGCAATGAAACAGGGTACAATTAGGGTGTCTGTGGTGTGACAATTTTGCCATAACATGCAAGCCTTTGGATGACTTAACTTTGTGCTCTGGTTTGGTATTGGTATCTGCTGTCCTTCATATGGGCATTGTTATAGGCCTATGGCCCACCTGTGTGTCACATGTATGATATAGAGTTATCAGACATGTCTGCCTAATTGCCTCTAGGTGTTGCTTTGTACCAATTTGGGAATAGCCATCTTTTTGTCTTACTCGTCCCTCCGTGTATATCTATTCTTATGGAGAGACATTTTGTTGCGTGGGCTCTCATTATCCTACATGAGATTACTGGATTTCTAGGCAGCAGGATAGCTAATGGTGTGGGGGACTGAGTCTGACCCACTTGTAAATAACTCTGTCACCCTAATTCTTTCTTTTTGCTCTGGCTAACTAGCAGTGCCTCATGTCTCCCACGGCAAAGAAATGATTAGACAGCCGAGCGCATGACATCTTTGGAAACTTCTCAGGGAAGTCGTGGTCACTCAGATCCAAACCAATTCTCTCTTTTCCAGTATGATCTCATATACAAATGACAAAGACAGTATTTGTTTTATATGATGATTTCATAAAACAACTGACTTTTAGATAATTAGGTGTGAGCCACAATAACCCAAACAATACAACATGGTAGAATTGAAATAGTCACCAGGAGTGTAAAACATTTGAACAAAGCTATCATGGTGCCTAACTGTTTCTACTCTCCCTTTGCTTGTTCTATTTAGAGCACAGCATATTAAGCTTCGAGCTTGCCTGTCTGAATCACTGGGGAGACATTAGCCCTCATATCTGAGCAATGGCCTGTGATCTGGTTCAGCATCTGCAGCACGGCAGGCAGCGTCTAGTTGTGGTTCTCTGTTCGGAAACTCCCTCTTGCGTGTATTGGGACAAGGTAGTGATTTTATAACTAACATGTCATCGTGATGACAAAGTGTCCCTACGCAGGAATGCCAAATCTGAACTCCTACCACATCTATTGGCAATGTACCAGACTGTATCCTTGACTGGAGCACAGAGTGAATATGTTATGGAGAACTCCAGTGCTGAAGTAGGCAAAACAGTGTGATATGAATAAAAAACAACACGGTAGAACTGGCTATTTGCAAAATAACTGATACGAAGCCTAATAAAAAGCATTTAGTGCAAAGTGCACAGAGGCTCTAAGCTGTTAGCAAATGAATAAAAGTACATTCAGGGCAAAGTGCACAAAGGCATAAAGCCTGAAGCTAATGCGCAAAGTATACGTAAAACTTACCACCCTACACTTTGACTGGCTGTGGGTGTTGTGAATGCCCTGGCAGCACACTTGCCTCTCAGGACCTGCCCCAAACACTTTTTATTCACATTGACCTAAATGTACATGTTATGTGGCATATCCTATGCATGGCAATGTTAGGATGTGGTATGGATGTAAACATTGTTGATGTTTCCAGATGATGTTTGGTAATGTGTGTTTAACCGGTTCTGTGCCTTGGACGAGATGATCTCGTCCAAGGCTACAGTTCCCCTGTGCCTTGGATGAGATCATCTCGTCCTAGGCACAGGGGAACTTGGGGGAGCGCTAGCACACCCCCCCGTGCACCCCCTCCCCCCCCAGGCTGGGATGGAGGGGAAGACCTTCTCCTTCCACCCGCGCCCCCCCCCACGGCAATCCGATGACGTCAGCGCGCGCACAGCGCGCTGACGTCATCTAGTGTTGCCGGGCGCGCTGGAAGCCATTTGCTTCCAGCGCGTCTTCGGAGGAGGACGTCGAAGGTGAGTCCTCTCCGTTTTTGGGGGGCGGGGGGTGGTGAAAACAGACACGGGGGAAAGGAAAGGGTTTTTCCTTTCCCCCTGTGCCTGTTTTCACAAGATTCCTGCTCCACGATCGCGGGCAGGGCCCGCGATCGTGGAGCAGGAATCTCCACTAGCCACCAGGGATTTTCTTTCTTGGTAATTTTGGGGGCGACCCCTTGGGCAAGGGTCGCCCCCCCCCAGGGGCAATTTTTATTTGTATTTCGCCCCCCCCTGGGGGCAGATCCGCAGATTTTTCGGCAGATCTTCCCCCAGGGGGGGGCGAAAACCACTAGACACCAGGGATATTGTTATTTATGTGTATTTTGGGGGCGACCCCTTGGGCAAGGGTTGCCCCCCCCGGGCAATTCTTTTTGTATTTAGCCCCCGGGGGGGGGGGGGGGGCGAAAACCACTAGACACCAGGGATTTTATTATTTGTGTGTATTTTGGGGGTGACCCCTTGGGCAACGGTCGCCCCCCTAAGGTGGAGAAAATTTGTATTGGCCATCTCTGCCCGTAATTTTGTAGGCCCATCTGCCCCCAAGGAGGGCAGAAACCACCAATACGGCAGGGATTTTTTTGTTTTGTTTTGTGTTGTGCTGGGGGTGCCCCCTTTGGAAAGGGTCGCCCCCTGAAAGGGGGCACAGAGGTGTTGGCCATTTCTGCCCCCCTTGGGGGCAGATTGGCCAATTTCTTTACGCCCATCTACCCCCGAGGGGGGCAGGATCCACTTAGGTACCAGTGACAACCTCTAAGTTCTTGGTGGTGGGGTGTTTGTCAACTGGCAAAGTATTTGTGATTATAACAATTTATTTCTTCTTTTTCTTCTAGTTCAACGCTTTTGCTTCCTTTGCTGTGGATCTTTGCGGTTTTGGCAGTAGTTGTCCTGTGGTTTGCATAGTTGCATGTTTTAGGTAAGTGAAAGCAATTTACTCCAAAGGAGTATTGTTGACATGTTTGTAGGTGGTGTACTAAATGCAGTATTGTGTGTTTGACATTGTCCTTAGATTTGAGCACAGCGATGTTTGTGTTGTCATATGTCTAATTTTCTTTTTTCTTTTTAGTGGGATATCATTGGGGATTGCTGTCTGTGCAGAGTAGTTGCTTGGTGAGTAGCTATTTCAGGCAAGTGAGTGGTATAGTTTTTTGTAGTACATAACTCTTTGTGATAAAGCTACACTTTGTTTATTACTTATTTTAGTACTAGTTGTTGTTGGCAATCCATTTGTTGTTAGGATCATGGCTAGCCGCAAAGTGACCGCTCAGCAGGTTGTTCGCATGCTCTTTGAGTCATCTTCAGACCATGATTACGACACTGACTCTGCATCTGAGGCAGAGGAGGAAGCAGGAGATTCTGGAAGTGAGTTTTCTGTCCGAGAGTATTCTTCTGATGAGGAAGCTACTCTCAGTGCAGATGAAGGGCCTGTGTTAGAGGAGGACATTGATGTGCCAAGAGTGCAGCAGCCTGGGGCTGCAGGGTTTCCCATTGGAAGACCTGACACCTGGATTGCCCCAAACATGAAGCAGCCACAGTTACTGGTCTCCCAGGGTGTAGAGTTAATACGGAAAACTTTCTGCCTGTCCATTTCTTTCACTTGTTTATGGACGATGTATTTTTGGAAGAGATTGTGGAGCAGACAAATGTGTATGAAGAGCAATATTTGCGGGACAACGCTGCCAGACTTAAGCCTCAGTCTAGAGCTACTCATTGGGTTCCCACATATCTGGAAGAGATGAAAAGGTTTTTAGGTTTGTCTTTTTTGATGGGGTTGATCGGGAAGCCGTCACTGGCTTCTTATTGGTCTACTAGCCCCTTGATGGCAACTGCTATATTTCCTGCAACTATGACACGTAATAGGTATTTGCTTCTTCTTCGTATGCTGCATTTTGTAGACAATGCTTTAGCCTTGCCACGAGATCACCCTGATTGTGACCGCCTTTTTAAGATTAGGCCTGTCCTTGATCATTTTGTGGATCGGTTTTCAGAGGTCTATGTTCCAGGCAAAGAGATAAGTGTGGACGAGTCTTTGGTCCTTTTCAAGGGGCGTTTAGTTTTTAAGCAGTACATTCCTAGTAAGAGGGCACGGTATGGGATTAAATTGTATCTGCTGTCAGAAAGCAGTACAGGATATGTGTATAATTTCCGGGTCTACACTGGTAGGGATTCCAGTATTGACCCTCCTGGTTGTCCGGCCACTTTTGGAGTTAGCGAAAAAATTGTGTGGGAACTTGCTAGACGGCTGTTTAACAAAGGTCACCATTTGTACGTAGATAATTTCTACACTGGATTGCAGTTGTTCAAGGAGTTGTTTAGGGTGGACACTGTTGCTTGTGGCACAGTCCGTTGTAACCGGAAAGACTATCCAAGGGAGCTTGTCTGTAAAAAACTTGAGAGGGGACAGTGCAGTGCCTTGCGGAATAATGAGCTGCTAGCTCTGAAATTTTCAGACAGGAGGGATGTGTACATGCTATCGACCATCCATGATGAGAGTACTTCCCCTGTGGCTGTTTGGGGTCAGGTTGCGGAAGTGCGCAAACCTGCGTGCATTTTGGACTACAATAGGCACATGGGTGGGGTTGATAGAGTAGATCAGAGGTTAGAACCTTACACTGCTCTTCGTAAGTCTTATGTGTGGTATAAAAAGTTGGCCCTACATTTATTTCATTTGGCAACTTTTAATGCCTTTATTGTATACAAGGATTGTTCACCCGAGTCAAGGATGACATTTGTTAAATTTCAGGAGTCGGTGATAGAAAGCCTTATTGTGGTGGAACCGGCAAGAGTTCCTAGAGTAGAAGTGATGGAGGATGTGGCTAGATTGAAAGATCGGCACTTTCCAGATCACATTCCTCCCACTCCCAAAAAAGACATGCCCACAAAGAAATGTAGAGTATGTGCCCGGAGATCAATCCGGAGGGAGAGCCGGATGTACTGCCCCGAATGCCCTTCAAAGCCTGGGCTGTGTGTGCCCAGCTGTTTTAGAAGATACCACACAAGGAAAAACTTTTGGGAAATACCGTGAGCGTAAGCTGTCTGTTTTATATTTTCATATGTTTCACGGTTGGCATCTGTCGTGTATTTAGTTAGAGCTTTTGTGTTTGTAGTTTTGTGCTTATTTTATAATTAGTAGTTTCTTTGTTGTTTATAAATAAAAAAAAGTGATTGCGTTGTGCGTGGGGTGGTGCTTGGCTGGCGGTGTGCGTGGGGTGGCGCTTGGCTGGCGGTGTGTGTGGGGTGGCGCTTGGCTGGCGGTGTGCTTGGGGTGGCGCTTGGCTGGCGGTGTGCTTGGGGTGGCGCTTGGCTGGCGGTGTGCTAGGGGTGGCGCTTGGCTGGCGGTGTGCGTGGGGTGGCGCTTGGCTGGCGGTGTGCTTGGGGTGGCGCTTGGCTGGCGGTGTGCTTGGGGTGGCACTTGGCTGGCGGTGTGCTTGGTGTGGCGCTTGGCTGGCGGTGTGCGTGGGGTGGCGCTTGGCTGGCGGTGCCAGCCAAACGGCAGTCCACACTCCCATCAGCTGGTGTGATTCTTGTATCAGGCATGTGGGCGTATGTAAGTGATGGGCCCTTGAGTGGTGCGGTCTGTCGATGTGAGTGTTGTAATGTGCTGGGCCCGTGGCTGGCGGTGTGAATGGTCTTGCGCGTGTCATGTATGAAAGGTGTGTGAATGGACTGTAAAGCGGTTGGTGCCTTGTCGCGGCTTTACAGCTCACGAGCTGTGAGTTATTGGTTCACTTTTTTGCCTTTCAGTTATTAGCAGTGCATTTAATTTTTGTGAAATCTCTTGTTAATTAAATTTGATCCACTGAACCATCACTCACCCTCGTGCCAAATCCAACCAGTATGTGTTGTAAAAAATGACAAAACCTGCTCCGCTGTAATCAGGCGTCGCAGCACACCTGTGACACGCTAGGTGCCTCAGGTGGGACCCCGATGATGAAGCATGCCACCAACTTGGTTGGTGGGTGAGGGGTCTTCTTCACATAACCTAAGTGTGTTTCTTTTCACAATTTTAGTGTTTGGCACATCACGGACGTATGTGCACACATCAAAGTGATATATTCCAAAAATACCTGTGTTTGGGGGGAGGGCCCACCTATGTTTTTGGTCCTGGGTGCGGCCTTCATGTAGGGAAACCTACAAAACCCAGAAACTTTTTAAAACTAGACACCCCAAGGAGTCCAGGGAGGTGTGGCTTGCGTGGCTCCCCCCCCCATTTTCTTACCCAGACTCCTCTGTAAACCTCAAAATTTGCATAAAAAAGCATATTTTCCTGATTTTTCTTAGTAGGATCACCGCTCCAGCAGAAAATTCCCAGTTTTCCCCTCAGTCTCCCAAGTAAAATGACACCTCACTTATGTGGGTCCCCAAAGCAGAGTCCGTCTAAAGATGTATAAAAGAATATGCCCTTATAAACTTGCTGTGCTATCCCTTCTATCCCTTCAGGTTTTGGGCCTTATTCTGTTGCAGGCACCTGGCCCACCCACACAAGTGAGGTATCATTTTTATCGGGAGACTTGGGGGAACGCTGGGTGGAAGGAAATTTGTGGCTCCTCTCAGATTCCAGAACTTTCTGCCACAGAAATGTGAGGAACATGTGTTTTTTTAGCCAAATTTTGAGGTTTGCAAAGGATTCTGGGTAACAGAACCTGGTCCGAGCCCCGCAAGTCACCCCTCCTTGGATTCCCCTAGGTCTCTAGTTTTCAGAAATGCACAGGTTTGGTAGGTTTCCCTAGGTGCCGGCTGAGCTAGAGACCAAAATCTATAGGTAGGCACTTTGCAAAAAACACCTCTGTTTTCTTTAAAAAAAAATGGGATGTGTCCACGTTGCGTTTTGGGGCGTTTCCTGTCGCGGGCGCTAGGCCTACCCACACAAGTGAGGTATCATTTTTATCGGGAGACTTGGGGGAACATAGATTAGCAAAACAAGTGCTATTGCCCCTTGTCTTTCTCTACATTTTTTCCTTCCAAATATAGGAGAGTGTATAAAAAAGACATCTATTTGAGAAATTCCCTATAATTCACATGCTAGTATGGTCACCCCGGAATTCAGAGATGTGCAAATAACCACTGCTCCTCAACACCTTATCTTGTGCCCTTTTTGGAAATGCAAAGGTTTTCTTGATAGCAATTTTTTACTCTTTATATTTCAGCAAATGAATTGCTGTATACCAGGTATTGAATGAAAACGCACTGCAGGGTGCAGCTCATTTATTGGCTCTGGGTTCCTCGGGTTCTTGATGAACCTACAAGCCCTATATATCCCCGCAACCAGAGGAGTCCAGTAGACGTAACGGTATATTGCTCTCCATAATCTGACATTGCAGGGAAAAGTTACAGAGTAAAACGTAGAGAAAAATTGATGGTTTTTTCACCTCAATTTCAATATTTTTCTTTTTCAGCTGTTATTTTCTGTAGGAAACCCTTGTAGGATCTACACAAATGACCCCTTGCTGAATTCAGAATTTTGTCTACTTTTCAGAAATGGTTAGGTTTCTGGGGTCCAGCATTGGTTTCATGCCCATTCCTGTCACTGACTGGAAGGAGGTTGAAAGCACAAACAATTGTAAAAATGGGGTATGCCCCAGTAAAATGCCAAAATTGTGTTGAAAAATTGGGTTTTCTGATTCAAGTCTGCCTGTTCCTGAAAGCTATGAAGCTGCTGAGTTTAGCACTGCAAACCCTTTGTTGATGCCATTTTCAGGGGGAAATCCACAAGCCTTCTTCTGCAGCCACTTTTTCCAATTTTTTTGCAAAAAACGAAATTTTCACTGTATTTTGGCCAATTTCTTGGCCTCCTTCAAGGGAACCCACAAAGTCTGGGTACCTCTAGAATCCCTATGATGTTGGAAAAAAATGACGCAAATTTGGCTTGGTTAGCTTATGTGGACAAAAAGTTATGAGGGCCTAAGCGCGAACTGCCCCAAATAGGCAAAAAAAGGCCTGGCACAGGAGGGGGAAAAGGCCTGGCAGCGAAGGGGTTAATTGGATTGCCCTGTTTATCGTATCAAAGTCCTATTTGGTTCTCAGACTGTGCAGGTGTGTTTCAGTGACCAGTTGCATGTGTCCCCTCCTCAATGTTGTTGTCTGAGCAGTATGACATTAGTGATGTTGCCTTGTTAGCCAGGCACGTGAGGGACCCTGACGTATGCAGCATGTGTGTGTCCTTAGTGCTGTGTGGCTCCTATTGCTGTTTACTTTGGCTGATGTATGTGTCAAGTATGGGCATTGGTATTTGAGTGTACTGGTGCCTTTGTCTTATTTCTATAAATAGTTGCAGATGTCATCCTCACCCCCTAATTTAGGTATGTATGTTCCATGGGGAGGTTCCTGCCATTTGCTACTATAGCTGCACAGAGATCAGAGGTGTTATTGTCAACTGTTGTCGCAGTTACATTGCAGTTGTTGTTTTGGCTACTGGATTACTGATAGGGACCTAGTTGATGTAGGATACATTTTGACTGACGAGTGCCTGGATGTAAGTTTGACGTAGTGGCCTTCCCACCTGTCGCTGCTTTCCCTTGGCTCCATTGTTGTAATTACAGGATGGCCCCATGGGACTGTTGTTGGTGCTGTATTTTGTCGTGCCCCAGCTTCAGTCTGTGCTGGCCATGCCCCCCTGCCGTGCCCCTTTACCCATGCC
This sequence comes from Pleurodeles waltl, assembly GCF_031143425.1. NCBI lineage: Eukaryota > Metazoa > Chordata > Amphibia > Caudata > Salamandridae > Pleurodeles > Pleurodeles waltl. Next base: position 640,796,741 of record NC_090449.1, read on the forward strand.
ACTTCATATATATGCTGACTTACATGCATTGTGTAGTAGGTATTCCCCCCCGGTTGCAGTTATCATTATTGCATTATAATTCCCCATGCAACCTACCCTGCATGTGCGTTGTGTCGTGGTAGTCTGCGCTGTCCTGTCCTTGAATCCCTGTGACGATCTCCTCAGGGATGACGGCTGCGACCATCTCCTCCATGTGGTCCAGGGCCTCCTGTTGTGCTGGACTCCCCCCTCCAGTCTGCATTGCTGCCTTCCTGTTCCTGGCCATTTTTTCTTTTGTCCTACGTTTGCAGTCATGCCAGCATTTCTTACTCTCAGTGACTGTTCTGCGTTCTTCAGCCACACTGTTGATCTTGTCCACAATTTTTTGCCATATGGCCTCTCTCGTACTGATTGGCAATTTAGAGGTGATGAACAATTGGTGCTGGTGTTCCGTCACCTCTTTAACCAGGATTTCCTGCTCCTCTGCACTGAAGCGACACTTTCTTTTTTTTCTAAAAATGTCCTGGTTCCTGTATGGATCATCCTGGCTGGTTCCTGGTCTGCTGTCATCTTCCTGGGGTCTGTTGTGGCATCTGGGATCCATTTTGGCTCTCCTCTGCTGAAAGGGCAGTGTTCGCGGGTGATTTTGATGCTATTGCATCAAAAAAATCCGGCGCTTTCCTGGTTGCGCTGTCGTAAATCGACCCACAGCGATTTGCGTTGCGTTAACGTTGGTTTCCTTTACGACTTGACGCCGCTGTGTGCGTCATGAAATAATGACTCCCACCTGTTGGTTGCGCCGCCGTGCGTCAAAGTATAAATTTTACGCCCGCACGGCGCATCGAAATGGCGTTAGCCGGCGTTAAAATTTTTGACGCAAGGCTGCGCCGGCGCAGCTTTGTGTCAAAAAGTATAAATATGGCCCTGAGTGTGCAAAAAGGATGCAAGGCCTGCCCGGACCGGAAAGTGCTGACCCGATCGACGCATCACTCTCCTGCGGAGAGAAGAAACGACGCACGCCAACCCGACTAAAGGAGAAATGACGCAAGGTCTCACTCGTGAGTGATATCGACGCATCGCAAGCCCTTTTTGACGTACACTCACCCGTGGTACATTTTCACGCTAACAATGTCAACGCTGTGTTTAAAATTACATGAAGACTCTTTTTGCATTTTTATTGATAATTTGACTTGTGTATTGTGGATTTTTGTCATTTTGGTCCTCTTTTGTTTAGATAAATATGCTCTAATTTTCTAAACCTGTGTTGTGTAATTTTGTAGTGTTTTCATTAAGTTACTGTGTGTTTTTGTACAAATACTTTACACCTAGCACTCTGAAGTTAAGCCTGTTGTTCGTGCCAAGCTACCAAGGGGGTGAGTGGGGGTTAGCTGAGGATGATTCTCTTTTACCCTGACTAGAGTGAGGGTCCTTGCTTGGACAGGGGGTAACCTGACTGCCAACCGAAGACCCCATTTCTAACACTAGTATTGAACAATTACAGGATGTGCACTCATTTGCATTAGGGAGTACATCACATTCAGGACACCAAAGTGTGGGGCATTACAAAGGTATGTTTTCAATTCGGAGAGTTAAATGGCTAGTTGATAAAGTCCTATGTTGGCTAGTTTCAAACCCTTCGCCCCTATGCCCCTTCCCTTAATGAGATGGATGTATGCAATATAGCTGGATTGAGCCATGTCTATCAATCCTGTCATATAAGTAGGTTAATAGGTTTTCAATGCTAAGCAGAGAGGCCAATGATGTAGAAATAGGTGTCAGTCCCAACATGCATTAGGGTGACATAACGATCTTCACTAACTGTACCATGTCCATGAGTGATAGAGGTAAGAAAGGGCATCTAGAGAAATAATGTTTAGTGTTTGCTACCAGATTGTTAAGATTGTCAGTAACCATATTCTTAACACTCTTACTCACCAGGTCCCCCTTTTATTTTATATGATTGGTCAGCCATTAACAAATAGAAATCTGCCATCACTGCCACCACTGTTCTTGTAGCTCTGCTACACACAGGATGTACCTAATGTTTCCCCAATTGTTTTGGTAGGATTAGAATGCAGAAATCCCATTTACAAGTGATATCAGTGGTGGGATAGAATGTCAGAATGGTAATATCTCAGCAACATGCAATAGGGCTTGAGAGGTTTTAACTAGTGTTCCTCTCATCCTAATGGTTTGCAATTGGCAGAACCCAGCTAAGAAAGATTCCAAATATGAATAAAAGCATGAAAAGTGTGCAGCTTTGACAAATACTTCTGTGAATGCTAAATGTATCTAACAAGGCAAACCCACATAGACTTTTTAGCTTCGGGTTCATAATATAGTTAGTTACTTTGCAAATAAAGTTATTACCAAACATGTCTTCTCGAGGGTCCTTAAGACATAGCCATTTTTGATCAAAGGGTTGTTCAGCATCTAGTAAGAGTATTACCAGTTCTTCCAGGTCATCTCTTATGTGTCAAAGGAGATTGGAAAGGATATGGACAGGGTTCTGGATGACTTCACCTGAAAATCACCAAAGAGGCACTTATGTACTAGGCTGTTTAAACTTTCACAATCACTTTGCTATCACTTTGATCAGTATTTTGACATCTGTATTGATGGGGCTTTGGGGTAATAACTGGTGCATTGTGTGGCATATTTCCCAGGCTTGGATAGAAGGAATATTGAAGCCCTTTTGGAAATAATATAGCAGTCTTTCAATTTGAGTTCTATTGATTACTTAGAGCTCAATGGGAAAACAGATAAGAGAGAGTCAGCCCAACTTCCAGTGCTCACTATTCAGAGGTCCCGGTGCAGAGCAGCAGCTTCTTCCTGAGCTCCTGTCCCGGCGGCCTATTTGGATTTTCCAGTCTTCTGCACTCATCTCTCATTGGTGATCACTGTTTCCAGGCGGTAAGACGGTGTTTGGACATTTTCCCAACACCGTAATTGAGAATTTTCATATACTTGATTTTAATTCTTAAATGAATAACAGATTACTTGTGCGCTGCCATTTTGTGACATTTGTATGGTGGTTTGCAAATAGGGAGGACGCGCAATTTATTCCATAAAGATTTGACTTCGTTATTACATTGTTGTTCATTGCGCGCTGATATTTCTTGACATTTACATGATGTTTTACGAGTTGGCAAGACGTGCAACTCGTTTCATGAGCATTTAATTTTGTTGTTCATTGCGCGCTACCTTTTCTTGACATTTACATGGTGGCATTCGAATCGGCGAAACGCGCGATTCACTTCTCGTGTGTAATTCATGCTCTTCATTGTGCGCTACCATTTTCTGGCATTTACATGGTGGCATTCGAATCGTCAACACGCGCGATTCTTTCCTTGAGTGTTTTTTCAAGTTATTCATTATGTGCTACCATTTCTTGGCATTTGCATGGTGGCATTTGAATCGACAAGACGCGCAATTTTTTCCCTGAGTGCTTTTCATGTTGTTCATTGTGCGCTACCATTTCTTGGCATTTGTATGGTGGCATTTGAATCGGCAAGACGCGCAATTCTTTCCTCGTGTATAAATAATGTAAATTACTGTGCGCTACCATACTAAGACATTTTCTTGGTAGCATTTCAAGTTGACACGTCGCGTGATTTATTCCTTGAATCTACGTTGTGTGATTTCATGGTGCACAATCCTTTATGGTGTTTAACACTCATATAAAAATCTGCAATGTGCGCAATTCATTTTCCAATGTTTTTTCTGAGATGAACACAACAATACCAAAATTCTAGATGTAATGCTGTGTGTTCCTGATATGTATTCTTAAAAGGAGATTCATATGGTTGTTTAGAAATTGCTCAGAGTGTTTCCTGATTCTCATGCTGAAGAAAGTACTTGAATCTGAAAGTCCTATTTAACTTTTCCTGTTTCCTCCTCAGGTATTCGGTCATCTAAAGCCTAGTCAGTTTTAGGACTATTTAAGGGTTGTTCATGTTTTGTTTTCGGAAAAGACGAAGCTTAGAGTTGTAGCATGGTACTGATTTCATGAGATGTAATTTTGATGTTGTGTTTTAACCTTTGCTTCCTACAGGTCTCCTTCCCAGCTGTTCCCGTCCTAATCCCCTTTTCCCCACTTGGACTCTGTGATAAATCTAATCAGAGTATTGGAGCTGTCTTGTGGTGGAAGTGTTGGGAACGTGCACAGACCCCGAGGATCTGGTGACTCTGACAAGCAGTTTGTATTTGGAAATGTTTATTCTCGAATGTTTAGCTGAGGGTCAGCATGGCATATGTCAAGACTCATTTGCAAGATGAGTGACTAGAAATTCTTCCCTCAAGAATTGAGCAAAATGAAATGTTAGACGGATATTAATGGAGAAAGTAATTGATACTGGAACAGGACCTATAGATACATGTCACAAGCATATACTTGTTACTTCTTGGCTCAGCTAGGTGCTGTGGGTCTTGAGAACAATTATTCCCTACAATATTGTGTACCATCATCCAGTTGTTAGTGCTGGCTCTGTTAATGTCTAATCTCTGGTAAAGAACAGGGCCAAATGTAAGGTTCCAGTCCCCTCCTCTAATCATATGGGTAGAACCAAGTTCCATCAGCAATCTTGACAAAGATGATAAGGTGTCCCTCATAGATTTAAGAACCTATCCAAAGCCAGTAGTGTCCCTGGTATCAATCTTGGCTAAGGCGTATCTGCCAAGTGGAGTGGTCCAGATTGTTAGAATTCTGTAGGTGAAAGAATTTCTAACTAGAATAGCCACCCTACATTTCTCAGAGAAGCTGATGGTGTAAGGGGAGCCAGGACTGTCAGAGGCCACTACTAACTGTTTTGCCCATCCAACACTTCCAAAGTCTAATTTGTTCCACAGGGCAAAGATGTATCTCCTGAATTCTTCATGGTGTCAAAAAGCGCTTTAAAGCAATTAAGAAGAGCACTCTCAAAGTGCTTGGGGGCATGAAGAAAAGGGCTATCCTAGGTGGTATAACAGAGGATGTCAGGGGCCACAGCACCCAGTCCCTGGGGAACACAGCTAAATGGAGCACAGGGTGCATGGCCCAGCAGCAGGCCAGCACAAAGGGTTGCAGGCAGGTGGCAGTTCCTCCAAGTGACCACGCAGGTCACAGAAGCAGCAGTCCAAGCCGGTTCCTGATGAGTCCCTCCAGCAGCATTCTGTGTACAGCTACAAATCTGTTTCATTTGCAAAATGTCTCCCAATTGTGGTGAAAAATCCCCTGTACTTATACTCAGTTTTTGCGGTGCTTTCACAAAGAAAGGGAGAGGAGGTTCCAGTTACAACTTGTTCTGGGAGTGCCCCCTCACTCCTCCAGCACAGGCTCCAAACATCAGTTGAGGGTAAACAACTCTTTTGTGTGAGGCCAGGGCACAGCCTTTACAGATGCATGTGTGCCCCGCCTCCCCATTCTCTCAGCCCAGGAAAACTATTCAAAATGCAGATGCACCTTTGTGACTCCTAAACCCTCCATGTGTAAACGCTGTCTGAAAAGTATGCACAAAGCCCAACTGTCACTCTGCCCAGACGTGGATTGGAGTCAAGCTACAAAACACCATAGTCATAAGCACAGAGAATTGCTCACTTTCTAGAAGTGGCCTTTCTATAATAGTAATAAAAAATCCACTTACAACAGTAAGCAGCATTTCTCACTACCATTACAACCATACCAAAATGCCAAGCTACCCCTCATAAATCAGACAATACCTCCTAGACATAAGGTGCGGCATTTCCAATGCAATCCTATGAGAAGGCAGCACTCGCAGCAGTGAGAAACCATCTAGGCTGTTTGTCACTACCAGGACAGGCCATGCTACTAGGCACATGTCCTTCCTTCTACATACATAGCACCCTGCCCATTGGGCTAGTTAGGGCTTAACTTAGCGGTGACTTACATGTAGCAAAAGGGGAGTTCTGAGACTTGCAAGTATATTTAGATGCCAGGATCCTGTGGCAGGAAACTGTGCACGCAGGCTCTGCGCTAGCAGGCCTGAGACAGCTTTGAAAGGCTACTTCAGTAGGTGGCGCAAGCAGGGCTGCAGGCCCACAAGTAGAATTTTATTTACATTCCCTGGGTATAGAGATTCCACTGTACAAGGGACTTACAGGTAAATTAAATATGCCAATTAGGTATAAGCCAATCATACCAACTTTAGAAGGGAGAGCACCTGCACTTTAGCACTGATCAGCAGTGATAAAGTGCTCAGAGTCCTAGAGCCAACAGCGAGACATCAGAAAAAATGGGAGGAAGGAGGTAAAAAGTCAGGGGTGATACTGCCAAAAGGGCCAGGTCCAACAGTATGGGTACAGCATATTTAAAAAAATGTAAGCGTGTACCATTTTGCATATCCCAAAGGAATGCAGTGTAATTACTTTTGGTTGGGAGGAAAAAAACTACATATTTTACAAAGTGCACCAGTTAGCTGTTAGACCAATCTCAAATCACTCAGACAGCAGGTGTATGTAAGTGATACTGAGTTAAGAGTTGGCAGTGGGCACCAGGAGATGGAGAGGCAAAACCAGACAAAAGTTCAAAAAAAAAAAAAAAAGAAGGGGATAGGAACAGATCACATGGGTTTCCCATTGTGAGTTCTTCTTTGTGCATGGTACTATACCCTTATCAGAGGGAACACAACAATCACATCACTATTTACTGTTTTGTTAACCAGAAAATGTACAATATTCAATATTCAGTTCTAGAGTAGAAGAAGTGGACTGTTGGAAAGAAAGTAAAAACTCAAGCTTTTGGGCTTCTCCATTATCTATTTATGAAATAATAGCCTGTCACACTTGTACCATCTGAAGGCATCATTAAGGGCCTGATTAGGAGTCTGGTGATCTCAAGACCACCAGCTTAGCGATGGCAGTCAGACCACTGTGGCTTTGGCGGTCCGATGGCCACATTATGACCCTGACAGCCGGACCTCCAGGGGAACGCCATCTCTGCCTGGATCTCTGATCCTGACGGGCTGATGGCAGTCTTGGTTGTGATCAGCCAGGGCGGCGCTGAACTCAGTGCTGCCATGCTGATTACAACCATGTCCTCCGTCAGCCTTTTCATGGCAATTCAACTGCCATGAAAACGCTGGCAAAAAAACAAGTGTTGGGAGCCAAAGGGTTATCCGACCACCAAACTCATAATCAGGCCCATTGTGTTCATAGAGCCTTTAATGGGGCAAAGTATACTGTTGAAACCCTCTAAAATAGAACGAAGAGGATTCAGGCAACATTGCCACAGGTGAGAATGTAAAGCTTCCACTAGTAAGTGTTCTATCAATTCTCTCTATTACATGAGGTTGCACTGCTTCATTTCCAAAAATGTCTTGCCGTTATGTCAGCTCAATGGGTTCTACATACTCATCAGGAATTTGATGTAGATCTTGCAGAGTCCCCACATATTTTTTTTTGTAAACTCTTTACATAACAATGTCACAGGATACAATCTGATAAATCAAGATGTTCATGCATTCCTTTCCAAATGACCTGTAGAGCACATAAACTTACGGCTGCAGGAATTTTTCCCATCAAGAAGAACAAGAAATGTCATCCTGTCATAGGCCCTCATTACAACCCTGGATGTCGGTGTTAAAGCGGTGGTAATACCGCCAACAGGCCGGCGGTAAAATAAATGGAATCATGACCGTGGCGGAAACCGCCAACACATACATCCACTTTAACACTCCGACCGCCACGGCGGTAGCAACAAACACCGTGGCGGTAACCGCCAACAGCCAGGCGGAAGACAAGGTTCCACCCACTGTGTTACAAGAGGCCTATCCGCCACCTTTTTTGGGGTAGTACCAACGCACGGCAGAAACAGTGTTCTGAAGGGAAACGACTCACCTTTGACACTCAAGAAAGAACCAGGATGTCATGGAACCCGAGCTGCAGGTCTTCCTCATGCTGGTGTATCTGCTCATACACCAGGAGCACCAACGCGTGCGACGACGACCACGGTGAGTACTGTACCTAGCACACAGAGGAGGGGGGAGGAAAAAGAGAGTGACACACACACGCAACACACAATGCTCCCACTCTCACCCTCACCCCCACACCATACACACAAACTCATGCAACAACATTACATATACACCAAATAACCCTCTGGAATAACACAAGGACAATAGGAATGGAGTCAAATGAGTGTAATATTAGAAAGAGTTAGAAATACGTTCAGAAAGCAAAAAACATATTTACAATATATACAATATATACAAAAGGCGGGACAATGTCCACTCAAAATGTCCATGGCCAACTGGGCCAAAACATATAGGCCAAGCCCACACTTGACTCCTGCCTCAATACGGAGAGAACACTGCAGGGGCATCAGGTCGAAAACACACAGGCACCTCAGGGGCACGGGGAATGGGGGGGCACCTCAGCTGAAAGATGGGACAATGCCACTGCTCCTGGAGGGGGCTCCATACCCACTGCTTGGTCCTGGGGAGTGCAAAGCCACAATCTCTAAAGTGGGTGGTTTGCCCACTGCTTGGTCTTGGGGAGTGCAAAGCCACAGTCTCTCCAGTGAGTGGCTTCTCCACTGGTTCTGGAGGGGGCCTTGTGCCCAGTGTGCTTCATCCTGCCAGGGATAGGGTGAGTAGATGCCTTCTTCCACTGGTTCTGGTGGGGGCCTTGTGCCCAGTGTGCATCATCCTGCCAAGGATAGGGTGTGTGGATGCCTTCTTCCACTGGTTCTGGAGGGGGCCTTGTGCCCAGTGTGCTTCAGCCTGCCAAGGATAAGGTGGGTGGACGCCTTCTTCCACTGGTTCTGGAGGTGGCCTTGTGCCCAGTGTGTTTCATCCTGCCAAGGATAGGCTGGGTGGATGTCTTCTTCCACTAGTTCTGGAGGGGGCCTTGTGCCCAGTGTGCTTCATCCTGCCAAGGAAAGGGTGAGTGGATGCCTTCTTCCACTGGTTCCGGAGGGGGCTTTGTGCCCAGTGATGCAGCACATGGGGAGTGCAAGGTCACAGTCACTCACCTTGGTGTCAGACCCACACGATTTTCTGTGGGCAGGAGGCATGATCACCATAGAGGCAGGACTACAGTCCATCCGCTGGTGGAGATGGCTGTACAGTGGTTGCAGTGCCGGTGTAGGTGTCGGTGCTGCCAGTGGTGAGGGGAGGGTCAAGCCCTTCCGCTGCAGTCTCGGATGGATGTCCACTAGGGCTGGTGCTGCTGGCAGTGGTGCTGCTGGCAGTGGTGCTGCTGGCGGTGCTTGTGGCGGTGCTTGCGGTGGTGCAGGTAGCGGTGCTGGCAGCGGTGCAGGTGTCGGGTCTGCCAGTGGCGGGGGTAGGTTCCAGCCCTTCCCCTGCCACCTCGGACGGCTGCCCACTGGGGCTGCTGCTGCTGGCAGTGGTGCTGCTCGCGGCGGTGCAGGGGGCTGTGGTTACGGCGGTGCTTACAGCGGCGCTTGCGGCGGTGCAGGTGGCAGTGCTGGCCGCGGTGCAGGTGTCGGTGCTGTCAGTGGGGGGGAGGAGGCTCCAGCCCTTCCTCTGCAGCCTCAGATGACTGAAGTGCCCTGGCTGGTGTTTTGTGCCCCTTCCTGCCCTTGGCAGATGGTGGTGCCTCCTTACTTCTGCCAGCTGGTGTACTTGCCTTGGCCTTGCTGGCGGGTTGTGCCTCCTTCTCCTTGCATGATGCTGTCCCCTTTTTGCCCTTTCCTGCTGGCAGAACCTTCTTGGCCTTGGCAGGTGTTGGTGGCACACTGGCTGGGCTGACAGTTGCCTCCTTAGAGCCTCTCAGAGCTGCAGAAACCACAGCGGACATAGGCTTGGTAGCTGAGGTGCTGGGCTGGGTTCTGGCCACCCTAGCCCGAGGTGAAGGACAGGGGGAGGGGTAGGGAAGAGGTCAATGTTGGCGATGAAAAGCTTCTTAGGGACATTGGGGCGGGAAGAGGGTGAAGGTTTGGGAGTGGAGGAAGAGGGAATGGTCGTAGGAGGTGTCAGTCTGCTGTGTTTGGGTGCAGGTGCATGAGCTGGATGCTGCTGTGAGGTGGATGGCTGTTGGGAGGGTGTGTGCTTGCATTTGTGTACTTTGGGAGGAGGGGTCACAGACACAGTGGGAGAGGACACAGGGGACATGTGCATGGATGTGGGGGTGGTGACTGCCAGTTAGGGGTGTGTAGTGATAGGCTTGATGGTGATGGAGGCAGTCGGTGTGGATGTAGTGCATTCAGGTGTCAGTGGAGACGCTACTGGGAGGGAGGTGGACGAAGAGGAGGAGGGGGCCACAGTGGAGGCAGTGGATGTTGATGTGTCTGCATGGGGATGGTGCTTGTGTGAGTGCCTGTGAGATGAAGTGTGGTACTTGTGTTTGCCTGAGTCACTTCTGTGTTTTGATTTGGGTGAATGCTGGTCTGAAGGTGTGCTTGGGATAGGTTGGAGTTGAGGGGATTGGGACTGGGTATGGGAAGTTGGAGGGGAGAGGCTGGAGACAGGGACAATGGCTGCCATCAGTGCGGAGGCCAGAGCCTGAAATGCTCTTTGTTGGGCCGCACGCCACAGTGACTACCCTCCAGGTATGCATTTTTTGTTGCAAATGCCTTTTGACACCCTGGATGGCATTCAGTATGGTTGACTGCCCAACAGTGAGGGATCTCAGGAGGTCAATAGCCTCCTCACTGAGTGTAGGAGTGTGGCCTGGCTTGTAGTGGGTACCAATGGTATTTACATCTTATGCCAGGTCCAGTTGTCCCTTATTAGTAGAGTGTAGTAGTGTTGAGCAGCTTAGGCTGATAGAGGTAGCTAGAGCAGAGCATCCAAGGCTGAAATAGGAGACATGCAAAGCTCATGCAATACCACTTGTATCATATAGGTACTATATCATAAGAAAGACAATACTCATAGATACTAAAAATAAAGGTAATTTATTTTAGTGACAATGTGCCAAAAATATCTCAAAGGATATACTCCTTTAGGAGGTAAGTAACATACACAAAATATACACAACTAACCAAATCAGGTAAGTAACACAGCCAGAAAGTAGTGCAAACACTGTAAAACACAACAGGATGGAATCGGCCTAGGGGCAACACAAACCATATACTAAGAAAGTGGAATGTGAACCACAAATGCAACCTTAGGCAAGTGTAGTGTGTAGAGGGTCGTTGGGAGTGTGAGAAAATACTAAGGGTGTGAAGGAGACCCCACCCCAGGACCCTGGAAAGTAGGAGTAAAGTACTACTATTTCCCTCAAAACACACTAAAGCCATGATAAAGGATTTTGCAAGGACCACAACAGACTGAAAAGCACTGAAGACGGATTCCTGGACCTGAAGACATGCAAAGGAAGGGGACCAAGTCCAAGAGTCGTAAAAGTGTCCGGCAGGGGGGGCAGGAGCACACTAAACCCCGGATGAAGGTGCAAAATGGCTGCCTCTAGTTGGAAGAAGCTGCAGGTTTTGCAACAACGAAAGGAGGTAGGAGGTTCTGCTTTGTGCAGAAGATGTCCCACGTTCTGGCAGATGTAGAGTTGTTTCCTTGGCAAAATACCACAAACAAGCCTTGCTACCTGCAAGAGTCGTGGTAGGAGAAAAAGGGTGCTGCCCGCGCCCAGGAAGGACCCGGATCTCGCCACTTGAGAGAGGAGACAGGGGGCCCTCAGCAATGTAGAGAGCCCACAGACAGGAAGAAAGCACTCACAGAAGTCCTTGAACACAGGTTCAAGAAGACTGAACATGGCGGTCGTCTCAACACTGCAAAGAGAGGTCCTACGACACCAGAGGTCAACTCAGGGAGCCAAGCATCACAGGACGGAGTGCTGGGGACCTAGCCTTAGCTGTGCATGCAGGATGTCTTGGAAATGTGCACAGAAGCCCTTGTAGCTGCAGATCACATGGTGCACTGGATTACTGACGGGGAGGGGAAGCAAGGACTTACCTCCTTCAATTTTGGACAGTTGGACCAATGGACAGTCTGGGTCACTTATGTCTACTACCTGTGTTCTAGGGGCCACGTGCGTCAGGATGACAGGGCACCCAGAGTACCGGTGAAGCTGAAGTTTGGTGCCTGCTGGGGCAGGGGGAAGATTCCGTCGACCCACAGGAGACTTCTTCATGGCTTCCAGTGCAGGGTAAAGGTAGGCAGCCACCAGAGCATGCACCACCAGGAAACAGTCGAGAAAGCCGGCAGGATTTGGCGCTACAATGTTGCTGGTAGTCTTCTGGCTAATTTGTTGCAGTTTTGCAGGTGTCCTGGAGCAGTCAGCGGTCGATCCTTGGCAGACGTCAAAGAGAGAAGCGCAGAGGAACCCTGATGAATTCTTGCAAGTTGTAATCGGAGGAAAAGCCCACTGGAGAGACCCTAAATAGCCCTCAGAGGGGTCTCTGATGTCACCTGCTGGTACCGGCCACTCAGAGGCCTCCAGAGTGCCCCCAGAGGAGTGGGGGACTCCTCTGAAAACAAGATGGCAGAGGGCTGAGACACACTGGAGGAGCTCTGGGCACCACCCCTGGGGTGGTGATGGACAGGGGAGTGGTCACCCCCTTTCCTTTGTCCAGTTTTGTGCCAGAGGAGGGACTGGGGGTTCCCTAAACCAGTGTAGACTGCCTTATGGAAGGAGGGCTCAATCTGTGCCCTTCAAAGCATTTCCAGAGGGTGGGAGAGGCTACCCCTCCCCAGCCTTTAACATCTATTTCCAAAGGGAGAGGGTGTAACACCCTGTTCTCAAAGGAAATGCTTTGTTTTGCCTTCCTAGGACTGGGCTGCCCAGACCCCAAGAGGGCAGAACACTGTCTGAGTGGTGGCAGCAACTGTAGCTGCAGAGAAAACTCCAGAGAGCTGATTTGGCAGTACTAGGGGTCCATAGCAAAGCCCCCAGGATACATGGAATTGGCTCCCCAATACCAGATTTGGATTGGGGGGACAATTCCATGATCTTAGACATGTTACATGGCCATGTTTGGAGTTACCATTGTGAAGCTACAAATAGGTATGGACCTATGTGTAGTGCACATGTGTAATGGTGTCCCTGCACTCACACAGTCCGGGGAAATGGTCCTGAACTATGTGGGGACACCTTTGCTAGTGCAATGGTGCCCTCACACTTAATAACTTTGCACCTAACCTTCAGCAAGGGAAGGTTAGACATATAGGTGACTTATAAGTTAAGTGCAGTGAAAATGGCTGTGAAATAATGTGTGTGTTATTTAACGCAGGCTGCAATGGCAGTCCTGTGTAAGGGTTTGTCTGAGCTTCCTATGGGTGGCAAAAGAAATGCTGCAGCCCTTATGGATCTCCTGGTACCCCAATGCCCTGGGCACCTAGGTACCATGTTCTAGGGACTTAGGGCCATATGTACAAACACTTTTCCCCATAGACACAGAATGGGGAAAACCCTTTGCTACATCTGGCCCTTATAGGGGGAGTCCAGCATGCCAATTGAAATTGGTAAATGTAGTCACTAGCCTATAGTGACAAATTTAAAGGCAGAGAGATCATGGAAAATCAGGTTCTGATTAGCAGAGCCTCAGTGACACAGTTAGACACTGCACAGGCATACACATTTAGGCCAAAAACTATGGGCACTGGGGTCCTGGTTAGCAGGATCCAAGTAAGACAGGCATAAACATACTGACATAAATGTAAAATTGGAGGTAACATGCCCAGAAAGATGGTACTTATCTACACTTAGGGCAGCAGGGCTGACTGGGGCAGGGCCTGTGGTGCCTGGGGCGAAGGAGATGCCCACCCTCCTGGGTGAGCGGGCACAGGAAACACGCTGAGGGGCTGCTGGGAGGGTGATGTTGGTACGGGGTGGTGGCTGTACCTGTTGTTGGGGTGGGCACAGAGGTGTCCGCCACCACCAGGGAGCTTCCATCGGAGGAGGAGTCGCTGTCTGCGGTGTCCCCTTCTGTCTCCGTCGTGCTGCTCCCCTCGTCCTCCGTCCCACTGGTGCCCTCACCGTCGGTGGATTCGGACTCCAGGCCCATGTGGGATGCAGTTCCCTTGTGATGCTAATGCACACAAGGACAGGGTGACAAAACAAGAAGTGGGGGAGAGACAGAGGATACACTTGATCAATGCCAGCAACAACACTACTGTTGGCGTACACAACACACAGGGATCAGCCTTATGCACTAGGCCATGCACTACCAGTTACAAAGCTAGTCACTAGCCCATGGGATACATTGTCCAACGCCATTGGTTCCCCCCACTTTTGGCCTGTTTGTGAGTATATGTGAGGGTGTTTTTACTGTCTCACTGGCATCCTGCTAGTCAGGACCCCAGTGCTCATGGTGAAAACCCTATTTGTCAGTGTGCTCTATATGTCTCACTGGGACCCTGCTAACCAGGACCCCAGTGCTCATAGTTTGTGGCCTAAATGTGTTCCCTGTGTGGTGCCTAACTGTGTCACTGAGGCTCTGCTAACCAGAACCTCAGTGCTTATGCTCTCTCTGTCTTTACAATTGTCACTGCAGGCTAGTGACCATTTTTACCAATTCTGATTGGCACACTGGAACACCCTTATAATTCCCTAGTATGTGGTACCCAGGTCCCCAGGGTATTGGGGTTCCAGGAGATCCCTATGGGCTGCAGCATTTCTTTTGCCACCCATACGGAGCTCAGACCATTCTTACACAGGACTGCCACTGCTGCCTGAGTAAAATAACGTCCATGTTCTTTCACAGCCATTTTGTACTGCACTTAAGTAACTTATAAGTCACCTGTATGTCTAACCCTCACTTAGTGAAGGCTAGGTGCAAAGTTATTAAGTGTGAGGGCACCCTAGCACTAGCCAAGGTACCCCAACATAGTTCAGGGCAATTTCCCCGGACTTTGTGAGTGCAGGGACACCATTACATTTATTGCATTTCGAATTTCATTCTCTGCCTTGATTTCAATTGTATTTGTGCCCTTTTTGTGCCCCATTTTGTTTTTGCCTGTTTGCTGCCTCGTGCTCTTGCCGGTTTCCCCGTCCCTGCCGCTGTGTGCCCTGCATCCTCGCGCCCCTATTGGCCACCCCTTCCCGCCTCCCAGCTGCTCCTCCCTCCCACCTCCCCTTCTTAATGGCAGCCGCCGTGCGGCGCGAAGAGTGACCCCTGACCTGCCTTAAGGCCAGGCACGACTCTTCGCGTCGAGGAGATCCCCCGTTCTGGGCTCGTGTCCCTGACCCTGTCCTTGCTGCCCTCGCTGCCACTGGAAGACCGAGGCCCTCCTAGTGGTAGGAATATCTAGCATCCTCTTCACTTGTTCTGTATTTCGTTTCTTGCATTTCTAATTTCGTTCTCTGCCTTGATTTCAATTGTATTTGTGCCCTTTTGTGCCCCATTTCATTTTTGCCGCTCTGTTTGCTGCCTCCGGCTCTTACCGTTTTGCTCGTCCCTGCCGCTGCATCCCCTGTGGCCCCGCCTCCCTCGTGTCCCCATTGGCCACCCCCTCCCATCTCCCAGCTGCTCCTCCCTCCCACCTCTTATTCTTAATGGCGGCAGCGCGCAGCGGGCGCGCCACTGGCGCGCCAGAGGCAAGCCCGTCTGCACCCGTCCACGCCTGGACCGTGCCTAGCGCTGGTCCCCTTGGCCCTCACTGCCCTGTACCCCTGAGGCAAAGTTACTCCTCCACCAAGCTCCACGCCCTCAATCCAGGACACATCTCCCCTCCTGCACTCAGGCCAACCCCAAGCACACACACGGACCTCTCACATGTCACGCATACTGCTTCTCTTGCACTACCACAAACACCAACAACACCTACACGCACCACAACCCCTGCAACCACCTTAATTGCATACTCCTAAACACCCACTCCGTCCCCAAGCACGCCATCGAGCTCTGGGACTTGATCACAACACAGCCCAGCCCCAGGAAGGCAGAACAAATAATTTCCTCTGAGAGAGGGTGTTACACCCTCTCCCTTTGGAAATAGGTGTTAAGGGCTAGAGAGGAGTAGCCTCCCCCAGCCTCTGGAAATGCTTTGAAGGGCACAGATGGTGCCCTCCTTGCATAAGCCAGTTTACAACGGTTCAGGGATCCCCCAGCCCCTGCTCTGGCACAAAACTGGACAAAGGAAAGGCGAGTGACCACTCCCCTGTCCATCACCACCCCAGGGGACGTGCCCAGAGCTCCTCCAGTGTCTCCCAGACCTTTGCCATCTTCAATGCAGAGGTCTGAGGGCACAATGGAGGCCTCTGAGTGGCCAGTGCCAGCAGATGACGTCAGAGACCCCTCCTGATAGGTGCGTACCTGACTAAGTGGCCAACCCTCCTCTGAGGGCTATTTAGGGTCTCTCCTGTGGGTTTCTCATCAGATAACAAATGCAAGAGCTCACCAGAGTTCCTCTGCATCTCCCTCTTCAACTTCTGCCAAGGATCGACTGCTGACTGCTCCAGGACGCCTGCAAAACCGCAATAAAGCAAGAAGACTACAGCAACATTGTAGCGCCTAATCCTGCCGGCTTTCTTGACTGTTTCCTGGTGGTGCATGCTCTGAGGGCTGTCTGCCTTCACCCTGCACTGGAAGCCAAGGAGAAATCTCCCGTGGGTCAATGGAATCTTCCCCCTGCTAAAGCAGGCACCAAACTTCTGCATCACTGGTACTCTGGGTCCCCTCTCATCCTGACGCACGTAGCCCCTAGAACACAGGTGGTGGACCCAAGTGACTCAGACTGTCCATTGGTCCAACTGTCCAAAAGTGGAGAAGGTAAGTCCATGCTGCCCAGACCCCAGGAGGGCAGAACCCTGTCTGTGGGTTGGCAGCACTGTAGCTGCAGAGAAAACCCCAGAGAGCTGGTTTGGCAGTACTGGGGGTCCATACTGGAGCCCCCAGGATGGATGGAATTGGCTCCCCAAAACCAGATTTGGATTGTCGGGACAATTCCATAATCTTAGACATGTTACATGGCCATGTTCGGAGTTACCAGTCTGAAGCTACATATGGGTATTGACCTATGTGTAGTGCATGTGTGTAAATGTGTCCCTGCACTCACAAAGTCTGGGGAAATGGCACTGAACTATGTGGGGGCACCTTTGCTAGTGCAAAGGTACCCTCACATTTAGTAACTTTGCACCTAACCTTCAGCAAATAAAGGTTAGACATATAGGTGACTTATAAGTTACTTATGTGCAGTGAAAATGGCTGTGAAATAACGTGTGCGTTATTTCATGCAGGCTGCAATGGCAGTCCTGTGTCAGGGTTTGTCTGAGCTCCCTATCGGTGGCAAAAGAAATGCTGCAGCCCATATGGATCTCCTGGTACCCCAATGCCCTGGGCACCTAGGTACCATATACTAGGGACTTATAAGGGGGGTCCATTGTGCCAATTGAAATTGGTAAATGTAGTCACTAGACTATAGTGACAAATTTAAAGGCAGAGAGATCATGGGAACTCAGGATCTGATTAGCAGAGCCTCAGTGACACAGTTAGGCACTACACAGGCATGCACATTTAGGCTACAAACTGTGAGCATTGGGGTCCTGGTTAGCAGAATCCAAGTGAGATAGGCAAAAACATACTGACATACATGTAAAATTGGGGGTAACATGCCAAGAAAGATGATACTTTCCTACACTGAGTGCAGCAGGGCTGACTGGGGCAGGGTCTGTGGTGCATGGGGCGAAGGAGATGCCCACCCTCCTGGGTGAGCGGGCACAGGAAACACGCTGAGGGGCTGCTGGGAGGGCGATGATGGTACAGGGGTGGCGGCTGTACCTGTTGTTGGGGTGGGCACAGAGGTGTCCACCACCGCCAGGGAGCTTCCATCGGAGGAGGAGTCGCTGTCTGTGGTGTCCCCTCCTGTCTATGTCGTGGTGCTCCCCTTGCCCTCTGTCCCACTGGTGCCCTCACCGTTGGTAGATTCGGCCTCCAGTCCCATGTGGGATGCAGCTCCCTCCATCGCCGGTGCTCTGCTCCTCCCCCAGATGATGCTAATGCACACTAGGACAGGGTGACAAAACAAGAAGGGGGGGAGAGACAGAGGATACATTTGGTCAATGCCAGCAACAACACTACCGTTGGCGTACACAACACACAGGGATCAGCCTTATGCACTAGGCCATGCTCTACCAGTTACAAAGCTAGTCACTAGCCCATGGGGTACATTGTCCAACGCCATTGGCTGCACACCTAAAACCAACAGGACTCTGCCCAGTAGTAGATGCCCACTAACACTATTGGGGTTGGAGTGCTTCATAGCCTGCCCAACAATGGACCTAACCCTGCCAGTTCACCCTGGCCTAGGGGCACGCACAGTCCACATCCCCCACCCAGGTACAACCTTAACGCGCGCAAAGTTATGAATTTGAATTTGTACTCACCCCCTTGTGACTGCTATGATGCCTTCAAGCACCCATCCAACTCCGGATAGGCCACTGACAGGATGCGGAACATCAGGGGGTCAGGGTACGACGGGCACCCCTTGGCAATGTCACGCCAAATACCCTTTGTCTGATGGACGCTGACCTGCAGAGAAAGATACATAGGAAATGGGATCAGCCATACCGTCCGGCCTGTTACACTCATGGCCCACCATATTCCTTCTATCCCCTTACATACAGACATTGACCACCATACATGCAGCACTCTGCCCAGGACCCCTCAGCCCCCTCCCACACAAGGCTTACACACACAGCACTCCATACATTCATGCCCCACACATCATGCTCACAGTGTACACGCCTGTTTGTCTGGAGGACCATAGAGTAAAGTATACTGGGATACGACCGCATCCACCAGTCTCTCCAACTCCTCTGATGTGAAGGCGGGGACCCTTTCCCCAGACACTCGAGCCATTGTCGCTTCCAGACACAGGTCACAGCATCACTTGCAGTATAGGTCCTCTCCTGTTGAAGGTCAGGTAGCAAGTGATTGAACAGATAGAAAATGGCGGTCACGTCCGTGGCGGTGCATACAGTCACCGCCGGCGTACATCGCCATTGGTTCCTGGAACCCATAGGGCCCAGTGATAACCAATGCAGTGTTGCGTGGCAGTCGTCCACCCCCGACTGCAACGGCGCACAACGCCAGCGGAATTACCTAATTTCCACTTGTCTCTCCTCACAGATCAGGTAGTCGCCATTTCAGGGGGGCACAGGTCATGGCACCTAACTGCATCACAGCAGACATTGGCACATCAGCTGACTCACGAGTTCACATACTGTTTCTGTAAAGGACAAAATGAATATTAATATTAACATATGTGTGAATATGACTTTCTGCTCACCGTTTTCCACCCTAGTGTTCAACCGCTGAGGATGAAAAGGAGATGGAGACATCCCCGTGTACAGACCCCTGGTGGACCTGGTAACAATGGAGGACAGGCACATTATCCTGACCTACAGACTTGATAGGGCCACAATCCAAGAACTGTGTGCTCAATTGGAGCCGGACCTGATTTCAGCTATCCGCCAGCCCACAGGTATCCCTCCCTAGTGCAGGTCCTGTCAGTGCTCCATTTCCTGGCAAGTGGTTCCTTCCAAGCAACAGTGGCCACCCATGGCATCAGGGATTTCTCAGCCAATATTCTCCAACGTGTTGACCAGAGTGTTGTCTGCCCTGCTGAAACACATGCACAGCTACATCGTATTCCCCCAGGTCGAGGATTTGGCCACAGTGAAGGCTGTCTTTTATGGCTCGGTGCATGATGCCTTTATCTTGAGGAATAGCAGCATTCCATATGTGATGTCCCAACTCCAGATGTACCAGGGGTGGCTAATAGATGAGCCATTGGTCCCCACCCAGTTGATGTAGGTATACAGGTGTGGGTTTGGCCCTAAGGGTGAGTGTGTGGCTAACAGGTATCCCTCGATATTTGCAGGTGACTCTGGTTACCCCAACCCCTCATGGCTACTGACCCCAGTGAGAAATCCCAAGACAAGGTCAGAGGAATGTTACAATGAGGCACATGGGCAAACAAGGAGGATAATTGAAAGAACCTTTGGCCTCCTGAAGGCTAGGTTCAGGTGCCTCCATCTGACAGGAGAATCCCTGTACTACTCACCCAAGAAGGGGTGCCAGATCATCGTTGCATATTGCCTTGAGACACCAGGTGCCTTTTCTGCAGGAGGATGAGCTTGGAGATGGTCTTGTGGCAGCGGTGGAGCCTGTTGATAGGGGGGAAGAGGAGCCAGAGGATGAAGATGTAGAAAACAGAAGTTCACTCATTCAACAGTACTTCCAGTGCCACACAGGTAAGACACTGTAACTTCACTTTCCATTGCAGTTTTTTGTTAGACATTGGACATGGCAGCCTGATTTCCCTATGTCTATGGCCACTTACTGTACCTTTTGGCATTTCTATTTTCAGATCTCTGTGCCCCACTCTGGCTCCTGGTTTGTTGACTGCAGCCTACGACAGGTCATTCCTATGAATATATAACTGTACATGAGAATTGCAATGTTTACAGCTTGTTAAACTAATACATATTTCAATCGACAGACTCCATACATGTATTTGTTCCAATGGTGTTTATGTAAGTGCTAATAAGTACAGGGGGATGTGCAATGGGCTGGGGTGATGGTGGAGGAATGTCCAGGATGGAGTCCAGTCTATTTGTACCACAGGTGCATTGTCCAAGGGGGCATAGGAAGTGGAGCAATGGCAGTTCAAGATGGACAGGGTAACAGAGTGGGACAGAAGGGTGACAATCAGGAGGGTCCTATTTCCTGGAGGGGGTCTATGCAATGTTCTCTGGCTTCTGCCTGGATCGCAGGGACCGTTTGCGGGGTGGTTTTCCTTCTGCAGGGGGTGGCCTGTTGGTCCTGTGGCGGGGCCTCCTGCCCACTAGTGCTGGCGGAGGTGGAGGGCTGTTCATCGGTGTGGCTAGTGTCAGGGGCCTGTTGGTGTGCCACTGCCTCCCTCATGGTGTTGGCCATGTCTGCCAGCACCCCTGCAATGGTGACCAGGGTGGTGTGGATGTCCCTCAGGTCATCCCTGATCCCCAGGTCCTGTCCCTCCTGCAGCCGCTGGGTCTCCTGCAGCTTGGCCAGTATCTGGCCCATGGTCTCCTGGGAATGGTGGGATGCTCCCAGGATGTTGGTGAGTGCCTTGTGGAGAGTCAGTTCCCTGGGCCTGTCCTCCCCCTGTCACACAGCAGTCCTCTCAGCTTCCCTGTTGTCCTGTGCCTCTGTCCCCTGAACGGTATGCCCACTGCCACTGAACCCAGGTCCCTGATCGTCCTGTGTTTGTAGGGTTGCCTGGGGTCCCTGTAGTGGAGGACACACTGTGGATTGACGTGTCATGGGGAAAGAGGGATGGGCCCACTGGGTGAGTGCTGTGCTGGTGTTTCCTGAGGGGGAGGCTCTGTGATGGGTTGGGACTGTGGCTGGGTCACCGACTGTCCAGTGGCCCCTGATGGGCCAGGTTGGTCATCGTGATCCAGGCGTGCAGAGCCACTGTCATCACTGTGGGCCTCTTCAGGGGGGGGACTGAATGTGGCTGGCACCTCCTCTCCCGTGACGTTGAGTGGGGGTCCTGTGGGGATGTAAATGCAATGTTATTGTGTGTGCCATCTTGTGTATGGTTATGTTTCCCTCTATGTTGTTATCAGCAAAGCAGCTTTGGCTTGGGTGAGTTGTGCTTGATTTGGATAAGTGATTGTCACTAGTGTGCATGCTGTGGTGATGGGTGTCCATGCAGGTCTGTGATGGGGGGTCCATGCATTGTTGTTGCATGCAGGGTTTGGTATTGAGATGGGTGGGTTGTTATGGTGGGGTATATGTGAGGTGGTGGAGGTGATGGGGTGAGGGTAGGGGTTGTTGTTTGTGATGGCATGCAGGTAGGGTGGGGGATGAAGTAGTAAAGATTTGACTTACCAGAGTCCAGTCCCCCTGCTACTACCTGCGAGGCCCTCAGGATGCATGATCGCCAAGATTTGCTCCTCCCATGTTGTTAGTTGTGGGGGAGGAGATGGGGGTCCAACGCTAGTCCTCTGTACAGCTACCTGGTTTCTTGCTACCACGGAACACACCTTCCCCCGTAGGGCGTTCCACCTCTTCCTGATGTCATCCCTTGTTCTTGGGTGCTGTCCCACGGCATTGACCCTGTCCACAACTCTCCACCATAGCTCCATCTTCCTTGCAATGGACGTCTGCTGCACCTGTGACCCAAATAGCTGTGGCACTACCCGGATGATTTCCTCCACCATGACCCTTAGCTCTTCCTCTGAGAACCTGGGGTGTCTTTGTGGTGCCATAGGTGTAGTATGAGTGGTATGTGTGAGGGTGTGTGGGGTGATGTGTTGGGGTGTGTGCTGTGAGGTGCGTGGATGGTGTATGGGTGATGGAGTTTTGTGGCTTAGATTCAGTGGGTGCTCCTGGCCTGTCTCTCTCTCACTTGCCAAAATGTTTGGGTCATAAAGGGTTGTGGGTATTGTGGGGAGGTGTTTTATAGTGTTGTGGGTATGTGGGTGTGGTGTGTGTATGTGTGTCAGGTGTGTGTAGTTTGAATTGTCCAATGGGGTGCAGTTTTGTTAGTGTGTGTATATTTTGAGTGTGGCAGTATTTACCGCCAATGGTTTACCGCAGTTGAATGTCCGTGGCCGTGATTCGTGGGTCATGATGCTGTGGGCGTATTTCTGTTGCCGTAACAGTGTGGGTTTTGGTACTGCCAGTTTATCACTGACCTTTGGGTTGGCGGACTTGTGTGGATGTCTGTATAGCGGCGGATTTCTATGTGTGGGTCATAATACCCGTAGCAGTATACCGCCGCTGTCACGGTATGTTGGCGGCAGACAGCATGGCGGTAAGCAGCATTTACCGCCAATCTTGTAATGAGGGCCATTGCCTTCCGCCTGGCTGTTGGCGATTACTGCTGTGATGCTTGTTGCTACTGCTGTGGCGGTCGGTGTGTTAAAGTGGCTGTCTGTCTGGGCAGTTTCCGCTGTGGTCATAATTCCATTTTTGTTACCTCCGTCCTGTTGGCGGTATTACCGTCGCTTTATCACCGACCACCAGGGTTGTAATGAGGGCCATAGTTCCCTAATACAATGTTCCCATCAGTCAGATCAGCAGGAACATTGTAATATGGCTAGGAGGGGGCTCCAAAGGCAAATTGACTGTTTGCAGAGTATTCAACGCTTAGGGCCTGGTTACGAGTTTGCCGGTAGGACTGCCAGACCGCCATGTTGGTGGTCCCAAAAAGACTGCTGTGCCTGCAGTCCCTAGCACGCTGTATTATGATGTATACAGGCAGAACCGGCACCTGCCAAGCAAAAAAGCAGACTGTCAGCGACTCGGCTATCTGGTATGTAGGCGGTTCGACTTGGAGTACCTTCAGCCCCGTGGCCAACCACAAAGCCTATTACAAACACATAGTAGCCGCTGCTGTCCACCTGCAGTGACAAGGCAATGCTGGCCGACCAATGTGATCTGCTCTCAGCATTGTATCTGACAAGTGCCTATTGGCTGAATAGGAAAACAACACAGCTGGCACACATTGGTCCAGTGGACATCTGAAAAACACACTATAAAACATCCCCTTCACAGACCACAATCCTTTGCAATTCCCCTGCATCTGAAGAACACTGACCACAATTTCCTCATTTTACAGTAGATCAGGCACCCTGTTATTTTTCCCCTCCCTTGTAAGATCCTGCACACACCCATCCACTCCTTATTACACTTCCCCTGTAAAGTAAGTCTCTGTCACCCACTTTAATTGTCCACCAAGTCACATCCCAAAAATCCCTGTTTTTCTGAAGATGTGTTGAGCGTCATAGTGGATGAAATCATAAGAGTAGAGCCACAATTGTTTGGAGCCTGTAGGAGGCTGGCCTGGCTTATAGTGGGTACCTAGTGGTACTTACATCTTGTGCCAGGTCCAGTTATCCCTTATTAGTAGATTAGAGGTGTTCTAGCAGCTTAAGCTGATAGAGGTAGCTATAGCAGAGCAGCTTAGGCTGAACTAGGAGACATGCAAACTCCTACTATACCACTTATATCACTTAGCACTATATCATAAGAAACAGAATACTCAGAGTTACTAAAAATAAAGGTACTTTATTTTAGTGACATTATGCCAAAAGTATCTCAGATGATATACTCCCTTAGGAGGTAAGTAAAATACACAAAATATCCACACAAACCAAAATCAGGTATGTAAACAGTTAGAAAAGTAGTGCAAACACTGTAGAACACAATAGAATGCAATAGGAGACAATAGGCCTAGGGGCAACACAAACCATATACTCCAAAAGTGGAATGTGAACCACGAAGGGACCCCAGGCCTAGTGTAGTGTGTAGAGGGTCGCTGGGAGTGTAAGAAACCACTAAGGGTGCCCAATATACCCCACCCCAAGACCCTGAAAAGTAGGAGTAAAGTTACCCTACTACCCCAGAAAGACAGTAAAGTCGAGATAGGGGATTCTGCACAGACAACAACTGACTGCAAAGCACTGAAGATGGATTCCTGGACCTGAGGACCTGCAAAAGAAGGGGACCAAGTCCAAGAGTCACGCAAGTGTCCGGGGGGGGGGCAGGAACCCACTAAACCCCGGATGAAGGTGCAAAAGGGCTGCCTCTGGGTGGAAGAAGCCAAAGATTCTGCAACAACGGAAGGTACCTGGAACTTCTCCTTTGGTCAGAAGATGTCCCGTGGCATGCTGGAGGATGCAGAGTTATTTTCAAGTAGAAAGACCACAAACAAGCCTTGCTAGCTGCAAGAGTCATGGTTGAAGATTTTGGGTGCTGTCAGGGCCCAGGAAGGGCCAGAAGTTCTCCCCTTGGAGGAGGAGACAGGGGGGGCACTCAGCAACACAGAGAGCCCATGCAGAAGCAGGCAGCACCCACAGAAGCACCTGAACAGGCATTCAGAAGATCTGAACACAGCAGTCGTCTCAGCACAACAAAAGGGGGTCCCACGAAGTCTGAGTCCAACTCAGCGAGTTGGGCAATGAAGGATGGAGTGCTGGGGCCCTGGCTAGACTGTGCACAAAGGAAGTCTTGCAAAAGTGCACAGAAGCCCTAGCAGCTGCAGTTCACACAGTGCACAGGATTACTGATGGTGTGGGGAGGCAAGGACTTGCTTCCACCAATTTTGGACAGAAGGGCCACTGGACTGTTGGGGACACTTGGATCCAGCTCCTGTGTTCCAGGGACCAGGCTCGTCAAAATGAGAGGGGACCCACAGGACCGGTAATGCAGAAGTTTGGTGCCTGCGTTGGCAGGGGGAATATTCCGTCGACCCACAAAGATTTCTTCTTGGCTTCCAGTGCAGGGTGAAGGCAGACAGCCCTCAGAGCATGCACCACTATGAAACAGCAGAGAAAGCAGGCAGGATGAGGCGCTACAATGTTGCTGGTAGTCTTCTTGTTACTTTGTTGAAGTTTTGCAGGCGTCCTGGAGCAGTCCGCAGTCGATCCTTGGCAGAAGTCAAAGAGGGAAGTGCAGAGGAACTCTGGTGAGCTCTTGCATTCGTTATCTTAAGAGGAACCCACAAGAGAGACACTAAATAGCCCTCAGAGGAGGATTGGCTACAGAGAAAGGTAAGCACCTATCAGGAGGGGTCTCTGACATCACCTGCTGGCACTGGCCACTCAGAGGTGTCCATTGTGCCCTCACACCTCTGCATCCAAGATGGAGGAGGTCTGGGACATACTGGTGGAGCTCTGGGCACCTCCCCTTGGGAGGTGCTGGTCAGGGGAGAGGTCACTCCCCTTTCCTGTGTCCAGTTTCACGCCAGAGTAGGGCTGGGGGGATCCCTGAACCGGTGTAGACTGGCTTAGGCAAGGAGGGCACCATCTGTCCCCTTCAAAGCATTTCCAGAGGCCAGGAGAGGCTACTCCTCTCAGGCCCTTAACACCTATTTCCAAAGGGAGAGGGTGTAACACCCTCTCTCAGAGGAAATCCTTTGTTCTGCCTTCCTGGGACTGGGCTGCCCAGGCCCCAGGGGGGCAGAAACCTGTCTGAGTGTTGGCAGCAGCGGTAGCTGCAGAGAAAACCCCGGAGAGTTAGTTTGGTAGTACCTGGGCTCTATACTGGTGCCCCGGGGATGCATGGAATTGTCACCCCCAATACCAGAATGGTATTGGGGTGACAATTCCATGATCCTAGACATGTTACATGGCCATGTTCGGAGTTACCGTTGTGACGCTATATATAGGTATTGACCTAGATGTAGTGCACACCTGTAATGGTGTCCCCGCACTCACAAAGTCCAGGGAAATTGCCCTGAACAATGTGGGGGCACCTTGGCTAGTGCCAGGGTGCCCTCACACTAAGTAACTTTGCACCTAACCTTCACTAAGTGAGGGTCAGACATATAGGTGACTTATAAGTTACTTAAGTGCAGTGTAAAATGGCTGTGAAATAACGTGGACATTATTTCACTCAGGCTGCAGTGGTAGTCCTGTGTAAGAATTGTCTGAGCTCCCTATGGGTGGCAAAAGAAGTGCTGCAGTCCATAGGGATCTCCTGGAACCCCAATACCCTGGTACCTAGGTACCATACACTAGGGAATTATAAGGGTGTTCCAGTGTGCAAATTAGAATTGGTAAAATTAGTCACTAGCCTGCAGTGACAATTTTAAAATCAGAGGGAGCATAAACACTGAGGTTCTGGTTAGCAGAGCCTCAGTGATACAGTTAAGCACCACACAGGGAACACATACAGGGCACAACTTGTGAGCACTGGGGTCCTGGCTAGCAGGATCCCAGTGACACAGGCAAAAACAAACATACATATAAGTAAACAATGGGGGTAGCATGCCAGGCAAGGTGGTACTTTCCTACAGAGCCCAAGTCCAGCATACTCCTCTCAGTAGGAAAATGGAACTTTGGCAAAGGATCGTCGACAGAGTGAATGCTGGAAGCATCACCTTGCACACAAAGGAGGGCATCAGGAAGAGGTGAACGCCTTCAGGGGCAAGGTGGAGTTCCTGGCATCCAGGCAACAGATGGAGACCAGCAAGACTCATAGTGGTCCTCCCAGTGCCACATTAATACTCTTTCCCTGGGAGGAGAAGGTCTTGGCCATCCTGCATCCTGGTGCCTTAACAGGAAAGCCTGTGGAAGTGGAGTCTGGCACGTTACAACACAAAAAACTTCGCTAAACTGCAATGTCATGCATGCTCACATCTCTGCTTTTGCCACAGTCTTGTTTATGTACTTAACCACCATTCAATACCCAGAGTATCTAAGATGTAACACTGTCAAAGTGTGTTGTTCGACCCAACATCACAGTTACCAAGGCCCATCACATGCCATACGTCAAATTGGTGCCTGTAAATCTTACAATATCAAAACAAACCCCAGGATTCATGGTATAACTCAACATGTAAATGTATGCTCAGACCTAAATGAAGTCTGCACACAGATGTGAAATACCCAAAATTTGGCTGGTGTGTGTAACAGAGGGAGTGTCCTGACTGCAACTCCCAGGAGGCCTTGTGTCTGTAACTCCAAACACCAGCCCAGTGTCCACTTGCCCATTTACCCCTGTTTGCTAGCTCTCAATTAAAGTGTACTCACCTGACAGGATACCATTTTTCAAGTGTGTGTAGTAGAGGGAGTGACCGGTCTGCCACACCCAGGAGGCCTTGTACCTCTATTTCCAAACACCAACCCAGTATCCACTTGCCCATATACCCCTTATGTTAACTTCTCAATTGAAGTGCATTCACCTGGGAAGATACCATTTGTTAAGTGTGTATAGTAGAGGGACCTGACTGCGACTCCTTGGAGGCCTTGTGTCTGTAACTTGAAACACCAGCCAGTGTCCACTTGGCCAAACAACCCTGTTTAGTAACTCTCAATTGAAGTGCACTCACCTGGGAAGATACCATTTGTCAAGTTGTGTAGTAGAGGGAGTGACCTGAATGCAACTCCCATGAGCATTGTGTCTGTAACTCCAAACACCAACCCTGTGTCCACTTGGCCAAAGACCTCTGTTTGTGAACTCTCAATTGAAGTGTACTCACCTGGGAGGATACCACTTGTCAAGTGTGGGAAGTAGAGGGATTGACCTGACTGCAACTCCCAGGAGGCCTTGTGTGTGTACCTCCAATGATCAGCACAGTGTCCACTTGCTGTAGACTCTTGTGTCTTCACTTTTAATCAAAGTGTACTCACCTCTGAGTGAGAAATGTATAGATCATTCTCAACTCAGAGACGTGTCTGTCCAGCTAGCTCCATCTTGAGCTTATAGTCAAGAATACACAATTGAGTACAGGAATGACACCTTATCAATTGTGTACACCAAGTATTCCTAAAGTCATAAGTTGCATCAGCAGATTGGGAGCAGCAGCAAACACATTGACACAGCACTACACACATGATGACAACAGTCACATATACAACAAAGTTCTATGTTTGCCTATAGCTCACTCACATATCGGGAGGCCTCCAATTGGTCAAAGGCACATGTTGATTCTACACTGTGTTCACTTCACTGTTGGTAATATGTCATTTACAGTCCATCATCGAAAGTGCAACTGAACTGCACATCTCATGAGCTGCTTGAGTCTAATAGTTTAGGAAAGCTTTGCACGTCATGTCAAATAGTACAATACAATGGTAACACAGCACAAAAGGCTAACCTATTACACTGTGGGCCAGCGGAGTGAGGTCACTAGGGCTGCTGTCGGCCAGGATACCATCAGCCAGTCCCAAGGCGTGATTTGCCAGGTGTTGACTAAACTCCAGGACATTAAGCATCTGCAGAGGTTCACGATGGACAAAATGGATGCCCATAAAAACGAAATGGGCACCCTAACAGGGTTGCTGGGGGGAATTTATACCACACTGAGGAGGGCTTTACTCCCAACATCTATCCATTCCTGTGTGGCAAGAACATCATGCCAAACTGCATCTGTGGCAGACACAGAGAGGGAGATCCTGCCAGAGGCATAAACAGCCGCAGGCATCCTGCCTCTGCAGCAGCTGATTCCCCGCCACCTTGCAAGCGGGGATGGTCATGCAAGAATCCAGAAGGTGCGGATGGCAAGACACCCCCTACTGCCAGCAAGAATCCCCTTCCTTAATGTCCTCCTCCTCTGTTGACTGATCCTGAGCCACTTTCCATTTCCATTGGGAGGAGTACTCTGGACTTCGGACTTCTAATGGTGTGGCATCTACTCCAATGATTTCATTCACCATGACTGACCTCTTGTCATTTCAATTTTTTTCAATTTATGTCACAGATATTTACTGTTAGCTGTAGCTTCCCAATCAATTTACCTGTCACTAACTCATTGTATACTGGCTTTAATTTCACATTTTGCCATGTTGATATGTCAGACAATGTGAACCATACGATGATGATCAAAGGTACTTGTTCAAGATGGGATATGTTGCATGTATTCAGTATCCAGTTTGGGATTACTACAATTACACACAAACAAATACAGGCAAGTGCCTTGTCAAAGAAGACATTTTATTGCATTGTTCAGCACATAGGCTGTCAATATGTTTGAAACAGACATCAAATCAAATCAATCAAATCAAATCATACGTGATTAAGTCATACTTGGTAAATGAACATATCTACAGGTACAGACCTCCAGACCATGGAAGGAAGGGATTCATCAGACATTATCAAGTAGAAAAGGCAAACATTAGAGTGGTAGATGTCATCAGCTGGAGCCAAAGCACCTACTGCACCAAAGTAATCCAACATCATATCATGCAAAACTCATACAGATGGCAGTACAACAGTTTCTAATCACAGGGTCATTACAATCCAGTGCTTATGCATTTGGTGGTATGACACAAACAAATGTCAGTGATTGTACACAGGCACTTTTGCCCACAATGATGAAATATATTAACAGCTACATATCGGTCATACAAGAAGAGAGTTCAGCCATTGTGAAGGGTAACATGATTTGGCCTATGACTACATATTTTCTGACCTGATGATGACATACGTGATGCATCAGGGCCACCACATGACAAGAAACAAGCCCAATGGAGTCCTCTAAACTTACATCCTGCCACTGTGCAAGCTGTCTTACACCCAAAGTCTGTGACCTACATTCCTTCGAACAATCCATATCCACTACATGTGTCAGAACAGCATCACATACCTGCCAATGTCACAACTCTGAAATGCCCACATAAAGATGTCATTGTGGAGGCACCTAAACAAACAAAACAACAAGGAGTATAGGCATGAAACTATACATAATATTCAAGTAACATAGCAAGCATCTGGAAAACATAGTACATTGCAACAAATCTGACACAAACAAAGCAAAATTATCTAGGTGGGGATGTTTCAAAAGCTATCTCATCAAATACCCTTTAGCTGATTTTGGTTGCTATCAGCTCCCTTACTATTTCCAAACATATACTACACACATCATCACAACTACAGTACATTGTACAGTCAAAGTTATGACATCACATGACATACTTACACTTATGAGAAGAAGCTGCCGATGAGATCTTGTCAGCTTCTTCCTCTTCAATACTGTCATCTTCATTTGGTATTTCAGGTTTCTTGCGCAGTGGCACTGCAGGCTCCCACTCCTCTGGGATGTGTGGATATTCCTCCACAGGTTAATGTTGTGGATCATGCAGCAAGCCAGAGAGATCTGACATACTTTCCTGGGTGAGTAGGGGAAGGCTCCACCAGTCTTGCCTAGACAGTAAAATCTGGCCTTCAGGAGCCCAAAAGCCCGCTCCACTGCCCGCTGGGTTGTACCATGGGCCTCATTGAAGCGGACTTCCACTGGTGTATTTGGATCCCTCAGTGGCGTCAATAACCAAGGACGTTCGGATATGCTGAGTCTCTTGTTTAGGAATGAGACATAAGTGCTACGAGTCACTCATTTCATGACTGTAGCACCTGACATTACTTACACACAATCAGGACTGATGTGACTTACCAACCAGCCAGGCTCTCTCTGGTTACAGTTGTGACATCAGATGGGGTAAGGCGCTGTTCCACATTATAAAGGAATCATGGGCTGATCCAGGGAAATGGGGACATGCGTTTGCGATGTGAAGATCTGACGAATAGACAACTTGTACGTTGATAGAATGGAAGTTTTTCCTGTTCTGGTAGACTTGTTCTATTGCCTGCGGTGGCACCAAGGCAACATATGTGCCATCAATGGCTCTTACCACATGTGGGAGGTGAGCAAAACCATACAAGTCAGCCTTCATATTGGCTAAATCCTCATCCGTACCTGATATAGCTGTCAGTGTTTCAAGATTGCTGATAGGAAATCCCTCAACAGAAGACTGAACATAGCTTGGGACATACCACCAGGTATGGTCACTGTATGTTGGAAGAACCCAGTGGCCAGGAAGTGCAATCCTGCCATGACCAATGGGTAGTATGCAGGTTGGATTACAGTTTTCACACATCAGATCTGGCTCCAACTAACTGCATAAATCCTCTACTGTTTGCCTATTCGGACGGTATAATTTTATGATGTGGTGTTCCTCCATGGTTTAAAGTTCTGTCAATGGACGGTGCACTGGAGGTTGTTGCATCTTCTCTCTCCCAGGGCACCTATGTGTGAAAAAAATGAGGTGGAGCATTAGTCACTGTGTCCACACCAACATACATGATGTATACCAAAGAAATCATGTGCCAAAGCATTTCTGATACGAAATACATTACACCCAGCGCACACCACAGCTGTCAACTATACAAAGGTCAAATGTGACAAAACATGTGTCCACACATGGATTTGGGCAACACCCAACTATCTGCTACTCAATTTCCCCTCAAAATTTAACAGTCTTTTCCGACTGCCAAAAATATCGTTAGCGGTGGTGGACAGTGCACCGCCGTCATATGCTATCTGTGCCCAGCAACACACTACCCTAGTGATTGTGCAGTACAACCTAGGAACAAGACTACTTTAGGATGTTTGTGATAATGCAACACATATATTGGTGTTGAGATGCATTTAACAGGGCCAAATACTGTATTTCCAATTGCAAAATGGTAAATACCTGACCTACTTCACTGGACATTAGGAACCGCCAGCGGATGCCTGCAGAAGCCTTCCATGTGGTGGGTGGTACCAACTGCAGCAGACAAAGCCATCAGCTAGTGTTGTTGCCTGTGGTGGTCGCGGGCACATGGCTGTGCCCGTCGGCGGTGATGACGGTGTACATGGCGTACATGTACGCCGCATTTTGCAAAATGAGGTCACTTGACTCCTGACAATGCTGTCATGAACACCTACACCACTTCAGCTTCTGTGTGCCACATCTGAGAGCAATCATGCCACATCAAGCAGGTAAAAGGGACCCTGCATCCTTTCCAGAGGATCTGGAGAAACTCACGGACAAGGTCCTTTCCCTGTATGGTCAGCTCCATGGCAACAGAGGAGCTAGTAGGAATTTCATGTGCACATTTGACTGTGTTTAACACCATCCTTTCCCTCTTACAGGCTACCCTGTGTCCGCGTGTGTCAGTTAGACTTCTTGTGTTCCTTTTGTCACATTTTGTGTGCCATACATTGGATGTACATGGTGCAGGCAGTGGAGAAAAGTATTCTATATATTGCACATTCACATTGTGTTCTGTTATGTGTTTTGAGGCCTAGATCATCCCTTGTGTTGCATTCATATATCTAGGCAAGGAGACTTTACAGTCAAACAAGGACACATCAATGTATATTATGGTTGTAAATGTCCAACAACATGTATGCGCATGACATGTGCATGACTGTTTGAGTCGTTGGAGAATCTTGTAAGTAATATGTATAGTGCCACAATTCATTCATCCCACATATGGCCTTGCCAAACTGTTGTATGAAAGACATACAATGACTCGCTATGCTCTTCAGAGTGCCACACAAGCCGCAAGTCACATTGATGATGGCCACATAATGCACTGTCATGCAGGGAAGTGATAGAAATGTGACTGTCATATAGGTTCTGTATGCTCAGCCTGCTGAGACCAGGGCCCATCAAATGTATCTCCCAGTATGGAACATAGTCCAGGCTGGGGTAGAGTTACTGTGGTTATGCAACTGTGGCACTGAGCCCACTCTCTGTTGTCCTGCAGATCCTGGCATGGTGCCAAGATGAGGCTCTAGAGGCAAAACTTGGCCTGAATGCCTCATTTCATTGACGGGATTAGGAATAGGCACTGAAGTAAATCCCTGAACTAGTACATATGTGCATTTTGCACTGTTGACAATGTGTCATTGACTTATGACAGGTCTGTTATTCCCATAGCTCTGTTGTCACCTTCACATAAGTCATATTTGTGCAGTACAGGAGTGTTGTACAATTGACAAACCCACAGTGCAGATAGCGTGTAGATTCCAGGGAGGCCATGACGTGACTCAGTAGCTTGGTTGCATGGCAGAAATTAGACCAAACATACTTTTGTAAGTTGGATGTCATCTCTGTAGGTTTGCAACATATGCTCAAAAGTGTGTTCTGTGGTACAGGCACATGCCACAGAAACCCACCCTGACTCTACATTGGTAGGCCACATGTCCACACATGCACAGGGAAGAGACTTTCCGTGCCAACCATGGAAGCCCTTTCTTTGTCACTCAAGTATTAGGGTGAAGTATGTACTATGGTAGTTGCCTGTAGGGACTGTATGCAGTGAGTCAATGTTGCAGAGTGTAAATGTGTCTGTCCAGTCAGACCTAAGCAGTTTAGACTTCAGAAGCCACAGTGGTGTATAGTGTTTCATCATGGTTCACATCCCAGTACATATTGCTTGAATCTGGGCTGCCTGATGTCAGCAGGATTGCTTAGTCAGTGTAGGCCATGAGCAAGATAGTGGGTTAGTCTGCAGATGACTCCGAAAGTGTGTAGTCATGTCCCTGTACTTAACAGCATGTGTGTTTTACACTTGTGTGTTGGCAAGTTTAAAATGTGCTTGGTGTTTCTGACATATGTGTGACACAACCATTTGGGGAAAAAACTTGTGTTTGTAACCTTTTGATTTGTCTCTTCCATCCATACAGGTCAATGCGCATCAGAAGAAGGGGATTTGGAAAGCCATCTCCCAGAAAGTGTGGTCCCTGGGGGAACATAGCCGGCTGAGCACCCACTGTCGCAAGCGGTGAGATTAGCTGAGATGCTGGGCCCAGAAGATCGCTAAGGTCCATCTGGGGCTATCCTCCTAACGTGGGAGAGGCGCACGTTGGAGCCTGATCCCCCTAATGGCCTGCATTCTGGCAGTGGCCTACATGGAGCTTGGTGGGTATTTGAGGGGAGCAGAGCAGCTACAAGGGGGTAGGTT
Source organism: Pleurodeles waltl (assembly GCF_031143425.1). NCBI lineage: Eukaryota > Metazoa > Chordata > Amphibia > Caudata > Salamandridae > Pleurodeles > Pleurodeles waltl. The sequence goes on from NC_090449.1 coordinate 640,830,807, forward strand.
CAGGGCATATTCCTACATGCAACATTGCCAGGTTCATGTGTTAGGTCTGGCCATCTCCCCCTGAAGATTGGAGATGGGCCATGTGTGATACACAAGATGAGTACCTGTTTGTGTAGGTATGGAAGTTAGTACATGCTGATGTGCCTTGCCTATTAACCCAGTGCCTTAGGACACAACAGAGCACAGCCCACAACCAATTTAGTCTCCAGGGCTAACACATTTCTGAGTACAGTGATCAATCAGGTCATGTTGGTGTGAGTGTAATTTTTATACAACAGTCCACTACTCTCCAGTGTGACAGCACAAACAACATGATCATTGTCCTCAGCCATGTGTCTGCTCAAGGGGGGGGGTTACTGGCATCTGTCGCCCACAGGCCACTTGTCTTCAGTGTGTTATGAGTACTGGTGCCTAACTACTGGCTGTCATGTGAAGGTGGTCATCATACATGTGACAGAGAATATATTGCACTTTGGGTGCAGTCACAGAGCAATACTTTCCCTTGGTAAGTGGGGAATGTCCATTGACATGATTTTGGTGACATCACTGTTGCCATCATTCCTTGAGCCTACATGTAAGCATAAGAACCTTTCATGTATGCCAAAATATTTTCACTGCTTGTGAGAAAGCAGCCTCTTTCTAGCATGATTACCCCCCACTTTAGGCCTGTTTTTGAGTGTGTGTCAGTGTGTTTTGCCTGTCTCACTGGGATCCTGCTAGCCAGGACCCCAGTGCTCATAATGTATGGCCTAATGTGTGTGTTGTCAGTAGTGCTTAACTGTGTCACTGAGGCTCTGCTAACCAGAACCTCAGTGCTTATGCACTCTCTTCTTCCAAATTAGTCACTAAAATTTAGTGACTTAATTTACCAATTCCAGTTGGGACACTGGACCCCCTTATAAGTCCCTAGTATATGATACCTAGGGGATACATTGGGGTTCCAGGAGACCCTTATGGGCTGAAGCATTTCTTTTGCCACCCATAAGGCACTCAGACAAACCCTTTCACAGGACTGCCATTGCAGCCTGCGTGAAATAGTGCACACACTATTTCACAGCCAGTTTCACTATACTTAAGTAACTTATAAGTCACCTATATTTCTAACCTTCGTTTACTGAAGGCTAGGTGCAAAGTTACTGAGTGTGAGGGTACCCTTGCACTAGCAAAGGTGCCCCCACGTTGTCCAGGGCCAAATCCCTGGACTTTGTGAGTCTGGGGCGCCATTACAAGTCAAAACCTATATGTAGCTTCAAAATGGTAACTCGAGATATGGCCATGTAAGAGGTCTAAGATCATGGAGATGTCCCCCATTCCAAATCTGGTAATGGGGAGCCAAGTCCTTGCATTCTGGGGTCTCCACCGTGGACACCCAGTACTGCCAAACCAGCTCGCTGAGGCTTGCACTGCAGCTAAAGCTGCTGCCACCTCACAGACAGGGTTCTGCCCTCCTCGGGTCCGAGCAGCTCAGTCCCAGGAAGGAAGAACAAAGCATTAACTTTGGGAGGAGGGTGCTACACCCTCTCCCTTTGGAAATAGGTGTTACATGCTTGGGCGGGGTAGCCTCTCAGAGCCTCTGGAAATGCTTTGAAGGGCACGGATGGTGCCCTCCTTCTATAAGCCAGTCTACACTGGTTCAGGAACCCCAGTCCCTGCTCTGGCATGAAACTGGACAAAGGAAACATACACATGGACACATACCCTCACCCATCATTGTATGTTATTTTGCATGTACAACTGCAGTAGCAATGAAGGACATGACAGGTAGGACTACAGTTTTTGCACATGTAGGAAAGTCCCCCTTTATGGCCTGGTCACCCCAAACATTTTGGACAGATGCTGGTGGTTACTGACTCCTGGCTGTGCCCTGGGAACTGCTAACTAGTCCTAGAGCCAGTGCTCTGTACTGTATAAAGTGGATATGCAAATTAGGCTAATTATAATTGGCAGTATCAACCTACCTATAAGTCCCTGATGTATGGTAGGGTGTGTAGAGTTAGGGACCCCAGCTTAGGTAGTACATACATAGATGTACTTCTTGGGTGCCCAGTGTCATTTTAAAGGCAGACCTGCCATGCTGGCTGCTTTTAAACTAAAGTTACATACAAATTCAACTTTGGAATTAAAAGTGCTTCCAAAGCCTTAAACTACCGTATTTTTACATATAAGTCACCAGTAAGGTGTGCCCTAAGTACCCCAGGGTTGGATGCAGTGTAACTATAAGCAGGGACCTTATAAAAGATGTTGTATAAACCTAGGAAGTGGTCGTCCAAGAGGGTGGTGGCCTGCCTGTGATTGGACAGTTGTCCCCCCGCTTTCGAGTCCAGGAGCAAGGATAAATATGACAGAGCTACACCCACACCTTAGAATGCTATGAGGAACAATGACAGAAGAAGAAGGACTGCCCTGCTGGACCAATGACCTGCACCTGGACACTGCACTCTAAAGGACTGCACCAGCCGCACACTTGGGTTTCAAAACTAAAAGGAACTTGTCTTGCTTTAACTGGTTCAAGAAGCAAATCCCGGTCTGCTACAGGTGTAAAATAGCTAACCAGAGTCCATGCTTCAAATCCAGAATAAACAGACCAACTGACCACTTTCCAGTGGTCATTCTGGAGTTTGAGGCAAGTGCATTCTGTGGGTTGGAGTCCTAACCCTAAAGGAGCAAATCAGAACTTCTGTAACCTTGGGGTGAGATGTGGACTCCTAAAGGACCTTCAAAGGACTTCTGGAGAAAGATCCAGAAGTTTGGAGAAGATTGGAAAACTTTTGGTAAATGATATTGTGAGTCAAGCCAGCTTACCTCAACCCTGACCCGGCCTGACTTGAGGGTTCATCCCGCTGAGAAGCTCTGGAGCCCCAGACTTCCAGGATTTCACCGGAGCTCCTGGAGAAGCAATTTGAGGACATCGACTCAAAATCAGCTTGCTGTGGAGGGTTGTCCCACGTCGGAGTGAAAAAGCTCCAAGTCTGAAAGTAAAAAGTTGACTAGGACTTCCCGCCCAGCATATCTGAGAAGGGCTTCAGGGACTTTGGATACAATTTCAACTTCAGCTGAAGATTTCTGTTCTGAAAAATTGACTAAGTCCGACTAAGACCACCAAATTATGACCATGGCAGTCTTCCCAACATATTACAGCGAATCCACCGCCGGCACCGTCAGTGCGGTCAGGAAGCTAAAGACGAACGAAGCCACCTTCAGGCAAGCAGAGACCATGTCCTCGTGAGACAGATCACGAGGCTTCACAGTGCCAAGGTTTCCGCCGCAGTAGCACCACCATGGAAACCCATGGCGGAAACCAACTCTATAAATGGAGACATTCACTTTCAGGAACATGCACCCGTCTTGAGCCGCCATGGAACCTGAGCTACACCTCTTCCCACTGCTCCTGCTAGCGCAATGACTCTGGAACCAGCAACCACGACAGCAACCGTGAGTACACACACTTACCTGTCACAGTTGCACAATGCCAATGTATATACGTGCACACAACATACACATCATGAACGGGTGGTGATGGCGACATACACATGTACCCTCGCACTTACACGCACACCCACACACAGCCACATGCACACACACACACATACATAGTACACGCGCTACAGCCAACACACACTTCCAAAACACATACCAACACCGAGATACACATCACCAGCACAGTCAAACACCACAACACACAACACCACCAAATGACACAACAACACCAGAACAGCAACACCTCTAAATCACTGTCATTCAACTACAATACACACCTCCAGTTGACAAATCATACATACACCACAACCTAACAATACCAGAGAACCAACACACACAATCACATATTCATACAATAAGGCATATGTCATATCCCGCCAGCACACTTCACAACGGATCTGAAATAACAATCAACACACACATTCACACACACAGTACAACCACACAAGGGCACAAAACACTCAAAATAACACATGCCAACACAATCACTACACACAATATCAACATTAATCCATGTCCCAAACTCATATATGCCCATCACACAATATACATCTATCACAGCGGGATAAATGCAATGCACAAACCCACACATTCTGGCCAGAGACAACTAGAAGCAGAACCACCACATACATAAAACGGCCTCACTCATGAACAAAAGAATCCAAGATCAAAACAGCCATAAGGAATGAAAGGCAGGACAAAAATGTAACGTTGGGACCAACAACCGGTTGGCCCAGATGTATGGCAATAGATAAATACATATAAATACAGAACTATGTACATGATAAGAGGCTATAGGCCAGTTCAAACACCTATGTGCTGCAGTTACAGATGGCACATTTTAGTACCCCTACTTAACTCCTGACTGCCATACAACCTCCACAGGTAGGGGCATCAAGGGGGCAGGCAGGCACCTCAGAGAATAGGGGAGGGCAGAGGGGAGGGCAGAGGGGAGGTTTGTGTTTTGGTTTGGGAGGTGGATCCTTGGGCTAGGGCTAGGGCTTGGACTTGGGAGGGGGAGGCTTATGCCGAGGCTTTGGGAAGGGCTGGGAACTCTTGGAAGGGGTCGACTTCTTGGCAGGGGGAGGGGCATGGGTACCTTCACAGGGGCCAGGGGAGGATATGGAGGTGGAATGGCAGGACTTGGGGAGGGACACACATCTTCTGGGAGTCACATGGGGTGGGAGAAGAGTAGGGAAAAGGGACACCTCAGAGAGGAAAAACTTCTTCAACACAAGGGGACAGTTATGGCAAAAGGGTTTGGGAATGGTTGTAAGAGGTGTTTTGGTGGATGCCTTGGGTACATGTGTGTGCGAGGTATGCTTGTGTGTGCTGGCTGTCTGTTGGGTGGGTGTTGGACTTTTGCTTATGCAGGGTCATCCCGAATCTTTTTGCCTCCTGCCTCCTATTTTTTCTGACCTGTCGCTGTTGGCTTTTGAACTCTGAGCACTTTACCACTGCTAACCAGTGCTAAAGTGCATATGCTCTCCGTGTAAATTGTATGTAATTGGTTTATCCATGATTGGCCTATTTGATTTACTAGTAAGTCCCTAGTAAGGTGCACTAGAGGTGCCAGGGCCTGTAAATCAAATGCTACTAGTGGGCCTGCAGCACTGGTTGTGCCACCCACATAAGTAGCTCTGTAATCATGTCCCAGACCTGCCACTGCAGTGTCTGTGTGTGTATTTTTACACTTTAAATTCGACTTGGCAAGTGTACCCACTTGCCAGGCCTAAACCTTCCCTTTTCTTACATGTAAGGCACCCCTAAGGTAGGCCCTAGGTAGCCCCAAGGGCAGGGTGTAGTGTATGGATAAGGTAGGACATATAATAATGTGGTTTATATGTCCTGACAGTGAAATACTGCCAACTTTGTTTTTCACTGTTGCAAGGCCTGTCTCTCTCATAGAATAATATGGGGGCTACCTTTAAATATGATTAAAGCGTAGATTCCCCTAGAGAGTAGATGGACATGTGGAGTTTGGGGTCCCTGAACTCACAATTTAAAAATACATCTTTTAGTAAAGTTGGTTTTGAGATTGTTTGTTTGAAAATGACACTTTTAGAAAGTGAGCATTTTCTTGCTTAAACCATTCTGTGACTCTGCCTTGTTTGTGGATTCCCTGTCTGGGTCAGTTTGACAGTTGGGTTGTTTTTCACCTCACACTAGACAGTGACACACAGGGAGCTGGGGTGTAGCCTGCACTTCCTAATTAGCCATCTCTGCTAGGAGGGAGGGGTGGAGTGGTCACTCTCATCTGAAAGGACTGCCTGCCTCTGACAATGCAGACTCCAACCCCCTGGTGTGTGTCTGAGGCCTTGCCTGGGCAAGGCAGGATTTCACAAGTAGGTGTGAGTCCCCTTTGAAGAAAGGTGACTTCAAAGACTAAAATGGGTATAAGAAGGGCACCCAAATCTACAGACTTTAGAAACACTTCTGGAACCAAGAGGAACCTCTGCCTGGAGAAGAGCTGATAGCTGAGGAAGAAGTGCTGCCCTGCCTGTGACTGTGCTTTGTGGAGCTTTCCTGCAGTGCTGCTTCTGCCAGAGTAAGAGGGCAAAGACTGGACTTTGTGTGCCTTCCATCTTGTGAAGAAATCTCCAAGGGCTTGAGTTAGAGCTTGCCTCCTGTTGTTTGAAGTCTCAGGGACAGCAAAGACTTCTCTCTGCCAGCACCTGGAGTCTCTGGAGAGACTCCTGCCCCGACAAGTGGTGCCCTATCCAGTCCCTGGGCCCTTGAAAGGAAAGCTGGTGCAATCCAAGGAAATCGACTTCGGACGACTTAGGACCGACGCTGCTGCTGAATCCAGTAACGCCGCCTGCACCTGACGCCGTGACCTTTGCTGGAACGTGACGCTCTTCGCAGGCCCGACGCCGCAGCAGCCCCGCTGAAGTCCGCGACTCCGTGGAAGTCGCTGCACCACGTCGTGACCAACGCCGCTCGAAGTGCACGGATTCAACGTTTCGCACAGACGCCGCGATTCCCGACTTTGCGCATCGTCTTGTTTTCACTCTTCACCAAAGGTACTGTACTTGGGAGTCTACACGACTCCGTGTCCGGTGCCGCTGGTGTCGGCTTGTTGGGAACGACTCCGTCACGACGCCGTGTTAACATCTCATCGAAGCATTTTTTGTTTCTAAGCGCTATTTTTTAGTTTAATCTTTAAAAATTCATAACTTGACTTGTGTATGTCGGACTTTTGTCGTTTGGTCTTGTTTTGTTTAGATAAATATTTCCTAATTGTCTAAACCAGTCTTGTGTCATTTTGTAGTGTTTTCATGAAGTTACTGTGTGTGTTGGTACAAATACTTTACACCTAGCGCTCTGAAGTTAAGCCTACTGCTCTGCCAAGCTACCAAGGGGGTAAGCAGGGGTTAGCTGAGGGTGATTCTCTTTTACCCTGACTAGAGTGAGGGTCCTTGCTTGAACAGGGGGTAACCTGACTGTCAACCAAAGACCCCATTTCTAACATTGGTGGCAGCGGTGGGATTTGGACTTGTATTTGTACTTGACATACAGTAATTAAGTGTACACTACTGTTTGAGTTCAGACCACTACGTGACCACATACTACTTGTTTGGTGATCTTTCATTTTACTCTTAAGGACTCCTTTTTGTTCTACTTCCATGATTTTGCAGATCCCTTGAATGATTCTTTTTACTTAATTGGGAACTTGTTTTCTGCTGTTGGAACTTTGCACTTGTTGCCATCATGTCTCAATCTGGAGATGCAACAGCTGGAGCTGTGTTTGAAATAGAAAAACTGAAGAGGTACTCAATTGCTCAATTGAAACAGTTCTGTGAAGATCTTGCCTGTCACGTTAAGAGCTCTGCCAGGAAGGGGGAGCTGCAAGAGGCATTGAGGGCCTGGGGGACAGCCAAGGAAGCTGGGGGGCACACAGAAGATATGGATGGGAAAGTGCAGAGTCTAAACCGTGGTGTATTAGAGGTACCTGTTACACCTGGGGGGAGGTTCTCCAGGAGTGGTAGCGGTAGGTCCTCTAAGGGTCTGACTCCTAAAGATGTGCAGGACAGACAGGCAGAAAGGGCTCGCCGGTTGGAGGCAGAAAAGTTGAGGATGCAAAGGGAGTACGACATGTGGGAAAGGGACTTAGAGATAAAAAGAATGATTTATGCTTACAAGCTTAAATTGAAAGAGCTGGAAGTCATGAGGGCTGAGTCCAGCTGGAATGGTGGCAGCAACAATTGTATATCCAGTGCTGCTGAAGAAGTGCACATGCCCAGAGATGTGGTGCCCTACTTGAAGGAGGGAGTTAACACACGCCAGGAGGTTCAGGGGTATGAGGTAGCTCCAGTGATGCACAGGGTCCCTGAGGTGGCTTGGGGAACTGGCATGGGGAGTAATATTCCTACTGGTGGGAGGGACACTCTCCTGACTCTAGGTGAGAGTGACAGTAAGAGGGGTTCCCCCCAGGTAGAAGTTCTGGTTATGGAGTGTGAAGACATCCCAGAAGAGTGTGGGTTGAGGGTCAGGGACAGTCAGGTACTGTCTCACCAGTCTCAGGAGGGTGATGTGGGGTGCTTTTTCAAAGCAGAGTCACTGGATGGTTGGGTGAAGGGTACTTTGGTTAATTCATGTAAGGGGCTGAGTGATGTAATTGCTGGAGAGCATATGTCTAGTCCTTATTTTCCAGAGCTACGCCAACACCAGGTGGAGTGTGAGTTCTCTGACCCCAGGGAGCTTACAATGGAGGCAGACCTCTTGGTGAGTACCAGAGAGTCTGAAGAGGCATTTGGGGAGGCTCCTGAGAGGAGTGGTCTATGTATTTCCCAACCAGGTGAGGTAGGGAAGGATTGTAGTGTCCCAGGTAGGTCCCAGTGTAGTGGGATGGGTGAGGGACCCCATGTCCAGTCTCAGAGGAGAGGGAATGGGGATGGGCTGAGGTCCAAGGTGCCCGAGATCCGGTCCCAGGTCCTGGAGGGTTCCATGAGGGAACACCAGGAGGAGAGCCTAGCCTGTACCATAGGGCCATCTGTTGAGGGAGATCCCACAGTGTCAGGAGAACTTGGGGGGGCGGCTGTAGCCAGCGTCCCACCAGTTCTGGTGTCTGGCAGTACCACTCCTAGTGAGGGGGTGCAGAAGTCCAGACAGAGGGTCGAGAGGGGGTTGCGGACCCCAGTGGAGAACCTGGAGGGCCAGGGGTCAGCTCTGAGAGCAGAGCCCCCTAGGAATGACCTTGGTGAGACCATTTCTGGGTTGGGGGGAATCCAGACTCTATCAGATGGGCAGAGGTCAGGGGACCTGCGCCAGCCAGACGCTTGTTTGTCCCTTGGGAACGGTGTGTCCCTTGAGGGGGGTAAGTGTGCCCCCCTGGAAGTCCTGGTGTGCCAGGCAATGGTTCAACCGCAGGGTGGTGACTCTGGGTTGAATGATCAGGTTCAGGGTGTAAACTCTGACCTGATGGGGGGTAAGTGTGCTCCCAAGGAAGTCCTGGTGCGCCATGCAGTGGTTCAACCACAGGGTGGTGACTCTGGGTTGGATGACCAGGTTCAGAGGGTAAACTCTGGCCTGGTGGGGGGTAGGTATGCCCCCCAGGAAGTCCTGGGTTGCCAGGCGGTGGTCCAGTCTGTGGGTACAGACCCTGGATTGGAAGGCCAGGTTCAGGGTGTCCCCCATGACCTGGAGGAAGGGGCTATTGCTAACAGTGCCCCTACCATGTTGTCTTCTGGGGGGGGCACTCCTAGTTGGGTGGTTCAGGACCCCAGAAGAGAGGGCAGGGGGAGGGAAGCCTCACCCCTGGCCCTGGTCCAACCTGAAGGTACAAACCCCAGGTTGGAAGACCAGTTGCAGGTTAACAGCCCTGCACTGGTGGAAGAATTGTACAGGACTGCTTTTACGAGCACCCTGACAATTTTTGACTCTGGGGGTGCAGCTCCTGGATGGAGGGTACAGAGCCCCAGAGGGGAGGACCAGGGTCAGGTTGTCATCCCTGACCTGGTGGGAGGTAGAGTGGTCAAAGTGTGTCAGGCACCTGGGGCTACCGCCCCCCACTCTCCACAGTCACAGTGGTTGGAGAGGCCTGAGGTCAGGCTCTCATCCCTGACAGTTGTCAGGGGTCACTGTGGCTTGCTGTCCTGATGGACAGAGTTGCCCCGGGGGGGAAACGAGAGTCACACCCCAGGGGTGGAGTGGGCAACACCACTGTGTTGGCCCTGGTGGTACTATCTGCCCATTGCAATACATCTGTGAGCAAAGTAAAGTTAGGTGCTGCACAGATGGTGTCTGCAGATGTGGAGAAGGATTCTCCATGGGTTAGCTTAGTGGACCCTGAGAGTATGGACAGAGGGATCCAACTGGAGTCAGGAAGGCGTAGAACTGGAACATGCCCCTGCTGTTGTGGGCCTGGGTCCTTGTTCTATAGCCCCAATCAGGGAAGTACATCAAAGTATTGATTGTTCTCCCCTGGCTTTAGGCTGGTAGGGGGTCGTGTTGGACTTTTGCTTATGCAGGGTCATCCCGAATCTTTTTGCCTCCTGCCTCCTATTTTTTCTGACCTGTCGCTGTTGGCTTTTGAACTCTGAGCACTTTACCACTGCTAACCAGTGCTAAAGTGCATATGCTCTCCGTGTAAATTGTATGTAATTGGTTTATCCATGATTGGCCTATTTGATTTACTAGTAAGTCCCTAGTAAGGTGCACTAGAGGTGCCAGGGCCTGTAAATCAAATGCTACTAGTGGGCCTGCAGCACTGGTTGTGCCACCCACATAAGTAGCTCTGTAATCATGTCCCAGACCTGCCACTGCAGTGTCTGTGTGTGTATTTTTACACTGTAAATTCGACTTGGCAAGTGTACCCACTTGCCAGGCCTAAACCTTCCCTTTTCTTACATGTAAGGCACCCCTAAGGTAGGCCCTAGGTAGCCCCAAGGGCAGGGTGCAGTGTATGGATAAGGTAGGACATATTGGTGGTCATTACAACGCTGGCGTACGGTGTTAAAGAAGCGGTAATACTGCAAACAGTCAGACAGACAAAAAAAGGGAATTATGACCCTGGCGAAAACCGCCAACAAAGACAGCCACTTTAACACTTCGCCCGCCACGGCGGTACAGACAAGCAGCGTGGCGGTCACCGCCAACAGACAGGCGGGAGACAATGTACCGCCCACAGTATCACAACAGGCCAATCCGCCAGCTTTTCCGGGGCGGATTCACCGTGGATAAAAACACGGCGGAAACAGCTTTTGCTATGGGAAAACGCTCACTGAACATATCCCACGAGGAACGACGACTCCATGGACCCCGAACTCCATATACTACCTGCCCTTGTTTTCTGCTCCTTCACGACCAACAGCGACGTAGGCGCAGAAGATACCGGTGAGTACAGCACCTACGACACGGGGAGGCAAAAGTTAGGGGGACACCCACCAAACACCCCGACCCCCACCCTCGCATATTACAACATACACACCAATGCAGTCACAAACATCACAGTAACAACCCACAATTGCCCCGGAAGAATGCAAAGACACTGCGAATTTCGGTCAAACTTTGTAATGTGCCACTATACATGTCATCCAAAATAAACAAATATATGTATACTAAAATCACTCTTATTTACATATATACAATCCGAGAAGTAGTGCAGATATGTACACAACAATGTCCGTGCACAAACAGTCCAAAAATGCATGGGCGAGGCCCACAAGAGATACCTGACCAAAATCGGAGAGAACACTGCCGGGGCATCAGATAGAAACACTACAGGCACCTCAGGGGGAAGGGAAGGGGGCGCACCTCAGCCACATAAACGCAAAGCCAGATCCACGACGGGGCTCCATGCCCATTGATGTATCCTGGGGAGTGCAAAGCCACAGTCTCTCAAGTCTATACAGTGGGTGGGTTGCCCACTGTTACATCCTGGGGAGTGCAAAGCCACAGTCTCTCAAGTCTCCCAAGTGGGTGGGTTGCCCACTGTTCAATCCTGGGGAGTGCAAAGCCACAGTCTCACAAGTCTCTACAGTGGGTGGGTTGCCCACTGTTCAATCCTGGGGAGTGCAAAGCCACAGTCTCTCAAGTCCATACAGTGGGAGGTTTGCCCACTGTTCAATCCTGGGGAGTGCAAAGCCACAGTCTCTCAAGTTGATGCAGGTCCATACTGATACTGGGGGGTGACTGGTGCCCAGACTGGATGAGTCTCCCCGTGAATGGTAGTGTCCTGTCACTGTCCCAGCTGCACATGGGATAAGGATGCCTGATGTGGTGGGCCATTCATTCCTACCCGGTGCATTGCCCTCTTCAGCGGTGCTTTGACATGGCGTTCTTTGCCCTCTTCCGCGGTGCTATGACATGGCGTTTCAGGACTGTTCAGCAGTGCTTTGACATGGCGGTCTTTGCCCTCTTCAGCGGTGTTATGACATGGCGGTCTTTGCCCTCTTCAGCGGTGCTATGACATGGCGGTCTTTGCCCTCTTCAGCGGTGCTTTGACATGGCGGTCTTTGCCCTCTTCAGCGGTGCTTTGACATGGCGTTCTTTGCCCTCTTCAGCGGTGCTATGACATGGCGTTTCAGGACTGTTCAGCAGTGCTTTGACATGGCGGTCTTTGCCCTCTTCAGCGGTGCTATGACATGGCGGTCTTTGCCCTCTTCAGCGGTGCTGTGACATGGCGGTCTTTGCCCTCTTCAGCGGTGCTTTGACATGGCGGTCTTTGCCCTCTTCAGCGGTGCTATGACATGGCGGTCTTTGCCCTCTTCAGCGGTGATATGACATGGCGGTCTTTGCCCTCTTCAGCGGTGCTATGACATGGCGGTTCTGATACGGACTTTGGTGTGTGGCATGACGATTTCCACACTGGACATTGGTGTGTGGCATGACGATTTCCACACTGGACATTGGTATGTGGCATGACGTTCCATCATTGCCCAGCGGGGCTGTGGCATCCTGGCCCCGCCTGGGCTGTGACTCTGGCGGTGGTCTCTGGACCAGTTACGATACTTGAGCCCTCCTGGGCTGTGACTCTGGCGGTGGTCTCTGGACCAGTGACGATACTTGAGCCCTCCTAGGCTCTGACTCTGGCGGTGGTCTCTGGACAAGTGACGACAGTGCTGGCGGTTGTGTCTGGACCGCCGGAAATGATGGCGCACTTCTCCGCCGTGACACTCACAACAGGCTGGGCAGACTTCCTCTGGACCTTCCCCGCCTTTTTTGGAGTTACAGCTGACTCACCAATCGCCTTCGATCCCATTTCACTTGTTGTCCCACAAGGAGTCTTGCCACGGTCCCGTCGTCCACTCTCCAATTTCGGAGCTTTTACAGGGGGTGGGCTGCATGTGCCTTGGCTCCTGGTTCTACTGCCTGCCCTGATGGACGGTGCACTCCAAAAACCTTGAACAGGCACCACTGATCCTGGAGGCTTTTTGGCTGAGGCGCTACGATGGGACTGATGAATTGGAGGGGGGGGGCAAAAAGGTCAATTTGACAGAGGGACAGTTTCTGACGAACACTGGGATGGGTAGCTAGAGGGGGTCTGGGAGTGGAGGAAGAGGAGGTGGTTGTAGGAGGTGTCACTTTAGCTGTTTTGGGTGCAGGTGCAGCTACTGGAGGCTGTCGTGAGGTGGATGGATGTTGGGTGAGTGATGGCCGGCGTTTGGGTACTTTGGGAGGGGGCGTCACAGACACACTGGGAGATGACACAGGGGATGTGTAAATGGCAGTGGAGGTGGTGAGTGCAGGTGAGCGGCGTGTGGTGCTGGGTGTCCTGGTGCGAGTCCTAGTGCCTGTAGATGTGGTGCATGCAGGTGTGTGTGTAGATGAGACTGGGAGGGAGGACGGAGAAGAGGAGGAGGGGGACACAGTGGAGACAGTGGATGTTGCAGTGTCTGTATGGGTGTGATGCTTGTGTGAGTCCTTGTGGTGTGTGTGGTGCCTATGTTTGCTTGAGCTACTTGGATGTGTTGACTTGTCTGCATGCTGGTCTGTAGGTGTGTTTGGGATGGGCTGGGATACAGGGCATTGGGTCTGGGTGGAGGAAGTTGGAGGGGGGAGGCTGGACACAGGGACAATTGCTGCCATCAGTGCTGAGGCCAGAGATTGCAGGGTTCGCTGAAGGGCAGCCTGACCAGAATGAATGCCCTCCAGGAATGCATTACTGTGTTGCAACTCCCTTTCTACACCCTGGATGGCATTCACAATGGTAGACTGCCCAACAGTGAGTGTCCTGAGGAGGTCAATGGCCTCCTCACTGAGGGCAGCAGAGGTGACTGGGGCAGGGCCTGAGGTGCCAGAGGTGAAGGTGATGCCCACCCTCCTGGGTGAGCGGGCACGGGGCGAACGGTGAGGGGCTGCTGGGAGGGCGGTGCTGGTAGGGGGGGTGGCTGCTGTACCTGTAGAAGTGTGGCGCTCAGATGGTGCCGCCATCACAGGGGACCTCACATCGGAGGACGAGTCTGTGTCACTGGTTGGTGATCCAGTGGCAGATGTGAAGCTCCCCTCACCCTCCGTCCCACTGGTGTATTCAGAGTCTGTGGTGTGGCCCTCCATGGCCATGTGGGATGCAGCTCCCTCGTGCTCCGGTGCCACTGTACCTCCACCTGTTGATGCTGATGTACAAACGGACAGGGAGAGCAGGAAAAGGGGGGGAGACAGAAGAAAGAGAGTTTTAGTACATGGCATACCGCTACCGTTGGCGGACAAGACAGACGCAGCAGCCCCATGCACAACGCCACGCTCCTGCCCTCTGCACATGCAATTTCATGGATATGGGCTACATGGCAATGCTGGAAATCTGCGCACATGGATGCCACAGGGGCAACCATACCTCAACTTGCTAGTTTTCCGAGGTGGGGTAGAGTGCCACATGGCCTACATTACGGAGGGGCCTTGCCTAACTAACTCGCCCTGGCCTATGGACACCCACAGACCACCTCCCCCACCCACACACCGTCACTGCACGCAAAGTCCACAGAATGAGTTTGTACTCACCCCCTTGTGTCTGCTGTGATGACCTTAAGCGCCCATCCAACTCCGGGTAGGCCACCGCCAGGATCCGGAACATCAGGGGGGTCATGTTACGACAGGCACCCCTCCCACGTTGGGAGGCCATCCCCAGCTGAGCCTCCGCCGTCTTCTTGCTGCAGCGGCGAATGTCCTCCCATCTCTTCCGGCAGTGGGTGCCCCGTCTCTGGTGGGCCCCCAGGGTCCGGACGTCCTTGGCGATGGCATGCCAAATGTCCCTCTTCTGGTGGGCGCTGACCTACATGACATGCACAAGGGAAGAGGAACAGTCATTACCAATTGCACCATCAATGTGTGTAGCCCCCTCCATACTCTGACCATGTGGCCCATTTATTCCCATGCTTTACTGTAGTATGACTTCTACCCCCTTCTCTCTTCCACCCAGCCCTCTCCACCCAGGTCTAGCCCCTACAACGTGCTCCCTGTGTACTAACCTGTTGGTCTGGAGGACCGTAGAGTAGCGTGTACTGGGGGAGGACCCCATCCACAAGTTTCTCCAACTCCTCTGATGTGAAGGCAGGGGCCCTTTCCCCAGACGCAGCAGCCATCGTCGCTTCCAGACCGAGGTCACAGCAGCACTAGCAGTGTAGGTCCTCTCCTGTCGAAGGTCAGGTATCTAGTGATTGAAGAGCTAGAAAATAGCGGTGACGACCGCGGCGGTGACATCCGCGGCGGGGCGCATCATCACCGCCGGCGCACCTGTTCATTGGCTCCTGGGACCCATAGGGTCCATTGTTAACCAATACAGCATTGCGCCACGCTCTACGACCGCCTACCGCGACGGTGTGCAACACCAGCGCTGTTACCCCTCAATCCCATTGTCCCAGTTTAGAGGTCAGGCAGCCGCCATTTCAGGGGCCCACATGGATTCATTTTCAAATGCGTCACACATACTGAGGCCTTCACTCAACACACATACAGGAAGGGTTTATTCTCTGGGGTAGTCTTGTGTGTGACTGTGGGTACATACCTGGAAGGATAGTGACTGATTCTTCGCTGTTGTCCTTCGTAGGCACTGTCAGCTGGGACATATGAGAAGATGGCGGAATCCGCCGGTGTACCGACCGCTGGTGGACCTGTTGACAATGGAGGAGCGACATTTAATCGTGACCTACAGGTTTGACCGTGCCACAATCCAAGAACTGTGTACCCAGTTGGAGCCAGAGCTGATGTCACCAATCCGCCATCCGACTGGAATCCCCCCTGACGTGCAGGTGCTGTCAGTGCTCCATTTCCTTGCAAGTGGGTCATTTCAAACAACAGTGGCCATGGCATCAGGGATGTCCCAGCCTATGTTTTCCAACGTCTTGTCCAGAGTGTTGTCTGCCCTGCTGAAACACGTAAGGAGATACATCATTTTCCCTCAGGTGGAGGATTTGCCTACAGTGAAAGGTGACTTCTATGCCCTTGGACATATCCCCAACGTCATAGGTGCCATTGATGGGACCCATGTAGCTCTGGTCCCACCCCGCAGGAGTGAACAGGTGTGCAGGAACAGGAAGAGTTATCATTCTATGAATGTCCAGATGGTGTGTTTGGCAGACCAGTACATCTTGCAGGTAAATGCTATGTTCCCTGGCTCAGTGCATGACGCCTACATCCTGCGCAATAGCAGCATCCCTGATATGATGGGTGAACTCCAGAGGCACCGTGTATGGCTTTTGGGGGACTCTGGTTACCCCAACCTTTCGTGGCTATTGACCCCAGGGAGGAATCCCAGGACCAGGGCAGAGGAACGGTACAATGAGGCCCATGGGCGGACTAGGAGGGTTATCGAGCGCACCTTCGGCCTTCTAAAGGCCAGGTTCAGGTGCCTCCATATGACAGGTGGATCCCTATTCTACTCACCGAAGAAGGTGTGCGACATCATCATCGCCTGCTCCATGCTCCATAACTTGGCTTTGCGACGCCAGGTGCCTTTTCTGCAGGAGGATGATCCAGATGACGGTGTTGTAGCAGCTGTGGAGCCTGTGGAGCCTGTGGACAGTGATGAGGATGAAGCTGAGGAAGACGAAAACGTCAACAGGGAGTCAGTCATACAGCAATATTTCCAGTGAGACACAGGTGAGCACATTTTCTATTTTACCTTTACATTCACTTTCACACATCTACCTATATCCTGTACCTCAATTTCACTCACTATTTGTTAACTGAGTTGTCCCCTTCCATTTCAGTTCCACAAATGTGGTAACCTACGTGTCAACTGTTTGCATCCTTGAAGGGCTTGTGATGTGTGACATAGGTATGTTAGCCTTCCAATGGGTAACCCATTATGCAAATGTAATTGATTATACAGATTTACAAATCATTGACTGACTCCGTTTTTTTTGGTGTTTGAAGGGTGTTTATTTAAGTGTACAACAATGAAGGGAGGTTGTAAAATGGTGATGGGTGATGGTGGAGGAATGTCCATGGCAGAGTCCAGTCTATTAGTCTCACAGGTACATTGCACATCTGGGCACTGGAAGTGGAGCTGGGCCAGTTCCGATTTGGGCAGGGTAACAAAGTGGGACAGTGGGAGGACTATCAGGGTGGTCTTATTTCCTGGCTGGGGTCTTTCCATCTTGCTCTGTCCTGTTCCTGGATTTCAGTGCCCGCTTGCGTGGTGGTTGTCCGTCTGCAGGGGGTGGTGTGCTGGTGTGGTGGTACTGTGGCGGGACGTCCTGTCCACTGCACCGGCGGAGGTGGTGGGCAGTTCGTCGTCCTGCCTAGTGTTAGGGGCCCCTTGGAGTGCCACGGTGTCCCTCAAGGTCTTTTGAATGTCCGTCAGCACCCCTACGATGGTCCCCAGGGCAGAGCCGATGGTCCTGAGCTCCTCCCTGAACCCCAAATATTGTTCCTCCTGCAGACGCAGGGTCTCCTGCAACTTGTCCAGGACCGTGGCCATCGTCTCCTGGGAGTGGTGGTATGCTCCCATGATGGAGGAGAGGGCCTCGTTGATAGTGGGTTCCCTTGGCCTGTCCTCCCTCTGTCGCACAGCAGCCCTCCCAGTTCTCCTATGTTCCTGTGCCTCCGTCCCCTGGACCGTGTGCCCACTATCACTGCCCCCAGGTCCCTGTTGTTGTTGGGGTGGTGGGTTACCCTGGGTGCCCTGTAGTGGTGGACACACAGCTGATTGACCTGTCCTGGGTAGGGAAGTTTGGGCCCGCTGGGTGGGTGCTGTGCTGGTGTTACCAGAGGGTTTCAGCTCGGTGTTGGGCTGTGGCTGGCCAAGGGGAACCGACTGTCCCGAGGCCCACGATGATCCGGGCTGGTCATCAAGATCCAATGGGGCAGAGCTGCTATCGTCACTGTGGGCCTCTTCTGGGGGTGGAGTGGTGTTGTCTGGACCCTCTGGTGTGGTGACGTTCCTTTGGGTTCCTGCGGGGGTATAAGTACATGATTATTGCATGTGTGTGTTTCAGGGTGTGCAATGGTTGGGTGTGCGTGAACCCCAATGCAGGCATTCCTGTGGTGGGGGCTTGTGTGCTGATGGTTGGGGGGTGTTCTGGGTCTGTGCAGTGGGCATCCTTTGGTGATGGGTGTCGATGCTTAGTTATGTCATGCAGGGCTTGGGTTTGGGATGGGTGGTTGGTGTAATGGGTAGATAGGTGAGGATTTGGGGTGATAGGGGAGGGTGTGATGGTGGGGGTGTGTGATATCATGCAGGTAGGGTGGGGGTTATGATAGTTAAGATTTGACTTACCAGTGTCCGTTCCTCCACCAACTCCTCCGAGGCCCTCAGGATGCAAGATGGACAAGACTTGCTCCTCCCATGTTGTTAGTTGAGGGGGAGGAGGTGGTGGTCCGCCGCCAGTTCGCTGTACCGCGATGTGGTGCCTGGATACCGTTGAACGCACCTTCCCCCGTAGGTCGTTCCACCTCTTCCTGATGTCCTCCCTATTTCTTGGGTGCTGTCCGACAGCGTTGACCCTGTCCACTATTCTTTGCCATAGCTCCATCTTCCTGGCTATTGATGTGTGCTGTACCTGTGAGCCAAATAGCTGTGGCTCTACCCGGATGATTTCCTCCACCATGACCCTGAGCTCCTCCTCGGAGAAGCGGGGGTGTCTTTGGCGTGACATGGGGTGGTGTGTGTGATGTGTGGGGTGGTGTATGTATTGATGAGTGTGGTGAGTGTAGTGGTATGTGGTGTTTTGTGCGTGGATGTTGTGTGGGTGATGGTGTGGTGTGCCTCTGTGTGGTGGGGTTGTCTATTGCTGTGCTCTCTCTGTCGCCTTCAACTCAAAATTGTGGTCATAGGGGTTTGTGGGTGATGTGGGTGTGTGTTTTATATTGTGTTGGGTGTGTGGGAGTGGTGTTTGTATGTGTATCAGGTGTGTGTATTTAGAATTGTCCAGTGTGGCGGTGTTTTGGAGATTTGTGTGTATTTTGAGCGCGGCGGTGTGTACCGCCAAGGGAATACCGCGGTTGAAAGGTGTGGATTCGTGGGTCATAATAGCATGGGTGTGTTTCTGTTGGTGTGGAGGTGGAGGATTTGTTTCCGCATGTTTATTGCTGACCTTTGGTGTGGCGGTATTGTGTGGGTGTCTGAATTTCGGCGGATTCCGTGATGTGTGTCATAATAGCTGTGGTGGTCTACCGCGGCGGTGTATTGGCGGTCTTCTGCACGGCGGTAAGCACATTATACCGCCAATGTTGTAATGACCCCCATAGTAATGTGGTTTATATGTCCTGACAGTGAAATACTGCCAACTTCGTTTTTCACTGTTGCAAGGCCTGTCTCTCTCATAGGATAATATGGGGGCTACCTTTAAATATGATTAAAGCGTAGATTCCCCTGGAGAGTAAATGGACATGTGGAGTTTGGGGTCCCTGAACTCACAATTTAAAAATACATCTTCTAGTAAAGTTGGTTTTGAGATTGTGTGTTTGAAAATGACACTTTTAGAAAGTGAGCATTTTCTTGCTTAAACCATACAGTGACACAAAGGGAGCTGGGGTGTGGCCTGCATTTCCTAATTAGCCATCGCTGCTAGGAGGGAGGGGTGGAGTGGTCACTCTCATCTGAAAGGACTGTGCCTGCCTCTGACAATGCAGACTTCAACCCCCTGGTGTGTGTCTGAGGCCTTGCCTGGGCAAGGCAGGATTTCACAAGTAGGTGTGAGTCCCCTTTGAAGAAAGGTGACTTCAAAGACTAAAATGGGTATAAGAAGGGCACCCAAATCTACAGACTTTAGAAACACTTCTGGAACCAAGAGGAACCTCTGCCTGGAGAAGAGCTGATAGCTGAGGAAGAAGTGCTGCCCTGCCTGTGACTGTGCTTTGTGGAGCTTTCCTGCAGTGCTGCTTCTGCCAGAGTAAGAGGGCAAAGACTGGACTTTGTGTGCCTTCCATCTTGTGAAGAAATCTCCAAGGGCTTGAGTTAGAGCTTGCCTCCTGTTGTTTGAAGTCCCAGGGACAGCAAAGACTTCTCTCTGCCAGCACCTGGAGTCTCTGGAGAGACTCCTGCCCTGACAAGTGGTGCCCTATCCAGTCCCTGGGCCCTTGAAAGGAAAGCTGGTGGAATCCAAGGAAATCGACTTCGGTCGACTTCGGACCGACGCTGCTGCTGAATCCGGTAACGCCACCTGCACCTGATGCCGTGACCTTCGCTGGAACGCGACGCTCTTCGCAGGCCCGACGCCGCAGCAGCCCCGCTGAAGTACTCGACTCCGTGGAAGTCGCCGCACCACGTCGTGACCGACGCCGCTCGAAGTGCACGGATTCAACGTTTCGCACAGACGCCGCGATTCCCTACTTTGCGCATCGTCTTGTTTTCACTCTTCACCAAAGGTACTGTACTTGGGAGTCTACACGACTCCGTGTCCGGTGCCGCTGGTGTCGGCTTGTTGGGAACGACTCCGTCACAACGCCGTGTTAACATCTCATCGAAGCATTTTTTGTTTCTAAGCGCTATTTTTGAGTTTAATCTTTAAAAATTCATAACTTGACTTGTGTATGTCGGATTTTTGTCGTTTTGGTCTTGTTTTGTTTGGATAAATATTTCCTATTTTTCTAAACCGGTGTTGTGTCATTTTGTAGTGTTTTCATGAAGTTACTGTGTGTGTTGGTACAAATACTTTACACCTAGCGCTCTGAAGTTAAGCCTACTGCTCTGCCAAGCTACCAAGGGGGTAAGCAGGGGTTAGCTGAGGGTGATTCTCTTTTACCCTGACTAGAGTGAGGGTCCTTGCTTGAACAGGGGGTAACCTGACTGTCAACCAAAGACCCCATTTCTAACAGTGGGCATTTATGTGTTTTGGGAGAAGGGGGCTGGAGGTGCTGGGAGATGTCATGGTAGATGGATGACTGCAGGTATGGTGGATGTAATGCATGTAGGTGGGTCTGTGGTTGTGGTGTCTGCAGATATGGTGACAGGGGTGGATGTCTGCGGGTCTGCTATTGTAGTGACTGTGGGTAGGATAGGAGTTGTGGCTGTATCCGTGAATGTTGGTGTGGTGTGTGCAGGTGTGTCCGGTGTATCATCTGTGAAGACAAGGGTGGTGAGGGAGTCAATGAAGGTAGTGAGTGTTGATGTGTCTGCAGGTGGGTGTTGTCTGAGAGCATGCCAGTGGTGGGTCTTGCAGTGCTTGTGTCTGTCAGCGGTACCCTTGGATGTTGAGGTGGATGCATGCTTGTCTGTCTGTGTGCTTTGCCTGGGGCGGGGAGGATGAGAATGGGATTGGGAAGAGAAAGGTGGAGGGGGGAACGGAAGACAAAGGGTGTCTGGCTGCCGTCAGTATGGAGATCAGAGCCTGTGCACAGTGAATGCCCTCCAGGAACGCATTGATCTTCTAGACTTGAGTTGCCAGTCCCTGGATGGCATTCACAATGGTCAACTGACCCACTGGGATGGACCTCGGGAGGTCAATAGAGTCCTCACCAAGGGCAGCAGGGCTGACAGGGGCAGCGGTGCCTGAAGCGAAGGAGATGCCCACCCTTCCGGGTTAGCGGGCACGGACAACTGGGTGGGGAGCTACAGGGAGGGCGGTGGTAGTAAGGGGGTGGCAGACGTATATGATGCTGGGGTGGTCCCAGAAGGGTCCCCCACTGCCAGGGAGTGTCCACTGGAGGAGGATTCCCAGGATGATGTAGTAGAAGATCTGGTCTCCCCTGTGGCACTTCCCTTGCCCTCCGGGCCACTGGGTCGCTTGCTGTCGGTGGTATCAGCACTTCGGGTCCTGTGGCCAGCAGCATCCCCACTCACCTGTGCCCTGTCTCCTTCACCTCCCGCTGCTGATGCACACAAATAGAGAGACAGGGAGGGAGAGACAGAGAGGGAGAAGGAGGGTCATCACATTCTTCACATACGCACATTAGAACTGTAGGTGTATATTTCCTGGCTAGGCTATGCCATCTAGTAACCCATATAACATACATCATGCCACAACATGTTACTCCTTTCCATCTCTTCATATCTTCCCTCTTACCCACATCATAATCTAACTGAGATAGCATGACTGGAGCATTGCAATAAATCACCTGTAATGCTATGTCAACATGCTCAAGGCTGAAACAGAAAATCTGCCCTAATCTGGATCAGAACTCTCCATACTCCTATATTCGTTAGGAAAAACAGTTGACTGATCACAACATAACATGCATGTTCTGAATCCACACCTGACTAGTCCATGTCCATAAGTAAAGTCCCATGATAGTTAAGAAACTCAATTCACATACCACACAGTACCTGCCATTCTAATCACATGCCTGGCTGAACCCTTTGTACATATATACCATAATGGAAACAATTGCTGATGTAGCCACAACATGAGGCACTTCCATACCGGTGACATCTGATGTGGATAATACATGTTTGGAAGACAGATATGTCACTACATGTACCAAGTTCCAGAGGAACCTCTGCAGACATTGAACACAGATACACCATATCACTTCATACATGCATGTGCGGCTACAGTGGGCTACGTAGCACAAATGAGACATCCACTGAAAATCACTAAGTGCAGTGTAAGAACACCTAAACATTAGTCAGCCAAGAAAAACATCATAGGGTACCTAACATGCCACCTGACATGCTGTTGCAGTTCCACCCCATGACTGCATGAGTAAAGCAACACTACTCCCATATTTCCTGACATATGATTACCTGTACCTAAGTCCAGACAACACTCATATCCCACTGATGAGACATGTACACATGATGTACACATTGACCTACAGGACTGCCGTTGCAGTGACAACTTATCCCACACCAACACCTGCATTAGAAATTGTAGTACAGTTAAACCATTAAACCCTGAAATTAGAAGTAATTCAATGACAAATCCTGTGCCAACTGCCCACATCAGCTTAGCAAAGGGTAGAAATGATTGACCCACTTTACTACATGTGACCCCCAAGTAACCATTAAGATGTAATGTAGGCAGATAATAACATATGTGTCACTGTAATTGGTAGGACATTGGCACACATAGCATGGGCATTGCATATTGCCAAAAGGCAGCTCTGCCTAGCCACCTACTGTAGGAAAGTACCCTCTTTTTGCCATGGTTACCCCCATTTTCTACCTGATGTCAGTGTGCTTGACTGTGTTCACTGGGATCCTGCTAACCTGGACCCCAGTGATTATGGTCTCCCTCTCCTCTACATTTTGTTGTTGCATACTGGTAACCCAGTATTTCACCCAAAATTGGCATACTGGTGCCCCTTATAAGTCCCTAGTATATGGTACTTAGGTACCCAGGGCATTAGGGTTCTAGGGGATCCTAATGGGCTGCAGCATATCTTTTGCCACCCATATGGAGCCCATGCAAAGGCTTCTACAGGACTGCTATTGCAGCCTGTGTGAAAAGGTTCATGCACCCTTTCACTGCCATTTACACTGCACCAAATCACCAATAAGTCACCCCTAAAGCAAACCCTCCAGCCCAGATGTGCCCCACAACCTCCAGGACCAATTTCCCAGACTTCATGAGTGTGGGGACGACATTTTACGCGTGTACTGGACCTAGGTCACTATCTATGTCCATCTACATAATCGTAACTCTGAACATAGGGATGTTTGGTATCACACATGTTGGAATCAAACCCCAAGGTTTTTGCAAGCATTGGTTGTATGATTCCATGCACTCTGGGGGCTCCTTAGATGACCCCCAGAGATGCCATTCCAGCCTTCTGAGAATTTCCATGCAACCTCAGCTGCTGCCACCTCTCAGACAGATTTCTGTCCTCCTGTTGCTTGAGCAGCTCAAGCCCAGGAAGGCAGAACAAAGGATTTTCTTTGGGAGAGGGGTGTTACACCCTCTCCCTTTGGAAATAGGTGTTACAGGCTTGGGAGGGGTAGCCTCCCCTAGCCTCTGGAAATGCTTTGAAGGGCTCCTTGGATAATCCAGTCTACACTGGTTCAGGAACTTCCAGCCCCTGCTCTGACACAAAACTGGACAAAGGAAATGGAAGGAACCACTCTCCTGTCCATCACCATCCCAGGGGTGGTGCTCAGAGATCCTCCAGAGGGTCCCTGGGTTTAGCCATCTTGGATTCCAAGTTGGCAGGGAACTCCGAGAGCATCTGAGTGGCCAGTGCCAGCAGGTGACGTCAGAGCCCTCCCCTGATAGGTGCTTACCTGTTTAGCTGACCAATCCCCCTTTCAGAGCTATTTAGGGTCTCTCTCTTGGGTGGTTTTTCAGGTTTGGATTGCAAGACACCAGCAGGAATCCTCTGCATCCCTTACTTCACCTTCTCACTGAAGAAACTGCATCCGGACCCTCCAGGAATTCTATAAACTGCAACAAAGAAGCAAAGACAACTGCTGCAACATTGTATCTTCTGCTCCTGCCAGCAACTGCAACTGTTTTGCAATCGTGCATCCTCAGAAGACAATCTGTCTTCAGCCTGCACCAGAATAAATTAAGGAATCTCCCTTGGAGTGAAGGAGTCACTCCCCTGCTTCAGCAGGCACCTCTCTGCATCGACAACTGTCGGTGTAGGTCCCCTCTCCTGACAAGTTGCATGGATCCTGCATCACGGGTGGTTGACTGAAGTGGTCCCGACGGTCCTGACGTCCGACTGTCCAACTTTAATGGAGGTAAGAGCTTCCCTTCCCACGCAAGACAGTACCCCCGTGCACCACGTGTTTTGCAGTTGCCAACACTTGTTGGCATCCTTCCACAAAGTTCTTTCTGCACTGTGTAGCTCCAGCCCCCAGCACTCTTTCCTGTGATGCACATCTTCCTGAGTGGTTCTCCGGCAGCGTGGGATCCTTTGTTGTAGTGCTGCGTGTGACTCCTTTTTCTCCTCCTTTGTCCCCGTGCTGTGGGACTCTTGTGCATGCTGCCTGGTCTTCTGTGGCCTCTCTGAGTTGCTGAGAGCCCCCTCTGACTCCTCCTCCTGGGCAGAGTCTGTTTTCACTGACCGCAAGCTTTGCGTGTGCCAAGGCTTGTTCGTGGACTCCAGCGACGCAAACCAGGCTGCAATCTTCCATCTGGTGTGGGACATCATCTGCACCATCCAGGAACACCATTCCATCTTCTTGGGTGCAGTACTGGCTGTTTTTCTTCACTGGTGGTTCTTCTTTTGCACCTTCATCCTGATTAGCAGGGGCTCTTGTTCTCTTTGGACTCTTCTGTGCTTCTTGAACTTGGTCCCCTTCTTCCACAGGTCTTCAGGTCCAGGAATCCACTGTTGGTGTCTTGCAAGCTCCTCTGGTTCTTGCATGATCTTCTTTCTCGTGTTTCTGTGTGTTCTGGGAAAGTTACTGTACTTACTCCTACTTTCCTCGGCACTTGGGTGGGTTCTGGTACTTACCTTTGGTGTTTTCTAGTACTCCCAGTGACCCTCTACACACTTGCCTAGGTGGGAAACCGACATTCGCATTCCACATTCTGAGTATATGGTTTGTGTTACCCCAGGCCCATTTCTAACTATTGTGATTTTCACTATTTGCACTATTTTCGAACTGTTTTTACACCTTTCTTGCATTCTAGTGTATATAATTTGTGCATTACTTATCTTCTAAGTGAGTATAATCTCTATGGTATTTTTGGCATTTGTGTCACTAAAATAAAGTACCTTTATTTTTGTAAGACTGGATATTTTCTTTCATTTGTGGGACTACAGTGGGACTACAGTGGTATTGCATGAGATTTGCATATCTCCTAGAAAAGCCTTGGCTGTTCAGCTACAGCTACCCCTAGAGAGCCTGGCTTCTAGACACTGCCTACATTTCACTAATAAGGGATAACTGGACATGGTATAAAGTGTAAGTACCACAGGTACCCACTACAGACCAGGTCAGCTTCCTACATTACTGCCTAGAGAACAAAGCCATTGGGATAAATGCGATTTATCCATATATCAATACCATGGAAATGCATGAAAAGGACAAATAAACAAAATGAGACACCCAAAGTAGAATAGCCTTCCCTTACTACCTTCACATACCCCATAGTATAAAGATGATGGGACAATGAGGATACATCTACAGATCCATATGTACTGTCCTATCCTGGCAATATCTGTGTAGTGATTGAGAGGCCTACCTCACATGGAGTCAATACTTGCCCCAGGACAGATGTTACATAGCATCTGTACAAAATATGTCTGGCACCCAGTTGCAAATACAGGTGATCAGGACAGATGGTAGTGCTCAGTGCCTTAGAGCTACTAGAGCTGAAGATGGACCAGGACAGACTCTATAGGTAGGATGAAACAGCAGCTTACATCCATAAAAATAGCTGGGTGGAGTCACACATGTGGCATTGTCATCTAAGCATCTCCACATGCAGTCATAGATATGTCTTGTCACAGGAGAAATAAACTTACACATAGCAAACCATGAATGCCAGATCTACATCTAATAGTCAGGGAACGTGGGGACTATGTATTCCCACTAATCTACATAAACGTAGCCCCTACAACATTGTCACAGCTGTTACAGTGTGACTACAAACATCATGCAACCAGAACCAAGTACAAGGATACAGCCAGTACTTACCCCCATGTGGCTGCTGTGCTGCCCTCAACCATGCATCCACCACAAGGTAGGCCACCGCCAAAATGTGGGCCATTAGGGGGTCAGAGTCTGACAAGCACCTCTTACTTGCTGGGAGGACATCCTCATCTGGGCCTCAGCGATCTTCCGTTGACCTGCATGGATGACACAGACAAAAGGAAAAAGCCATGTATACATGCACCATACCAATATGAGTGGTCACTACACATCTGTCACTGCAAGTAGGCACACATACCTATCCTCTCCTCTCACACGCTCAAAACATATGGCATCTGCATGCATCTACACCCTCACCTGTTCACATGCCAGAATAAATGTGACACACAACACCTATAACACACGGCTGGGCCATTGAACTCACCTGCCCCTCTGGTGCTCCATATAGCTGTTCATTCAGGGGTACGACCTCCTCCACTAGTTTATCGAGCTCTTCAGGGTCAAAGGCCGGGGTCCTATCCCCTGCAGGATGTGGCATGATGGCTCCCAGAGGCAGTACACAGCACCTCACTTTGTAGAGGTGTTGCTGGCAACAGTGTCAGGAGTCAAGGGGGCAAAACTGCTGAAAATGGCAGTCACGGCCACCACTTACAGGACCGTCACCACCGGCGGTCATTCCCATTGGCTCCAGTCCACCAAAGGCAGCAATGTTAACCAATGACAAGTTTCACAGCAGTTGCAATCGCCTGCGGCCATGACTACTGCCGGCAGCCCTAGGTCACTTCCAACTGTCCTCTACAGTAGGTCAGGCGCCTGCCATTTTGGGCACATGTAATCAATGGGTGTGCCAAGTAATCTGCTCCCACTATTTTCAGTGTTACCGTATGTTGGGCCATCATGGTTGTGCAATATATTGTGACAATTGTTACACAATGACATGTTCAGGCTGTCTATATGTTGAGAACTATTTAAAGCGACTGTATGGTACATAGGCCATGGCTAGGTATAGGTAGATACCAAAACATAGGTGTAATGAGTCCATGACAGCAAAGTCACCCACACATGTACAATGACATATGTTTCATATGTACATTCCAATTTGTATGTAAGCCATTGTGCAGCAATGAGGGTGACTTAGGTACATATCTAGTGTCTGTATTTTGTATGCCAGAATTACTACGCCACCTCCACAGATGTTAGTTGTCAGGTATTATACAATGTGTTGGTGATGTGTGCATGCTGCATAACTCATTGCACATTCTCTCCTCTCATCATAGTTGTCCTGCCATGAGGAGAGTGAGACAATCACCAGTGTACCGTCCAATTGTTGACCTGGTAACCATGGAGGACAGGAATGTCAACCAGACGTATCATTTGAATCGTCATATCATCATGGATCTACGTACACAGTTAGAGCCAGATCTGATGCCAGCCATTTGCAATCCCTATTATATACCTCCCATAGTTCAATTCTAGTCAGTGCTACACTTCCTTGCCACAGAGTCCTTTCAGAATACTGTTGCCTTAACATCAGGGATATCTCAGCCCATGTTCAGTCTGGTGTTAAAGGATGTACTGTGTGCATTGTTGAAGGACAGCTGCATCAGGTTCCCTCAAAAAGCTGCTTTGGTGTTTGTGAAGGCAGACTTTTATGATATGTGCCACATTCCTCATGTGGTAGGAGCCATTGATGGCACCCATGTAGCCCTGGTCCCTCCCAGTGCCAATGAACAGGTATATAGGAACAGGAAGAACTACCACTCAATCAACATAAAGGTGGTTTGTCTGGCAGACCAGTTTATCTCGCAAATCACAGCTAAGTTTCCTGGATCAGTGCATGATTCCTACATAATTAAGAACAGCGATGTCCCACATCTGATGGCACAACTACAAACAGAGAGGGCCTGGCTGCTTGGTAAGTATGCACTGTATTATATGTTTCAGTGTTATGTCACCTGCTATCACATCATAGCCAGTTGCTGAAGCTATTTATACTTTGTTCTACCATTGTGTTCACAGGTGACTCTGGCTATCCAAACTTTCCTTGGCTGTTGACACCAGTGATGTACCCAGCCACGCCAGGGAAACACTGTTTCATTGAGGCCCACGTGAGGCAAGCCGTGTAATCGTGTGAACATTCCGGCTCCTGAAGGCAAGATTCAGGTGCTTGGACCAATCTGGAGATGCCCCCCTCTACTTGCGTCATAAGGTATGCCAAATAATCGCTGCCTGCTGCATGCTCCACAATCTAGCCCTGAGACGTCAAATACCATTGATAGCAGATTAGTGGAGGCAGCAGGACCAGTGGCTGGTAATGCTGATATGCCAAGTGATGAAGAACCAGAGCATGAATGAGCAGCTGACTCTAGGACAGAGCTTATCAATCAGTACTTCCACTGACATTCTGGTACGTGAAGTGGACCTTTAGAAGTGTTGCATGTGCACATTTTGATGTGGATGTCTGCCATAACACCTCCGGACTAGATTCATCAGTGGGGGTGTAATGAGCTCCAATGCCTATATGTGACTTGGGGAAGCTGACTGATAGATTGTAAGGTGTCCAGTAATAGAGGGTCAGCTCAAACATGTATTGTTACATCTGATCCTAAAATTCACTTTCAGTATAGACTATTGAGTATTGAGCTATGTTTCTTGCATTCTCCTATCCTCTTTTCCTTCCACTCACTTAAATTGCACTTTTCTGTTTGCCTCTGCAACCTATGGCTTGAGGTATTCGTTCTCAGTAGCCAATGTTAGTAGATGAAAGACATGCGAGTTGTTACTGACGGGCAGCAGGTAAATTGGATATAATTATAGTGGGATGTAAACTTGTTTATACCTCATTTATACATGTGGAAATGTGACAGCTTCATTCTTTCCTATTACCTCTGGGGCGATGTGAAATGGTATTGTTCATGTCAGTTGAAGTATGTGTCACTTGTGTGAAGAATAGATCATGGCCTCTGGCTACACAGTAGGTGGAGTAGTTTGTGATGACATTGGGGCCTAGCTGTTTTTGTATTCTGACATTGCTGTGCAAGGTGCAGATTTACTGTTAAATGACAAATCAGTAAGAACATTACTGCAGGTATAAGCCCCATGTTTGTGTATGGTTAATGTACTGGATCCTCTGTAATGTCATATGTGTGTTCCATGGGATATGTGATCATGTAGCTATGTTATGTGTACTGCTTCTGCAGCAGGCACAGCATGGAGACAGCCCTCCTGGCAGTCACGACAACATCAAATTACTCCTAGATGGCTGCCACACCACAGCACTCATGCTCCTTGACCTCTCAGCAGCATTCAACACAGTCTCACACAGCACTCTGCGCACCAAATAGGAATTTGCGGAAGAGCCCTGGAATGGATCCACTCCTTCCCCTCTGGGAGGATGCAGAGGGTCAGGCTTCCGCTCTACACTTCCAGACCCACAGGAGTCAACTGCAGAGCACCCCAAGGATCCTCACTGAGTCCAACACTGCTCAACGTATGCATGGCCCCTCTTGCTGCCATCGTCAGAAGCCATGGTATGAACAGTGTGTCTTATGCCGAAGACACTCAACTCAGCATTTCCCCAACCGAAGACCCAGACATGGCCAAAAGGAAATTCCCCTCAGGACTGGAAGCCGTTGTCACCTGGATGAGAGAAAGCTGCCTCAAGTTCAACTCCGACAAGACTGAGCACATCATCTTCGGAAACGCCACCTCAGCTGGGGCCGACTCATGGTTGCCAACATCCCTCAGCGCCTCCCTGCACTGACGGAGCACGCCCACAACTTAGGAATCATCCTTGACTCCTCCCTATCCTTGACCCACCAGGTAAACTCTGTTGCCTCCTCCTGCTGGAACACACTCCGCAATCTTCTGAAGATCTTAAGATGGATCCCATCAGACTGTTGCAGGACAGTCACCCACGCCTTAGTCACTAGCAAGCTTGACTACGGCAATGCCTCTATGCCGGTACCTCAACCAAGAACATAAAAAAAAATACAACTCATCCAGAATGCCACCGCCAGAATCACCTTCAAGCTTTTCACCCACACGTACAAGGCCATACAGAACTCAGGACCAGCCTACCTGAACCACTGCGTCTCCTCCCACACCCCTGCCAGATCCATCTGCTCTGCCCAGATGGCCCTGGCCACCATCCCTCGTATCTGCAAAACCTCTGCAGAAGGACGATCCTTCACATACACTGCTCACCATCTTCATGAAAACCCTCAAGATGTGGCTCTTCGGATGAAGCCCTCACCCTCCCTCTAGTGCCTTGAGACCCTCACGGGTGAGTAGTCGCACTTTACAAATACTGATTGATTGATGTGTGAAAAGTCTGCACCTGGTGATATATAGGTCCATTCTGGTGCCCCTGCTTTGTAGGCGGGTTACCATGGCCATGACTTGTGATACCTGTATTTTCACTGTGTGCCACCATGCCTTCCATCCTGATAGTACTCTCTGTCATACTCTATTTGCAGATTGGGATACTGGCTATACTGTGGTATTGGCCTGGAATGTAACCTCTCTGACACATGTCCTGTGACATTTCTGTTGTAATATGCCTCAAGCTGTAGGAGGCTCCGTCTGATGACCATTAGACTGGCTGTTTGATGCAGGGGGGCATGGCCTCACTACAGTTGGCAAGCATGGCAACTGTTGAGGTATTAATAGAGACACATACACATATGCCCTCAGCAGCCTTTGATTCTCCTCCAACATGTTGATTATTTGGCCCCTTCTGTCCTGAGGACTTTGGTATGCTCCCAGGACTTGGGAGATAGTGTCCTGGTCAGTGGAGTCTCTTTGAGGCCTCACCCTCTGGCCCACAGCATCTCTCCCACACACCCTACCCCCAGGTATCTGTGCCCCTGTCACTGTATACCTACTCCTAGTGGTAACAGGGCCTTCATTGTCAGGGATGCCAAGGTTCGACTCAGGTCCCTGTACTGTGGGGCACACTCTTGATTGGACTGGCCTTGGGACACAGGTTGGGGCGAATAGTTGCTTGTGATGTGGTTGCACCAGGGGTGGGGGTGGTGACGTGGGCAGAGTGAATCTGGGAGTCATTGACTGACCAGGTTTCCCAGATGGTCCAGGTAGTTTGTCATTGTCTAGACATCCAGGCTTGTTGTCCTCACTGGGGCCTTCATCCTGAGGGGGATTGGCAGTGTCTGCTATCCTCTCCATGGTGGCAATGGCTGGGTTACTTGTGGAGGGAGTGAGACACAGAGTTCAACTTGGAATGTGTGTTAGATTGCCTGTTAATGAGATGCATGACAGTGGCTCTACATGATTCCCTGCAATGACATTGACAGATGCTGCACAGCATACCTTTGTTGTACATACTACACTGTGACTTGATTGCCATACTCCATGTTGGGAGATGTCATACAGGTTTGGTAAAGATTGCACAGCAGATGAGTTCTGTTATTGTCTGCTAATTGACATGACTGTTCACCTCTGTTACCTAGTGATTTGTGAGGCTTGCTACTTGTCACAAATTATTGCTGTACAATACACAATTGTGTCTTAGGTGGGAACACAGTATTTGAGTGTGCAAGGATTATAGTCCTGTATCTAGATGTTTTGCATATGCGTCAACTCAGCCATCTTACTTTCCAACCTAGTTCAGTCTATTTCTGGCTTGGGAACTTTGATCTTCGGCCATTAGGAATGGTCACTCAGCTGTAGCTGTATGTTATTTTGTATGCTACTGTGAGTATGCCATTGCATTTCTGTCATTGCTATGTACTGGTTCTTACTAGGTCAATCTACTGTAGATGGTGTAGCTAGTACGTACGTTGTACATGCATGAAATGTGATGTGTTGTGCACATGAAAGGTGTTCAAAAAGTAGTGTTAGTGCATTTTGGGTGTTGTAGTGATTTGATTTGCCAGTCGTTAATGTGCCATTGCAGAGGGCTGTGGGGCAGTTGGGCTGGGTAGAGTGGTAGCATGTAGGAGAGGGAATTAGGTGAAATTGTGGGAGGTGAGTGGGTAATTTAGTTAATTAGGGAGTATTTGGGTGGTGAGGAGGCATGCAGGACAATACAGTGGTGTGACATGACTGCTGTAGGTCATTACCAGACTCCAGTTCCCCATTTATTCCATTCAAGCCCTCCGGATGCAATATGTCCAAGACCTTCTCCTCCCATGATGTGAACTGAGGGGGAGGAGGTGACAGCCCACTGCCAGTCTTGTGCACAACGATCTAGTGGCGTGATGCCATGAGAAACACCCTCACCTGTAAATCGTTCCACCTCTTCCTGATATCGTCCCTTGTGTGTGGATGGTTACCTTATGAGTTCACCCTGTCGACTATCCTTTGCCACAACTCCATTTTCCTGGCAATCAATGTTTGTTGGACCTATGCTTCAAACAGTTGTGGCTCTACCCTGACAATTTCATCCACCATGATCCTCAACTCCTCATCAATGAAAATGGGTGTTTTTGTGGGGACATTGTAGTGGTTGTAAAGACAGTGTGGAAGTGATTGAAAGGATGAATAATGTTTGTGGTGATGTGTTGGTGCTGTGATGTGAGTGGGGGACGCTTGATACGTATTATGTAGTTTTGTTAATTGTGTGTTGTGTATGTTGTGCAAGTGTGGGATGTGTGCTGAGTGTAATGTCTAGGGGTGCCTATTGTTTGTTTAGCTAGTTATGATTTCTTTGCTAGTGTCTCGTTGTGAGTGGCATTTTGTTTGCAAAGGATTGTGGGTTGTGTTGGGGTGTGTTATATAGTGCAGTGAGTAGATGTGTTGGGTGTGTGGATGTGTGTCAGGTGTGGGTTGTTCAAACTATACAATGTGGTGTGGTGCTCTGCCTGATGTGAGTCTTGACCGCAACAGTTCACACCGCCAATAGTTTACCACCATGGAAGAACCCCTGTGCTGATTTGTAGCTCATGATCTGGTGAATGGATTTTTGTTAGGCTAGTGGTGCTGGTGGTGGAACCGCCTCTTTCCCGCTCTCCAGTGTCCTGTGGTCTTGGATTTTTGCGTGTTTTTTGCCAGTCTTCACGGTGTGACTCTTAATACGGCAGTCAGATGACCGCCAACATGGCGGTCTTTTGGGTGGGCGACCTTTGCGTAATGAGGCCTCTTGTCTCCTAATTTAAGCCTTGTTGCTCGTTGCCAAGCTACCAAGGGTTGAGCTGGGCTTCAAGTATTGAGACCTAACTGGACCTAGTGGGGGTTAGTGGCCTATTGTTAAGTGTAGGTACTTACCTGCCCATACCAATAATCCACTTTCCAACAACACAAAATGTGCATTTTGATGCCATTGATGTGGAACCATGTAGCAAAGTGCTTTGCACATAGGAAATGGGGAAGGCTTGTTACCTGAGTGTTTGCATGCATCATTGAGTGACTTGCAGTTATGCGATATCATATGTAGTTATGTACAACCATTAATCCAAGGGAATCTGTGTTCGCGTGACAAAAATGGAGACGGTGATATGGCTTCCCATTGGGCAACATATTGAGGGCCTTCTACAAGTACCTGAAAATCCCTAGGCCTCTCCAACATTCAAAGGGCTATTGGCTAATACTGATGCAGTCAGAGTATATTATTGTCAGGGGAGGTGTAATCTCTGGGGCTAGCTGATTCATTGTGTTGTGGATTTTGTAGACATATCTCCCTGACATTTTACACAATTTGTCTCCAGCTTACATTTCTGTGCAAGACGTGCTATCTTTCTGAGTAACATTAGCACAACCTCCATGATTCCAGTAGGACAATTTACACATAGTGAAGTGAACATTGTGAATTTCTTTCCAGTGTGATATGGGTATTTCCAAGTCACCTTCTTGAGGCTACTGTACTTCTGTCAGCAACATAGCAAGATTTTTGACCATCATTTCTTCATGATGTGCTGTACTGTATGTTAAGATTAGCTGGATGCATGACCTTATGTGGGATCTGTGTAAATGAACTTGCCATTGCCCTATTGCTGTATGACAACAAGTACCTGAGAAATGCTACAAGAGACATACCATTGAAAGTGATAAGGTCTCCCACTTGTTCAATGGGTACTGTGATTGCATAACTTCACCCATGCAATTAGAGTTGTCTGTGATTCTGAATTTCCTGTGGCCAACTGTTGACAGCTCATGTAGCTTGCACGCATATGGTGTGGGAAATATAGACACCACTTTGGTGGAGCTTGTTGTGGGGAGCTACTCTACATCATGGTAATATTTGTTAATCATAGCTGTTGATCAAGTGTGATCAGGAAAATGTAGTGACCCTATTTCTCTTTATAATTTCAGCATCATCCCAGGCAAGGGAAGGAGACAGGGCCGAACCAAGTGGAGAAGCATCTGGCCAGGGTACCTTCAGTCATGACACCACTGACATGAAGGGACCCAGTGGCCCTGAGGGTGAGGGGAGGGGAGTTCTACGGAAGACACAGGCTCGACCTCATCATCTTCTGATTCTACTTCCAGTGGCCAGTCCCTAGTGGTGGTGGAGCCATCAAGATCTGCTCCTGTTCCATCCTTGTCCACCACCCCTAGTCTCATCTCCACCCTCCCTAATGCTCCCCACTCAGTTGGCTATGCCTTCTCACCCAAGAAGGTGGGCATCTCCTTCACCCCAGGCCCCTCAACCCCTTTCCCAGTTACACCTTCTTCCCCAAGAGTATGTCATACTACCATTCTGAATACCATCCAGGTTCAGACAGCGACCTCCAGCAGATGGTTTGTTACTTGGAAGGCATTGCCTACGGGGATCTTTTCAGGCTCTGGCCTCCTCACTGATGACAGCCATCCTCTCCCTAAATCCTCCCACACCACCTAGCTCATTCCAATCCATATTCCCTCTTCCCCTACCGGTCGTAAGCACACAGACACATCGGCATGCACCCACCTCAACATACACAAGCAGCACACATAAACACAAGTACCACAAGACACACAGGGGCTGATTCTAACCCCGGCGGTCTTCGACTGCCGGGGCGAGGGTCGGCGGGAGCACCGCCGACAGGCCGGCGGTGCCCCGCAGGGCATTCTGACCGCGGCGCTTTGGCCGCGGTCAGAAAGGGTAAACCGGCGGTCTCCCGCCGGTTTACCGCTGCCCTTAGAATCCCCTGCACCCGTCGCACCTTCCCACTCCGCCGGCTCGATTACGAGCCGGCATCTTCGTGGGAAGGGAGTTTTTCCCTGGGCTGGCGGGCGGTCTTTTGGAGACCGCCCGCCAGCCCAGGGAAAAACTCATAATACCCTCCGCGGTCTTCTGACCGCGGAGCGGTATTATGGGGGCGGAATTCTGGCGGGCGGCCTCCGCCGCCCGCCAGAATTAGAATCACCCCCACAGTCATTCAATCACTCAACAGTCACCCACAGACACCACAACAACCACCATTGCAACAGACAACCCCACCACCCCCACTCACCCATACACCAAAACCAATATACCCACAGACACCACCACGATACCCAGTGACATATCCACCCCACCCACCATATACCCAGACAGCACCTTAAAACCCACAGACCTATACACCTTAGGCACCATACTTCCAGACAACACTCCAAACTCACAAACACAGCCACCACATCCACCATACCCCAGATACCACCCCAACACCCACATACACATCGACCACTCCCACATCACCCAGCACCTCCACCTAACAGCCCCCAAGAAACGCAAACGCCCACACTCACTCATGCCACAGACACTACCCAAACCCAAGCATACCTCACATAAACACAGACCAAAAGCATGAACACCCACAGGCAAGACCACCACTCCCTCAATATCCTAAACCCCAATCCCTTCTGAAGACCCTACCTGCTTTCCCAAGGAAAGTTTCCTTTGTAACCTCGCCCTTTTCCCCTTTGACCTCCACCTCCATCCCAAACCCAAGAGGACCCCACCCATATCCCAACCCTTCCACATCCAAGCCCTCCCTGTCACACCTGTCTCTCCTATAAACACCTATGCCCCTCCCACCCCAAAGAAGAAGTCCACCTCTCCTAAAAAGAAGCCCACCCTTCCTAAACCAATCCATCCTTTTTCCATCTGCACCCCACACAAGCATGATCCCTGAGGTACCTGCATGCCCACTTGATGCCCCTTCCTGTGGAGGTTCTCTGGCAGTGAATATAGTCAAGCTGGAGCACAATACTGTACATGGACTACCATTTGGGCTGGCCAATGAGCTTTGCTCTTCAGCAGTTATTGTTAATAAACCTAAGTTGTTGTTTTTTGGGTACACATTTGTCCCGTCATTACTTGTCTACCTTTTTGCTGTTCCTGAGTAATTTGCTTTGTATGGCTATAGTTGTGTGTGTTTCAACCTGATTGCTGATCATTTGCTGTGGTTGGCAAGATCTGACTTTGTGCGCCCCGGGAAAAGGGTTGATGTTCACTATATGGATGTGAGGGTGGTGATCCAATTGGGGGTTAGTGCATTGTGTTTTGTTTGATATGGTAAGTTTTCATGAGGCTTCGCCAATGTAAGCATGAATTGTGTTAGATTTGTCCCCCTGTTGTGGACTAGACATTTGTCTCATGTGTGGAAGCTAGAGTGTTGTTTGTCCACACATGGAGGGCATTCAATTGTGCTATCTTCCTATACATTTGACTGACCATGTGTCCATTTTGATTTGTGTGCCTCCCAGCTACTTTTTCTAAATGTTTGGCCCATGCTGTCACCTCGGTACTTGCTTTCTGAAATGCACTTCTACATTTGGCAGATAGGCATGTCACTTGGCTCAGCTATTGGTTGTCCCTGAGATACACGAAGAGCCAGCGCCTGTGCAAATGGTGTTTAGGGGGCATGTGTCCCAGGGTAGCATCCTACCAGGTGTTCTCTTGATGCCCCCATTCCTATTGTGCAAGTAGTTTTTCCATTGTGAGCTGTAGATACTTGTCTCACAAAATATTGTGCATCCCACTGACCTTCCATTTTGTTGCAATGTGGATGATATGTGGGTGTCTCTTACAGGGATGTTGCATGGAAGGGGTGTTTGTGTTAAATGACGAATCCATACATATGTGTCTTCAATCTCATGACAGTCCATGGCATGTGAGGGTGTCAGTTAAACTTTATGTAATGTTGAATTGGTTTTGCTGTTGTGGTACACAATGTTCTTTACACTTCCCTGTCCCTGAAACTGTGATGAGCAGATGTGTTTTGTGGAGTGTGGAGGTGCAGTGTCAGTGACCTGTCCAAAGGGGGTGCGATGTGGCTGTGAATGGGTCATTCATTGTGTGTGGCTCCGTCCAGGAACACAATGACAATGCCTCTACCACCAAATGATGGTGTAGAGGCACCACCATCTACCTGGTATGTAACCTACATACCAGGTAGATGGTGGTGCCTCGATCCGTTGGTGAGATTCAGCACACAGTAAGTGTGTGTTTTTACCGTTGGTTTCAACCACAGCGGTGTAGATTTTGTGCTCCATCTATGAGCAGCAGCAGAGGCAGGACATGTGTGATCTGCTCCATGCTGGCACAGGGCTTGTGATGCTGCCTGCAAGGGGGCTCCTCCCTTTCATGCCTCCGTTTCCACCAGCTGCAATATGGTGGTTGGACCACCACAGTTATGTTGGCAGAATGCAACATCATAATGTGTCTGGCAGAAACACTGGCTCTGATGGCCTCCTTGGGCTATTTTGCCACTGCGGCAGCCTGCACTGCATGGTGGTACCGGCGGGATCGGAACAGTCTTTCCTGTATGGAACTGCATGCATTGTTATACGGTGCTCTGACTGCCAACCTGAGAGCGGTCGGACGACTACCGCCGCTATGCATGATCAGACCCTAAGTCAAGGTTTTTGGAAGTGTCTCTACATAAGTTGATTGAAATGATATTAACAGTCTTGTATGACTGTGGAGGGGCACTTTTTTATTTAATGGTTTGAATCATGGCTTGCTGAAAGCATATGATTATTTTTTGGGGTGTAGTAGTTATTTGCTTTATGTTTAATATTGTTTAAGAGGTTGTAAAGCATATTTAAGAGGAATAGTCGAATTCTGGAATTCAAAATGTATGGTTTGGGACACATTTTGAAGGTCCAATCCATCATCCAGGTTTGACAAAGGCTTAGTTTTAGTACGTTATTTGCTGTAGAGGCTATTAAGGTTTGTGTCCCATTGATAAGTTACAATGAAAAAGAAAAGATTCCTCATTATGTGTCATTGTTATATGTTCAGTTATTTCAATATTTTGGTACTTTCTAGGGTCTGGAGCAGTATCGCTGGTGTTTTATTTTAGTTTGTGCAAGTAAACATTTTAAATTGAGAGAAGATCGTTGTTGGCCCGTGAAGTGTTCAGGTACTATAGG
This sequence comes from Pleurodeles waltl, assembly GCF_031143425.1. Classification (NCBI taxonomy): domain Eukaryota; kingdom Metazoa; phylum Chordata; class Amphibia; order Caudata; family Salamandridae; genus Pleurodeles; species Pleurodeles waltl. The sequence continues at coordinate 640,869,448 of NC_090449.1, forward strand.
CAGTATAACTTTAAGGATTTTGTTGTGAATTCCTGGGAGCTTTTGCTTGCCTCTCTTATATCCTGCAATACCTCCCTTACTTCTATTTCTGTCACATCTGAAGGGTGGTTGTGCTCTCTTACATGAATTACAACATAATATTTTATAGTTGCCCTCCAATATCATGCATTACAATTTCCAATTTATATTTTCTATTGATGCACTTTCTTTCCTGAAGGTGTTTAACTAACTGTTTTCCTTTCTGTGAAGTTATGTATTTTGCTGTCTCTTTCACTGTATCTGAAAGTAGTGTAATTGCATAAATAAACACAATATTTTAAAGTGTAAACATTAGTTATTTACATAAAAAATTATGCAACTATTTCTGTTTTGTATATTTACATGTAAGATCTATTTATGTGTTTCACACAGTTTTTCAGCTGTTCCGTTGGGAGTAATGTCATCTAATGTGGAGCAGGTGCTTTTTTTTCTGTTGGATGGAAAGAAAATTATTTTGAATGTTAATTTGCTGGTGGTTTGTAGAGGTTGATATCATTAGATTTATTTTGACTTGCTTGTTAGGTGAGTTTGTAGTTTTTTTATTAATTTATGTAGACTTACTTTTTTATATATTTTTGCTGGTTTGTGATTGTTGCTTTTCTGGTACATTTTTCCAAGTTGGAGTGTTTTCTTTTAGGAAGTCTATGTAAAAAGATGAAAGTTGGAGAGTGTTTTATTAAATATATGCTATTTTATAAATTTTCGTTTATTAACAACTATGTTTTAATTTATGCCCACACTACCTTCCTGGTGCTGGTCATGACGAGTGGCCGACACCAGTGAGGGGGTTAAAAAATCATCGGGTGCATCATACCAGAGGATTTATTTTTTATTTGAAAATACCCAGGGAGACACAGAAGATCTTCTGTGTCTCCTACCGGCCCCTTTGTGATGTCTTTTGTTTTGTTTTCTCCATCAGGCCAGGAAGCAGCCTTGCGGCTGCTTCCTGCCCTAATGGGGAAAACGGCCCCAAATGGCCTTCCCAATGTTCGGGAAGGCCTTGTTTGAAAGGGAAGACTCTCCCCTTTCAAACAAGCCTTCCTGAATTGGTTTCCTGGCCTTCGATCAAGTGCCAGGAAACCCCACTAGACACCAGGGATTTCACTTGGTGGGGTCATCCCCCTCGGCAAGCGGGCTGGCCCCCCACCCGGGGGCATTTAAAAATAAATAAAGGTAGGTGTCCCCTAGGGCACCACAATCGCGCCTGATCTCGCCACCCCAGGGGTTAAATAAAAAAAAATAAAGAAGAAGTTGACAGGGGGTCGCCCGTGAGCAGGGCAATGATTTTCTTTAGTAGTTGTATGGTTTCCCTGGGGGCCACTATGGCCCCCAAGGAAACCATACAGCTACTAAAATAAATATAGATCTATATATATAGATATATCCATCTATGTAGATAGATATATCTATCTATATAGATAGATATGTATATATATAGATCTCTCTCTCTCTCTATATATATATATATATATTCTTATACACACATATATATATATATATATATGTATTTTTTTTTATATATATATATATATATATATATATATATATATATATATATACAGTATATATAGATCACTTTTGTCAATGGGTGTGTGGTTTCCCTGTGGGCAACTGTAGCTTTTAGGCAGCAATAAAAAAGTCAAGTAAGTCTTGTCATTATGTTTCTGCTACAAAAGGATCAGACTTTTGTCTAGTGGCAGTTTTGATGCCAGAAAGTAGCGCAAAACGACTATATGCATACTGCAAAGATCAAATCTGTATTTTATGTAAATAGCTGAGTACATTAGTAAGGGCAAATGTATGTGGGAGGGCTATAGAGAGATGAAGGGCACTTTTGTTGGGTGGTAGTGAGGGAATCCGAGGAGGAGGTCATGGGAGTGGGAGCACCAATAATGATTGTTGGACTGGGCGCTAGAGGTGCTAAAGACTGTGGCGACAGGGATGTGACAAGGTGAAGTAATAGTGTGTCTTGTTTTTTGTGTCTTGAAATAACATGCTGATTGAGGGACGCAGCGAAGGTAAGGTGACTTCTACTGTTGCACGTATCACACACACACACACCCACCATCAATTTTGTGACTGTCAATGTAGGCTAGTGTTTTATAGCAACAGTTTAGCCAGTGGCAGAGATGGCATCTCTTTGGATGACTGCTGCTCAAGCCCTCACTTGCGTTATAGAGGACAGCTCTGACGTAGGGTCAGAGACTGAGACAGCAGATACTGAGGCAGCGTCTGAAGGATAGGACAATGGCACAGACTCTGGGAGTGATTTTTCACTCAGAGTAGTCCCATTCGATAACTCCTCTTCCAGTGATTATGAGAGAGGTGATGAGGACAGTCCTGCTGTCCCTTCGCAAGCACAGTCTGTGCAACGGGACAATAGTGGGTTAAACCAACCCAGAGAGCAGGTGTATGCAGCGACAAGCACAGAAAGAATGCTCTCTTGGGAGCTCCCCAATTTAGTTCAGCCCCAAATTCCACCGCCCAAATCGTATTGTGGAGACATCAAAATTATCTATCACAAAACAAATTGGTTTTGTAAGGCAGGCACCTGTGTTTTTGGTCCTGGGCTCGGCGTCCATATAGAGAAACATACTAAACCCAGACATTTGTGGAAAGTAGACATCCAGGGGAGTACACAGAGGTGTGACTTGTGTGGATTCCCCAAAGTTTTCTTACCCAGAATACACTGCAAAGCTGAAATGTTGAAGACAAATTCTATTTGTTCTTGCATTTCTGTCACACAAACTACAGGAATATGCTGGGATCCACACAATTCCTACCACCCAGTGTTTCCCCACCTGTCATGATAAAAACACTACCCCACTTGAGTTCCTGTACCTAGTGCCTGTGTCAAGAATTGATCCCCCCAGGGTCAACAGTTGCCCTCATGCAAGGACCAACATTGACCATTGTGTAATCTATTCATGTCGCAGGCACCAGGCCTTCCCACACAAGTGAGGTACCATTTTTATCAGGAGACTTGGCGTAATGCTGGTGGAAGGAAATTTGTGGCTCTTCTCAGATTCCAGAACTTTCTATCTCCGAAATGTGAGGAAAAAGTGTTTTGTTGCCAAATATTGAGGTTTGCAAAGGATTCTGGGTAACAGAACCTGGTGAGAGCCTTACAAGTCACCCCATCTTAGATTCCCGTAGGTGTCAGAAATGCACAGGTTTGGAGGTCTACCTAGGTGCCGCCTGAGCTAGAGTCCAAAATCCACAGCTAGGCACTTTGCAAAAAATAACTCTGTTTTCTTTGGAAAAATGTGATGCGTCCATGTTGTGTTTTGGGACATTTCCTGTAGCGGACACTAGGCCTACCCACATAAGTGAGGTACCATATGTATTGGGAGACATGGGGAAACACAGAATAGCAGAACAATTGTTATGGCCCCTTGTCTTTCTCTACATTTTTTCATTCCAAATGTAAGACAGTGTGTAAAAAAGGCGTCTATTTGAGAAATGTCCTGGAATTCACATGCTAGTATAGGCACCCCTGGAATTCAGAAATGTGCAAATAATAACTGCTTCTCAACACCTTATTATGTGCCAATTTTGGAAATACAAAGGTTTTCTTGATACCTATTTTTCATTCTTTATATTTCAGCAAATAAATTGCTGTATACCCGGAATAGAATGAAAACCCATTGCAAGGTGCAGCTTAATATTTCGGTGATGTCATACATTTATACTTCATTTTAAAACATGTATAAGATGTATTACATTTATTTCTAATAATTGGTTTACATAAAAAGTGTTTTTTAAAATGTATTAATGATAATTTGATTATTTTTGTGATATTATTGTAGTCAACATTGTGTGAAGTAATTTTTTTGACGTACTGTATGTTTATTTAATGGTGGTGATATTTTTGTTCCAATATTTTTGTTTTTGATATAAGTAAAAATAGATATTTTTAACAATGATATTTGCGCTCTATTTTTGTTGTTTTACCAGTTAAGTATAGGAATTCAATATTTTTATCAACATTTATTTTCTGATATTGTTGTGTTTCAATACTGTATACATCAATATTATGTCAGTGATCCATATATTCCAACCGTTCAAAATAGAGGGACAGATTGGCATTCTTTTCACCTTTCTGACAACAGTTAATGGCAACTTCACATCCCACTACTCCAATCATTTCAGGCGTGGTGGGCCCATTATCTATGAAAGTTTTTCACCTACCTCAGACCTTCAATTTGGAACCAGATCCCAAGGCACTTGCTTCAGATGCATTTTTTTTATGTTGGATTCCAAATGTACCTTATGTCACCTCTCCTCTCCATTTTTCAAGATAGAGAGATACCTACCCAAAATTAAAAGATAACAAGGGTGCCTTATAATATCTCTTTTGTAATTCTCAGCTTTGATTGCCACATCTTCTTCAGATGTCTGAGAATCTCCCAATCATCCTTCCAGTATTCCATCACCTTCTCAGAAATCCAGGGGTCAGCTTCACAATCATACCAAATTTCTTAGTACCACGTATTTTACCAGAATATGTTACTTTCACCAACAACTGTTTGGCTCCTGACATCAAGTAGATTTTCAGGTCACTTGGTTTTCATGGAACAGGTTATGTTTAGAGTGGACATTGATCTAGTTTTGTCAGACGTCTCCCACAGTGCTATTTTGTTGACTTCCTTTGTCACTGAGTGTAGCAGTTATAGAACTGTCACTAACTATATGTGTGCCATCTTTAATCAACATCATACATCAATTGAAAATTACTGTGTAATCTTCTAATTTCTTGCAGACTACTCAGAGGAATGAACTAAAATTTTCAATTTGCATAATTAATTTTACATAATTAAGCAAAATTCTGACCAATTGTGTAATATTACACATATTTGCACAAAAGGCAAAGCTGGCATTTAGGGGCATGTTGCTAAAAATAGCACAAAGCAAACAAGCACTGCAAGCAGCAGCCATTCGCATTCAGTCTTTCACATTATGGCCATGCAGTCTCGCTTACTTTTTCGCTATGAATGGCTAATAATTAGCGTGGTTACTTAACAGGATAATTTCAGAAATTTCAGGTAACATGTGTGCTGTGAAATTACCAAAGTGCACAACATTAAACCAGTATGATGAAAATGTCATCTGCGCCTATAATTAAGCTAAGTCTGCTTCCTTCATATAAAATGTAAATCAATATGTAATGTTTATTTGGATTTACAGTTATTTAAATCCAGGGATAAAAATATGTGGTGTTCTCACAAAGTGCTGTCTGTCAAACTTATAGGCCCTCATTACAACCCTGGCAGATGGTGGAAAAAGGGCGGTAAGAATGCAAACAGGCCGGCGGTCATTACTGCCCCATTATGACATTGGCGGTTTGGCATATGCCACGGCGGTAATGACCTCGAGGCTGGGGACAATGGTCTCCAGCTCCGCGGCCATCACTAGACCGCCGGCGGTATCAGGACCCCGCATACCACCATGGATTTCGTGGGGTTTTGTACCGCCACGAAATCCATGGCAGTATGTACCATCAGTGCCAGGGAATTTGTTCCCTGGCACTGATTAGGGTCTCCCCCTCCCCTCCCCTGAGTCCTCCCCCAACACCCACGACCCCCCTACCACCCCCCAAAGGTAGTAGGACCCCCTCAGCCACCCCCCACCCCCATTGAAACCCCCGCATATACCCCCACACCCCTTACACGTACGTTCACACCACTCACACACACACATGCGAACATACATGCTCACATGCACACATACACACACGTTACAGTTCCCTTACACATATTACGCGCCCCGCATCCATACACGCACTCACACAAACCCTCTACACATGCACAGGCACATCCCCATGCACGCACACACCACACAACGCCCCCCCACCCCCTCCCCTAACAGACGATCACCTTACCTGTTCCGGTGATCCTCCGGGAGGGAACGGGATCCATGGGTGCTGCTGCGCCGCCAGCACCCCGTCATCAGAACACCGCCACGCCGAATACTAGGTCGTATTACGGTGGGCGGTGTTCTGATGAAGTGGCGGTGACGGTGGAGCAGCCTCCACTTCACTGCCAACCGCCAGTATGGCTGCTGGCGGCTCTCCGTCCAGAAAAGGGCGGAGGGTTACCAGCAGTCATAATTTGGTTGGCGGAAGACTCTGCTTCCCTAGAGAATAGAAACTATGAACCGGCTCTCTCAGAACACCTGCACCTCAATTACTTATTTATTTCAAAAGAGTATACTTACCCGTGTACTCTTCCACTTTTTCCAGGTGGGTAACATGGGTAATGCAGCAAGCAGGAGTTGCTACTTCTTGATTTGTAGCTCATTCTTCTAGGAATGCCATGACTACCAAATCATTTTGTGCTGGAGCTAGCATGGAATATATTCTCGGAGCAGCCAATTGGTCCTCTGTTTCTACTTTCAAAATATTTTTGTAAAGTAGTTTCATATGTTTCATTGTTTGGTTTTGATTTGCTTTGGAAATGCATAATAGGAGTTTCTCCTTTTGTCCAAAACATGCGTTCTCAAGTTTAAAGTACAAAAGTGATGATTTTTATTAAAGACAGGAAGGGGGGTGTTATTTCAGTACTGATTATATATTACATACTTGCTTCATATGTTTTTACTTCCAGTTATTTAAGGTTCCTGATTATTCTATTTATATATTTACTTAGTTCTTTGTCATTTTGGTTTCTTCTAGTTATCGCTCTGTGGATGCTTCAAATTACCTGCTAATTCATCCAAAAATATGAAATGGATTGTGTCCATTCTAATGCTGCCATATGTGTGTTATTCATTCTATTTCCGTTCAAGCATGAACTTCAAATATAACGTTTCTCATCAATAAAAAGGAACTACGATGGCACCCAGGCCTTTAATACTGCAATCTTTAAGGAACTACATTTGTTCTGATGTCCTCCCTTAGCAGTCGTGCTCTAAATTGCCTTGGGACGTGTGATTTTGTTTTAATACCATTATGATATGTAAGCGTGATGGCTGTTATTGATTAAATATGCAGGACAGAATTGCACAATACTTGCCATCGTGTCTTTAATACATTTAGGACTATATTAAAACTTGAAAAATCCACTTTAGAACTTACATTCCTAAAGAAGAATCTGTATGAATGTTATCAAGCTTATTCTTTTCGTTCTACACAGTTGTGTTTCTTATTCCTTTGAATGATGTGGCAAAGGTATGGAAATCTCCTATAGGCTAGGTGTAGCACAAAGGAAGCCTATTTGGTTTTTGCCTTCAGTCCATCATCCCTCCAATGTATCTTCGCCTTTCCCCTTTGAAAGTGTTTTGAAGGTAGGTACTGTTGGAAAATGGGTTATTGGTAAGGGCAGGTAGGTACCTACACTTAGCAAAAGGCCACTAACCTCCACTAAGGTCCAGTTAGGTCTCAGTAAATTAAACCCAGCTCAACCCTTGGTAGCTTGGCAACGAGCGTCAAGGCTTAACTTAGGATACAGAGGCCCTCATTCTGACCCTGGCGGTTCTCTACCGCCAGGGCCAACGGGGGCGGGAGCACCGCCGACAGGCCGGCGGTGCTCCCTTGGTCATTCTGACGGCGGCGCTTTGGCCGCGGTCAGAACGGGAAAACCGGCGGTCTCCCGCCGGTTTTCCACTGACCTTAGAATCCTCCAAGGCGGCGCAGCTCGCTGCGCCGCCGAGGGGATTCTGACCCCCCCTACCGCCATCCTGTTCATGGCGGGAAAGCCGCCATGAACAGGATGGCGGTAGGGGGGGGTCGCGGGGCCCCTGGGGGCCCCTGCCGTGCCCATGCCAATGGCATGGGCACGGCAGGGGCCCCCGTAAGAGGGCCCCGCAAAGTATTTCAGTGTCTGCCTTGCAGACACTGAAATACGCGACGGGTGCCACTGCACCCGTCGCACCTTCCCACTCCGCCGGCTCGATTACGAGCCGGCATCCTCGTGGGAAGGGAGTTTTTCCCTGGGCTGGCGGGCGGTCTTTTGGAGACCGCCCGCCAGCCCAGGGAAAAACTCATAATACCCTCCGCGGTCTTCTGACCGCGGAGCGGTATAATGGAGGGCGGGATCCTGGCGGGCGGCCTCCGCCGCCCGCCAGGGTCATAATGAGGCCCAGAGTGTAAAGCATTCAAATATCACAAAACAGTAATTAAATAAAACACAGGAAACAGTTTAAAAATCCAAAACCAATTTATGAAAATAGATTCTATTTTTATCTTTAAAATGACACAAAAACAAATAAAATCGGATAAGGGGAACCGGAGATATGAATTTTTAAAGAATTATTGTTTTTTTAGCACCTAGAAACAAAAAGCGACAATCGGGTCATCTGGTTGCACCTCGACCGGGGCAAAGTCAAAGTTTAAGGCCGACCGCGATGAAACCCTGCTCGGCTACAGGCCGTGGGACGCCTCGGTTAAAAGTTTACCTTCACACTTAGGGGGTCATTCTGACCCCGGTGGTAAAAGGCGCTGACCGCCGGTCAGAAGACCGCCATAACACCGCCGCGGTCGCGGTAAACCGCCACGGTCATTCTGACCCGCAACTGGCAAACTGCCAAAAACCCGACATCAACAAAATTCCGCCACAGCAATGGCCAGCGAAAAACTGGCGATGACCAAACCTCCACCGTCACGCCAACAGAAATACGCCCATGCCATTCCGACCCACAAATCCCCGCAGCGGTCTTTCAACCGCGGTATTCCATTGGCGGTACACACCGCCGTGCTCAAAATACACACACCTCTACAAAACACAGCCACATTGGACAATTCAAAATACACACACCTGAGACACATACACACACCACTCCCACACACCCAATTAAATATAAAACACACACCCACATCACCCACAAACACTTACGACCACAATTGCGACTGAAGGACAGAGAGAGACAGCACAGAATAGAGTAGACCATCACACAGAGGCAAATCACAACATCACCCACACAATATCCACGCACAAAACACCATACACCACCACACTCACCACACTCTACAACACATACACCACCCCATACCTCATCCACACCACCCCATGGCACCCCAAAGACACCCCGGGTTCTCTGACGCAGAACTCAGGGTCATGGTGGAGTAAATAGTTCGGGTCGAGCCCCAGCTCTTCGGGACACAGGTGCAGCACACCACCATTGCCAGGAAGATGGAGCTATGGCAAAGAATAGTGGACAGGGTCAACGCTGTGGGACAGCATCCACGAAATCGGGACGACATCAGGAAGCAGTGGAATGACCTACGGGGGAAGGTGCGTTCCATGGTATCAAGGCACAACATCGTGGTACAGAAGACTGGCGGCGGACCCCCACCTACTCCCCCAGAATTCACAGCATGGGAGGAGGAAGTCTTGCACATCCTGCATCCTGAGGGCCTCGCAGGAGTAGGCGGAGGAATGGACTCTGGTAAGTCAAATCTTCACTACTTCATTCCCCCCACCCCACCTGCATGCCAAATCATACCCCCACCCTCACCCCTACCCCCATCACACCAACTCCTTGCAAATGGCTCACCATCACAACCCACCCATCCCAAAACCTAGCCCTGCATGCGTCCACAAAGCATGGACATCCATTACCAAAGCATGCCCACTGCACATACCCATCTCCCCCACAAGCCACCGTCACAAAAGCCCCCACAAGGGAATGCCAGCACTGGGGTACACGGCCACCCACCCATTACACGAAATGGCACACACTGAAGCAATAACCATACTCTTATACCCCTGCAGGACCCGAACGCCACCACACCGCCCAGGAGGGTCCAGAGATGTCCATCCCACCCCCAGAAGAGGCCCCCAGTGATGACAGCAGCTCTGTCTCCCTGGACCCAGATGACCAGCCCGGCCCATCGGGGACCTCGGGACAGTCGGTTCCCCACAGACAGCCACAGGCTACAGCAGACCTAACCCCCTCTGGGAACACCAGCACAGCTCCCACCCAGCGGGCCCATGCCTCTGTCTCCAGGACACGTCAATCAGCGGTGTGTCCACCACTACAGGGCACCCAAGTTGACCCACCACCCCAACAACAACAGGGACCTGGGGGCAGTGGTAGTGGGCACAGGGTCCAGGGGACAGAGGCCCAGGGAAACAGGGGAACTGGGAGGGCTGCTGTGCGACAGGGGGGGGACAGGCCCAGGGAACCCACTCTCCAAGAGGCCCTCTCCTCCATCATGGGAGCATACCACTGCTCCCAGGAGACGATGGCTACGGTACTGGCCAGGTTCCAGGAGATCCAGGTACTGCAGGAGGAACAGTACATGGGGTTCAGAGAGGAACTGAGAAACCGCACCGTACTTGCTGACAAGCAGCGCCTGGTAAAGGGCTCCGGTTTTCCTTTAATTACGCACTTCTCGCGCTGTGCTTTCTTAAAGAAAATTAAAACTTTACTCTGTTCTGCATTATTTTAACGAACTGTTGGTGAGCACATTATTAGTTTTTTAATCGTTGTCCTACCTGCACTGTGTCCCCGATCCACCGCCAATTGTTTGGATTGCGTGGAGGGACGATTAGTGCAACAGGAAGTGATTTATCACTTCCGGGTCGCCCACTAATCAGTAGCTCTACAGCTGCAGATTCTGCTTAAATTTAGATGCCTCTCGCGACGCGCAGCGGACGCGCTTGACAAACGGCAGCTCTTCTAGTCTCCCTGGTAATTGACAAGTGCTTGGCAAAGGGCTCTGTCTTTCGCTGCTTTTAACTTTGAATCCGTGAATTGAATGTTATGTTATTCTCTTTTTAAAAAACGCACCGTACTTGCTGACAAGGAGCGCCTGGTAAAGGGCTCCGGTTTTCCTTTAATTACGCACTTCTTGCGCTGTGCTTTCTTAAAGAAAATTAAAACTTTACTCTGTTCTGCATTATTTTAACGAACTGTTGGTGAGCACATTATTAGTTTTTTAATCGTTGTCCTACCTGCACTGTGTCCCCGATCCACCGCCAATTGTTTGGATTGCGTGGAGGGACGATTAGTGCAACAGGAAGTGATTTATCACTTCCGGGTCGCCCACTAATCAGTAGCTATACAGCTGCAGATTCTGCTTAAATTTAGATGCCTCTCGCGACGCGCAGCGGGCGCGCCTAAGGCAAGCCCGTCTGCGCCCGTCCGCGGCCATCCGGGGCCAGGGGCCAAAACCCCTGCCCAAAATTTTGTTGCATACACTCGTAATAATCTTTTGACCCTACGACCTGTTCCCAACCCTTTTTGCTCACTCCTTATTCCTGATACAGCCTCACGCAGCTGCTTGTGTTGTAGCTTTACCCTCCCTCCCCCCCTTCACTGGAGCTCCATTCGCCATGAGTCTAGTCGAACTCCTCCTTTGACCATCAAGACTAACTTATCCCTTACTCCCTTTACCTTTTTCAGTCTTAATTGCCGCTCACTACCTAAGCATAAGGGCGATATTCTGAATATTCTTATGGAGCTACAACCTGATGCCCTCTTTCTAACTGAAACGTGGCTTAATGAGAGTTCCTGACCTGATATGGCGTATGCGCTTCCTCCCAACTATACCTATCATGGAAGAAATCGTACTGACCGAACTGGTGGGGGTATAGCTTTAATTTTCAAAACTGACTATGTATGTAAATGGGTAGACCTGGATTTTAAAAATTGTGAAGCTGGGTTTTTTAAACTTCACCTATCACCTAATTTTACTCTTTCCGGGGCCCTTATGTTCCGTCCTCCTGGCCCTGCGGGTCTTTGGGCATCGACCCTTCCTGACCTGATTGCTCCTCTTCTATTAGAAACCACCAACTTTTTGTTCTTAGGTGACCTGAATTTACATCTCAATGACACATCTTGCATCACGAGCTCTACTCTTATAGCTAACTTAGCGGCATTAAATGTTCTCTTACATAATTCAGGCCCCACGCATAAGGCAGGACATTTATTAGACCCCATCTTTTCCAATCTTGATACCATCTCATGTAAACAAGCCACTCCTATTCCATGGTCGGATCATTTTTTGGTGGAATTTACGATTGCACAATCACGGGGTCCTACTCCCTCCGTATCCCTTGCCAAATCCAGTACCTACAGAAACTGGAAAAATTTAGATATTAAGACTCTGAATTTAATGTTGAAAAAAACCCTACCATCGATTACGAGTATAAGAGATGACGGGGTAATCCGTGATTGGCTAACCTCTGCAATAGATGAATGTCTTCCTCTATCTAATAAAAAGAATAAACAGGGCTACCAGCATCCTCCCGCCCCCTGGTTCTCAGAAATACTCAAAATAGAAAAAACTAAGTGCAAGAACTTGGAAAGGAAATGGCGTAAAAACTATGATCCTGACCGGAAATCCACTTACAAACTAGCCCTTCTTAACTATCACCGACTACGTAACATCGCGCGTGCCGAACATGCCACCGAGATTATTTTACAATCTCAGAACTGCCCCAAAGTGCTGTTTGAAGTAGTTAAGGAACTTTCTGGTGATTCCCGCTTATCTAAGCCCCCTGATCTTGACTCTAAAAAATGCAACGATCTGGCAAATTTTTTTGTGGATAAAATTGATAAAATGTATTCTGAATTCCACAACGACTTTAACAATCCCAGCACTAGTATTAAACCTCAATCCAACCACCTTTTATCTTTTCCTATCACTCAAGAAATGACTCAAGTTAATAATAGTAATTTACTTAATGAATAGCTCCCCATGGATACTGCCTCTTTTTCTAAGATCCTTACAAGCATCAAGTCTGGCTCCCCGCAAGATCCTATCCCCATTACGATACTTCAAAAGCTAGACCCTCCCATACTTATTTCCATTATGCAGTTCCTTAACATGTCACATATGGAAACTTATGTTCCTGCTTTATGGAAGCACGCAATAGTCCTTCCTTTATTAAAGAAAACTAACTCTGATCTGGAAATTTTCTCTAATTTTCGCCCAATTTCTCTCCTTCCCCTTTTTTCCAAAATCCTGGAAAAACATGTTAATTTTCAATTGACCCAGTTTGTAGAAACCAGTAATATCCTCCATCCTTCTCAATCTGGTTTTCGTGCCGGCTATTCAACGGAGGCGACTCTACTGGGTGTGACTGAAAATATCCGTCAACAAATTGATAAAGGAGAAACAGTAGCTCTTATCCTATTGGATTTAAGCGCAGCCTTCGATACTGTATCTCACTCTTCTCTTTTAAAAACTCTTAACATCAAGGGTATTGGCGGCAAAGCCCTCTTGTGGCTGTCCAGCTTTCTATCCAATAGGACTTTTCAGGTTTTCTCTCACACAGCTTCCTCTCTGATTCACGCATCCCCTTATGGAGTCCCTCAGGGCTCCATTCTTAGTCCACTACTCTTTAATATATATGTCAGTCCTTTGGCAAGCATAGCAGAACAAGCTGGTCTAACTATCTATTCTTATGCTGATGATACTCAACTTATTTTTTCACTTTCTTCCAAAGAAACCTCTAACTCTCCCTCTTTGCAAATAGGATTATCTAAGATAGCCAACTGGATGCATTTTAATAAACTCAAACTTAATGGAGGAAAGACAGAACTCCTTATTTTTGGAAACAAAAAATCACTCTGGGGCCCCCAACACTGGCCCTCTGAGATGGGTGCCCCCCCAATCCCCTCTCTTTCTGCATGTAACCTGGGCATCATTATTGATGACCAATTGACTATGAAACAGCAGGTGACCAAAGTAGCTTCTACCTGTTTTGCTATCCTAAAGTGGCTTCGTAAAATTCTTTGGATGCTTCCTGTGGCTGCTCAAAGAACCGTGGTCCAAGCGCTGGTTACTTCTAGACTGGACTACGGAAACGTGCTCTATCTGGGTGCAAATAAAGAAGTACTACACAAACTTCAAGTTGTTCAGAATTCTGCGGCCAGGCTTCTTTGTCAACTTCCCAGAATTGCTCCCACTTCTGGTGCACTTTGTGAACTACATTGGCTGAAAATTGAGAATCGCATCAAATTCAAAGCTCTATGCTATATGCATAGAATTACTATGGGCCTAGCTCCCAATTACCTTAAAACTTTGGTCCAACTCTATCGGCCCTCTCGTTCTCTTCGATCCTCCAATCAACACAAATTCCAGGTGCCCAGATTCAGACGTGTCAAAATGGGGGGACGTTCTTTTGCCTTCCTAGCTCCCTCTCTTTGGAACTCTCTTCCTCTTCACTTACGGCACGAAAGGGTGTTCATTAGATTTCGTAAGGAGCTTAAGACATGGCTTTTTAACCAGTAATCGCCCAAGTTGATCTCCTGACCCTGCCTTTTGTCTTGCATTGTCTCGGCGCCGGGAAACCTCCGGGTAGCTGTGCGCTATATAAATCCAATAAATAAATAAATAATAAATGGGGACCATCGTCGTGGCCCTTAACCAGATAGTCACCACATTGCGGGACCATGTGGCACCACAAAGGGCCCCTGTCACTAGCATGGACCCAGACCAGGCTACCAACTCCGCCGGCGCTAGTGGACAGGAGGCCCCCACACAACGACAGGCCACCAGAACCCCACCTCCTGCAGAAGAAGAACCACCCTGCAAGCGGTACCTGAGATCTCAGAAGAAAACAGAGTAGGATGCCAAGACCCCCGCCAGCAAACGATACCCCCTGATGTCATCCCACTGTCCCACATTGTCACCCTGTCCAAACTTAAAATGCTCCATCCTTCCACAGGCATATGGACAATGCACCTGTGAGACTGAAAACTGGACTCTGCCATGGACATTACTCCACCATCACCCATCACCGTTTTACAATCATGTCCCTAAATTTGGCACTTTAATAAAATCACTTATTGCACTTAAAAAATCTGGAGTCTGCTTGTATTTTGAACAAATGTATTAGACATAACGGTGCCAAAATGTTCAGTTACATTGTGATGACAACATACCACTGTCACACAGCTGTAGTCCATGGGCAAACAAAGCAGAGGTCAAGCAGTGGGGCCCACAGCTCTGAAAACGGAAGGGAAAGTCACAACTCAGTTAACAGGAACTGGGGGGAAACACAGACAGTAGAGAGGCAGGAGACTTTAAGTAAATCTAAAATGGCGGGGTTGATTCGTACCTGTGTGCTACTGAAAATACTGTTGTATCACTGTGTCCCTGTTGTCTGTGTCGTCCCCGTCATCTTCCTCCTCTTCACTCTCCACAGGCTCCACAGCTGCTAAAACACCACCATCTGGACCATCCTCCTGCAGGAAAGGCACCTGGCGTCGCAAAGTCAGGTTGTGAAGCATACAGCAGGCCACGATGATATGGCACACCTTCTTTGGTGAGTACATTAGGGATCCACCTGTCATATGCAGGCACCTAAACCTGGCCTTCAGGAGGCCGAAGGTCCGCTCGATCACCCTCCTAGTACGCCATGGGCCTCATTGTACCGTTCCTCTGCCCTTGTCCTGGGATTCCTCACTGGGGTCAGTAGCCACGACAGGTTGGGGTAACCAGAGTCACCAATTAGCCACACACGGTGTCTCTGTAGCTGTTCCATCACATAAGGGATGCTGCTATTTCGCATGATGTACGCGTCATGCACTGACCCAGGGAACTTGGCATTTACATGGGAGATGTACTGGTCAGCCAAACAGACCACCTGGACATTCATCGAATGATAACTTTTTCTGTTCCTGTACACCTGCTCACTTTCACTGGGGGGAACCAAAGCCACATGGGTCCCATCAATGGCACCAATGATGTTGGGAATTTGGCCAAGGGCATAGAAATCACCCTTCACTGTAGCCAAATCGCCCACCTCAGGGAAAACAATGTAGCTCCGCATGTATTTCATCAGGGCAGACAACACTCTGGACAAAACCTTAGAAAACATAGGCTGAGACATCCCTGATGATATGGCCACTGTTGTTTGGAATGATCCACTTGCCAAAAAATGGAGTACTGACAGAACCTGCACCAGAGGGGGAATCCCTGTGGGTTGGCGAATAGGGGACATCAGGTCTGGCTCCAGCTGGGCACACAATTCCTGTATAGTGGCTCGGTCAAGTCTGTATGTCAGTATGACATGTCTTTCTTCCATTGTCGACAGGTCCACCAGTGGTCTGTACACGGGAACATTCCTCCATCTCCTCGCAAGTCCCAGCGGACGGTGCCTAGGAAGGACAACATGGAGCACAGAGTCAAGCAACCGACAGGTACGTAACCACAGCTTGCACAGAACACGATTCGCTATGCATTGAATGGCTTGTATGAGTGGCAATGCAACGCCTAGGCCTGTGTGACGCAGTAGAAATTAAGCCATGTGGGCCCTTGAAATGGCGGCTGCCTGACATGTGAAGTGTGACAATGGGATGTGAGGTCAATGCGCTGGCGTGGCACACCGTGGCGGTAGGCGGTCGAAGACCGCGGGTCAAAGCAGCATTGGTTAACATTGAACCCTATGGGTCTCAGGAGCCAATGACGATGTGCGCCGGCGGTCGCGGTACGCACCGCCACGGTACACACCGCCGCGGGCCTGACCGCCATTTTCTATCTACTTAATCACTCGAGACCTGATCATCCACAGGAGAGGACCTATACTGCAAGTGCTGTTGTGACCTCGGTCTGGAAGAGACAATGGCGGCTGCGACTGGGGAAAGGGCCCCTGCCTTCACATCTGAGGAATTGGAGAAACTTGTTGATGGGGTCCTCCCCCAGTATGCGCTACTCTACGGTCCTCCAGACCAACAGGTAAGTACACTGGGACCATGCTTTGTGGGCAATGCCTGTGTTGAGTGGGGTGGATGAAAGATGGTGGGGAGGGGAGCGAATGAGGCATGCATCGCACGACAGATGAGAGCATGTGCCATATGGCAAGGTTGGGGAGGGGGGGCCACTCACATCGACCATGCAGAAAATGATGATATTTATTTTCCCACCCTGTCCATGTCACATAGGTCAGCGCCCATCAGAAGATCGACATTTGGCGTGCCATCGCCAAGGACGTCCGGACCCTGGGGGTCCACAACAGAAGGGGCACCCACTGCCGAAAGAGGTGGGAGGACATCCGCCGCGGGAGCAGAAAGACCGCGGAGGCTCTGCTGGGGATGGCCTCCCAACGTATGAGGGGTGCCACACGGCAATTGACCCCCCTGATATCCCGGATCCTGGCGGTGGCCTACCCCGATTTGGATGGGCGCGTGAGGACATCACAGCAGACACAAGGGGGTGAGTACCAGCACATTCTGCTATATTAGCGCACAGTGGAGGTGTCTGGGTGGGGGAGGAGGGCTGTGGGTATCTCTAGGCCAGGGCGATTTCTGTAGGCTAGGCCCCTCCGTAAGGCATGGCCCTGTGCCCCCGCCCCCCACCTCTGTAGGGTGCTAAGTAGAGCTATCCATGGCCCTGGGTCACCTATGTGTGCAGTTGTCGTCCATAGGCTTGTAGGCCAAGTCACAATAATTGAGTAGTGTACACCGAGTGCGCGGCGTAGTGCAGGGGGCTTCTGTGTCTGTCCTCTCCGCCAACGGTGTCGCCAATGCATGCACTCAACATGTCATTTCCCCCCCCCCTTTTTTTTTGGTCTTCCTGTTCATGTGTGCATTAGCATCATCAGGCGGAGGAGAAGTGGCATCGGAGCACGAGGGAGCTGCATCTCACATGGCCCCGGAGGGCCATGCAACCGACTCCGAGCTCACCAGTGAGACGGAGGGCGAGGGGAGCTCCACAACGGGGACCCGTGGAGACGTCAGCGACACAGACACGTCCTCGGAAGGGAGCTCCCTTGTGGTGGCGGCAACATCCGTGCCCACCGCTACAACAGGTACAGCCACCACCCAGCGCACCAGCTCCGCCCTCCAAGCAGCCCCTCAGCATTCGCCCCATGCCCGCTCGGCCAGGAAGGCGGGCATCTCCTTCGCCCCAGGCCCCTCAGGCCCTGCCCCAGTTACCCCTGCTGCCCTCAGTGAGGAGATCATTGACCTCCTCCAGACGCTCATTGTTGGGCAGTCTACCTTTTTGAATGCCATCCAGGGTGTAGAAAGGGAGGTGCACCGGAGCAATGCATACCTGGAGGGCATTCATTCGGGTCAGGCTGCCCATCAGTGATCGTTCAACGCTCTGGCCTCAGCACTAACGGCAGCCATTGTCTCTGTCTCCTGCCTCCCCCCTCCAATTTCCTCATCCCAGTCCCACTCCCCTGTTCCTCTGCCTATCCCAGCCACAACTACAGACCAGCCTGCACACACATCAACACCCAAGGGCAGCTCATCCAGACATAAGCACCACAGATCACACAAGCATTCACATATGCAACATCCACATGCAGACATGCCAACAGCCACTACCTCCTCTGTGTCCCCCTCCTCCTCGTCTCCCTCCTCCCTCCCTGTGACGTCTCCACTCACACCTGCATGCACACCACCATCAGCCAGTACGTCCATCACCAGCACACCCACCAGAACACTCCGCACACATGCAGTCAGCACCCCCACTGCCATTTACACGTCCCCTGTGTCCTCTCCCAGTGTGTCTGTGACCCCCTCTTCCAAACCACACAAACGCAGGCAGCCACCCACCCAACAGCCATCCACCTCACGACAGCCTCCGTCACAAGCACCTGCACCCAAAGACACTACACTTGACTCTCCTACAACCACATCCTCTTCCTCCACTCCCATACCCACTGCACTTACCCTTCCCACTGCTCCTAAAAAGTTTTTCCTCTCCAAAATTAACCTCTTTGCATCACCTGACCCACCCCCTCCATCTCGTAAGAGTCCAAACAGCACCTCAGCCACCACAAGCCCTGCACCTACAAGGACCATAGTCCAGGGCTATTGGAGTCCACCAGCTTCTAGGGCAGCAACATCGGCCAGCAGCAAGGGGACAGCCAGCCCACCCCCTGGGAAAAAAACAAAAAAAGGGAAGGGCCGGCGCGAGAGGCCAGAGACGGCAGCCCCCAAAAGCACTACCCTGCCACCGTCACCTGGCACATCCACAAAGGGAGGCAAGGGCCCCAGAGAATCGGCGAAGGAGGGCAAGGGCAGCAGGGAGGACAAGTCCGGCAGGAGGCGAGCTGCCCAGGAGGGCCCCACCAGCCCCATTTCGGGTGTGAAGGAGGACACCCACGGGCCCAGGACTCCAGCACAGGAGGGCCCCGCAAGCAAAAGGTCGGATGGCGACTGAGCGGAAAATATTGGCCCGATCTGGTTCCCTGGGAACACATGTCAAGCACCGCTGAACAGGGCCCCGCCGTGACAAGCACCGCTAAACAGGGCCCCACCGTGACAAGCACCGCTGAACAGGGCCCCGCCGTGACAAGCACCACTGAACAGGGCCCCGCCGTGACAAGCACCGCCGAACTGGGACCCGCCGTGACAAGCACCGCTGAACAGGGCCCCGCCGTGACAAGCACTGCCGAACTGGGCCCTTCAAGACAAGCACCGCTGAACAGGGCCCCACCGTGACAAGTACCGCTGTACAGGGCCCCGCCGTGACAAGCACCGCCGAACTGGGCCCCGCCGTGACAAGCACCACTGAACAGAGCCCCGCCGTGACAAGCACCGCCGAACTGGGCCCTTCAAGACAAGCACCGCTGAACAGGGCCCCGCCGTGACAAGCACCGCCGAACTGGGCCCTTCAAGACAAGCACCGCTGAACAGGGCCCCGCCGTGACAAGCACCGCTGAACAGGGCCCCGCGTGACAAGCACCGCTGAACAGGGCCCCGCCGTGACAAGCACCGCCGAACTGGGCCCTTCAAGACAAGCACTGCTGAACAGGGCCCCGCCGTGACAAGCACCGCTGAACAGGGCCCCGCCGTGACAAGCACCGCCGAACTGGGCCCCGCCGTGACAAGCACCGCCGAACAGGGCCCCGCCGTGACAAGCACCGCCGAACTGGGCCCTTCAAGACAAGCACCGCTGAACAGGGCCCCGCCGTGACAAGCACCGCCGAACTGGGCCCTGCCGTGACAAGCACCGCTGAACAGGGCCCCGCCGTGACAAGCACCGCCAAACTGGGCCATTCAAGACAAGCACCGCTGAACGGGGCCCCGCCGTGACAAGCACCGCCGAACTGGGCCCTTCAAGACAAGCACCGTTGAACAGGACCCCACCGTGACAAGCACCGCTGAACAGGGCCCCGCCGTGACAAGCACTGCCGAACTGGGCCCTTCAAGACAAGCACCGCTGAACAGGGCCCCGCCGTGACAAGCACCGCTGAACAGGGCCCCGCCGTAACAAGCACCGCTGAACAGGGCCCCGCCGTGACAAGCACCGCTGAACAGGGCCCCACCGTGACAAGCACCGCTGAACGGGGCCCCGCCGTGAAAAGCACCGCCGAACTGGGCCCTTCAAGACAAGCACCGGTGAACAGGGCCCCGCCGTGACAAGCACCGCCGAACTGTGCCCCGCCGTGACAAGCACTGCTGAACAGGGCCCCGCCGTGACAAGCACCGCTGAACAGGGCCCCGCCGTGACAAGCACCGCTGAACAGGGCCCTTCAAGACAGGCAACGCTGAACAGGGCCCTTCCTGTCAAGCACCGCTCCGCTGGGCCCTTCCTGTCACGCACCGCTCCACTGGGCCCTTCCTGTCAAGCACCGCTCCGCTGGGCCCTTCCTGTCAAGCACCGCTCCGCTTGGCCCTTCATCTCAAGCACCGCTCCGCTGGGCCCTTCCTGTCAAGCACCGCTCCGCTGGGCACCACCGTCTCTGAACTGCTCCGCTCGGCCCTTCCTGTCAAGCACCGCTCCGTTGGGCCCTTCCTGTCAAGCACCGCTCCTCTGGGCCCTTCCTGTCAAGCACCGCTCCGCTGGGCCCTTCATCTCAAGCACCACTGGCCCATTGGCAGGGCCGGATCTGTGTCGGCCAGGGCTTCACGAAGCACTCTGGGCACCATGCCTCCTCCAGAACCAGTGGAGTCTGTAATCCACTTGATGGACTGTGGCTTTGCACTCCCCAGGATGGTACAGTGGGCATGGAGGCCCCTCGTGGATC